>NC_058132.1:465481174-465543253 GCF_016433145.1 Gracilinanus agilis | reverse complement strand
AAAGAAGGAAGAGAAGGAAGGAAGGAAGAGAAGGAAAGAAGGAAGAGAAGGAAAGAAGGAAGGAAAGAAAATAGAAAGCTAATAAACATAACTGAAACAGTGGATTAAAAAACATTAAGAACCAAAAAAATCTCAAAAGGCTAAAACCATGAGCCGGAACAGAAAATTTTAATAGGGATAAATGTAAAGACCAACACTGGGTTTCAAAAAATTAACTCCAAAAAGATAGGATTGGGGACCTGTGAATAAACAACAGATTGCATGAGACCTGGGAATTTTAGTGGACTTTATGTTCAATGTAAGTCAACAAAGTGACATGACTGATGAATAAAACTAACAGGCTTTTAGGTACATTAAAGAAGCATTATGCATGTTCACTGCAAAGGAAATTTAAGTTAGTCCCACTGTACTCTGCCTTAGATCATAACTAAAGTACTATGTACAACTCTAAATACCAAAGTTTAGGAAGGACATTAAGTTAGAGCATGTTCAGAGCTAGTTGACTAGGATAATGAGGGGACTAAAAACCAATCAAAGATAAATTGAAAGATCTCTGGGTCTTTATCTTGAAAAATGAAGACTTAAAGGAAACATAATTATCTTCAAGTATTTGAAGGGCTATAAAGCAGAAAAAATAAAAATTAAACTTCTTTCTTGACCACAAGCAAATAAGTAGGACTAAGAAGAAAATTTCTTCAGCAGAAAAATTTAGGGCAGATTTCAGGTTTTTCTATGGAAAAAAATGCTAATTATTGATAACCACAGTGGAATGGGCTGCCTTAAGAGGCAGTGATGTCTTTTTCATTGTAGACCTTTAAGACTGGAACCATCTGTAAGGGATGTTGGGGAATAGGTGGAAATATAATTCAAATGTGGATTAGACTAAATAATATATGATGTTAGGTTAATCTATAATGTTAGAACTAGATTGGACTTTAGGTATGATCTAATCCGACCTCTCACTTCACAAAAAGAAAAAAAAATCTAGCCCCAAATCAGAAAGACAGAAAGTGGCAGAACAAAAAGTTGAACATAGTACTCAAAATACAATATTCTTTCCATTTTGATAAGCTTCATGGTATACCAGAAAGAGTTCTGAACCTAAAGTCAAGATAGAATTGGGTTAAAATCCTGTGTCTGACATTCATTCTGAGACCATAGTAAAGTCATTTAAGAAGATATTCTTGTTTTATATTGCTCCAGAGCTATACAATTTAAACCATTAGGTAGCAGTCGCAGAGAGACAGATTTCAGCTAATTATGTGCAAGATCTTCTCAACAATTAGAACTGTCTAAAAGTGAAATGAGTTGTCCCCTGAAATAGTCTACAATCACTGGAAGCAGGAGCTAAATAACCATGATGCACATGGTGATGTCAAACTCAAACAGAAAAGGAGAAGTCATTAAAGTCATACTTAAGGATACCTACAAGTCACATATTGACTTAGTTTTAAAATACATTACCTATGTTTTCTTTCATTTTTATTTACTTTGTTAAATATTTTCCAATTACATTTTAGTCTGGTTCAGGATGTACTTAGTGTGTTACTGGCCACATGAGACCCATAGTCTTGACACCATTGAATTAGATGACCACTTGGTCATATAGGTCATGGCCTAATTCTTAGATGCTATGGTTTTATTATTATCTAAAACCCAACCAGATGATAAAAATTAAGAGTTTAACGTGCAGTTTAATTTGTGTTTACCATGACATTTCAGGTCAAATTATTCTCTCAAAGCTGGTGAACCCAGTACTAGGGTTTATTTTAATCATTCATCAGAATGTCAATCGGATCGTACTGTTCACAAAAAAACTATCAGCAATGATTTCCAAGAAGAAATCAGGGACAATAGTAACATGATAAAAATGTCCAATTACCAGATGGAAACCATGAGAAGCAGTAAATATGTCATTATTATTACTGTTTCTGTTGTTATTATTATTGCAGCTTCACTCTGTAAACACGAAATAGCATGAATAACTATCAGTCTTCTAATTTATTTTATTTTTAAATCCACTTTTTACAACCCATTTTTCCCAATCTTTAAAAACTCTAGATCATTATCCTAATCAGGTACTAATAAGAATCTGTAACTCACTCTTACTTTCTTTTTATTTATATTCAAATTATAATAGACTGTATAGTGAAATAATAACTTGACATGTTAAAAAAGACCCTTTAAAATGATACTTGCCCACAAAAACAAAGTTTTTAAAATCCTACTTTTAATATCTACCTCCTCAAAAAAATGGAGTTTCATGTCGATCCTAATTTGAATTAGGATGCTGCTAAATGAGTACAAAGTAAAAGAAAACATCCTGATTACTATATCTGGCATTCAGCTTTCTAATATTCCTTTTCTCCATATTCTCTATTTGCCCACTCTCCTTTTTAAAAATTGCTTAAGTGGGTACTATCAGCTCCTAACTGAGTCATGTTGCCTATTAAAATCAGAAGCATCACAAAAGAAAAAAAAAAAAAGATCTCTGAAGTGTCTGATCATCTGAAGCATCTCTTGGTTGGAACTCAGATTTTCCTAGAATCTAGAGTTAGGACCTAGATCTGTGAATTCATTGGAAAGGACACTCTCTAGAGAGGAATCTACTAATTCAGGTCAGCACTTTGAAATGTGTGCTCAAAGTTCCCTTGAGCTTTTAAAGGTTAAATAACTTGTCCAGGGTTATACAACCAGTATGTGTTAGAGAAGGAATTTGAATCCAGTTATTCCTAGTTTTGAGTCCAGCTCTCATAACCTATATCACTTTTGCTTCTTTCCTAAAGCATATACTGCATAAATAAGAAGGTATTTGGTTTAATAGTTCCAAGCAAATCTTCACCAAATTAGTGATATGGAACATCACTCCTACTCTAGTTACCAAAAGAGCTCAACTACAGAGTTAAACACCTGGGAATTGTGAGAAAACTTGTGAGAATTACTATTTCCCAAGAGTTGTCAAGACCCCTTGCTATCTCCCTCCCTGTTATTGTCAATCCATTAATTAATATACTTTGAGCATCATCATTCAACCAATTCTAAATCCTCTTAGCTCTATTGTGATCTAGTCTAAATGCTGCCATATTGTCTACAAGGATATCATGAATGGTTTTTGTCAGATGTGGAAGTCCAATTTGTACTATATAATACTCCATTAATTTGGCAATCTATTAAACCAGATAAAATAATTCTAATTTTGGCAGATTTATACTCGGTCTAAAAGAAAAATACTTTCTAACAGTTGAAGTTATCCAAAAGTAGAATGGTCTGTATAAGGACAATTTTTCAAACTCACATCTTCAAGCAAATTCTTTTTTTTTTTAAACCCTTACCTTCCGTCTTGGAGTCAATACTGTGTATTGGCTCCAAGGCAGAAGAGTGGTAAGGGTTAGGCAATGGGGGTCAAGTGACTTGCCCAGGGTCACACAGCTGGGAAGTGTCTGAGGTCAGATTTGAACCTAGGACCTCCGTCTCTAGGCCTGGCTCTCAATCCACTGAGCTACCCAGCTGCCCCTCTTCAAGCAAATTCTTGATGACTCCTTGATAAAGATATTAGGGAAAATAAAAAAGGAAATTAGTATAAGTGAGTCCCTTCCAACTCTGAGGTTCTATGGGAAAAAATAAGTTAGTCTGGCATGACCTGTTCTTGATGAAGGGGACAGCTAGTTTATGTAGCAGATGGAGTACTATGCCTGGAATCAAGAAGACCTGAGTTCAAATCCAGTCTCAGACACTTAACTAGCTGTGTGACCACTCCAGGATCTTTGCCAAGAAAACCCCAAACAGAGTCTCAAAGAGTTGGATGTGACCGAAATGACTGAATAAAAATTATATATGCTAGAATTTGGGCACAAAGTGAATTCAAGTTCACTAACCTTTTGTGAAACTAGGATAACATTTGTGCAGCTTCAATTCTGCAAAAAACTCTCATTCGAAAATCAATGACAGAGGCTCAGCAATTGTATTTGCCAGTTCTTTCAGAACTTAATGTAGTTCTTCCAGGTTTAGCCAAATAAAATTCATTGGGAGCAGAAAGATGATCTCTTGATACCTATTCACTTATCTTAGACTTCAATTCACTTTTACAAATTTTTGTTATTCATTCAAAGATTGTTTTCTTTGGAAGAGAAAATATAAGAAAAATATGAAATAATTCTGCCTTCTTTTTGATTTATATTGTCATCATCCCATCTTCCCTGAGCAACAGTTCTCTTTCATCTTTGATAATAATAGCTAGTATTTGCATAGTGCTTTAAGATTTGCAAAATATTCTACATGTTCTTTCATCTTATCCCAGCTCAATATCATTGTCAATAGAGTAATGGACTTAGAGTCAGAAAGATGGACATTTAAGCTCTGCCTCAGACATTTGCCAGCTTTTATATCCTTGACAAAACATTTAGGTTCTCTCAGACTCAGTTTCTTCATCTCTAAAATATGGATAATAATAGCATCTACTTCTTAGGATTATTGTAAAAATTAAATAATTAGCATTCAAAGAGTTTGGGCAAATCTTAAAGTATTATATGGGCATCTGAGTGACAAAGTGAGTAGAGTACCAGACCTGGAGTCAGGAAGACTAATATTTGTGAGTTCAAATCTAGCGTCAAACACTTACTAATTTTGTGACCCTGTAAATCACTTCATTGTTTACCTCAGTTTCCTCATCTGTAAGAGGAGCTGGAGAAGGAAATGATAAAACCACTCCATTTTTTTCTGCCAAGAAAACCCCAAATGGGGTCACAAAAATTGGGCACGACTGAAAAATGACTGGATGATAACAAAGCGTCATATCAATATTATCACTACTACTAATTGTTGTTCAGTCATTTTTCAGTTTATCTGAGATGAGTCTTCCTGACTCTAGGTCTGGCCCTCTAATCACTTTACCACCTACCTTCCACTAATAATAACAATACTCTTTATTCTACCAACAAGACTTTAAAAAAAATAACTTTTTGTTGTCAGATCTCAGTAATAAAGGGGCCTCTAGTCCAAATTCCTCATTTTATAGATAAGGAACCTGACACCCAGGAAAGCTAAATTATTAGCTTAAAGTCATCCAGATGTCAGAGGAGGGATTCAGACTCTGACAGTGTTCTTTCTATTGCACCACACAGTCTCCTCCATTCTTAGCTAATTCATTCAGAACTTCATCTATTCTTCCTGGACCAGACCAAACTTTTTGCATTCCTCTTTAGCTAATTGCTCTTGTGATCATCTTCTTTTCACATCTCTTTAAAATAAAAGTTGGTAGCAATATCATAGAATGATCAACTGTGGTAGACTTAGCTACTCTCAGCAATACAAAGATCCAGGACGATTCTGAAAGACTTAGGACAAAGAATGCTATCCATGTCCAGAGAAAGAACTGTTGGAGTCAGAAGAAAGATGAAAGCATACGATTTTTCACTGTTTATTTGAGATTATGTTTTGGGGTTTCAGTTTTATAAAAATTACTCGCTTATAGAAATTAACAATATGGAAAAATAAATTAAATATTTTTCTAAAAAATATATAAGTTGGTTAAGTCTTTTTCTGTTCAGCCACATTGGTCCCTTTAGACAGTTCTCCTTTTCCTCCTTCATTGTCAAAATTATTTGTGTGGATTTCATTAGAAATGAAATTCTTGAAATCATGCTGTCCCTTATGGGTCAACTTCCCTTACAGGTAGTACCCTTTCCCTGAATTCTGAAACCTTCTCTTTTCATATTCAAGTTACATAACAACTATGCCTACATTCTTCTCCTTCTCTTCTTTTTTTCATCCTTCCTCTTTCTCTTTTCCCTCCTCCTTCTCCTCTTCTTTCATCAATAGCTCCAAAATGGAGTGGAAAGCCACATGCACGCCAGTAGTCTTTGCTGCTAGGGAGGCTGAGGCTGATGGATTCATTGAGTTCAGAAGTTCTGAGCTGCAGGAAACTAACACCAATCAAGATCTGTATTAAGTCCAACACCAACATAGTGAGGCTCCAGGCTGCCCAAAGCAGGGGAGAACTGGCTCACATCAGAAAAATGGAGCAGGTTCAAGCTCCCATGCTAATTAATATTGGGATCTAGCCCAGGGGTTGCCATTGAATTTTCAGCATAGTTGAGAAATGGAAACATGGTCTCAAATATAAATAAAATGGACTGTCCATTTCTTCCCCAAATAATCATCACTTCTAGGCTGGTGTTGATTCTCTTTGTTAACGTCAATCAAGGCCAAAAAAAGTCATTCCTTTCAAAGCTTTATCTACCTTTTGAAAAAATGAAAATATTACTAATTCTAGAATGTACTAGGTGTTCTGATTTTTGGAAAGAGTCTTAGCAGCTAGTGGTGTAGACAGAAAGATCCAACTTCAAATCCAGAGACAAACATTTACTAGCAACATGACCCTGGGGAAGTCATTTAACCTTGTTTGCTTCTGTTTCCTCATCTATAAAATGAGCTAAAGAAGGAAATGGCAAACCAGTCTATTATCTTTGTCAAGAAAACCCCAAATGGGGTCCCAAAGAGTCATACACAACTGAAAAACAACTGAACCTAACAGCTGACCAGAGAGTATGCTCACTACTATTATATCATTCCTCTATAACAGGTTGGTGACATTTCCCAAACTCATCATCTACTTGTCTCTCCCCTTCCTGTTTTCCCACATTGAATTATCCTTTCAAACTATAGTTTGAATTTAGAACTGAAATTATCTTGTCTTACCCATCAAAGAAGCATGAAAATTACAGATATAAGGAAGAAATAACCTAGTTTGCAAAATAATATTAAAACTGAGGAGTTCCTAATGTTTTCTTCAAATTGAGTTCTTGGATATGGTATTTCTTGCTTTCTTAATGGGGAGGGGGGAAAGGATAGGATGAAGGGAGAGAATTTGGTACTGAAAACAAAAATAAAATTTAATTTAATTAAAAAAAATAAAAAATGGACTGAATTCCTGCTTATATTCAGCTGCTTATATTCACCTCCTTTTGTATACTTAAACATACATCTAAAGCAGTGATTTTGTCATCTCAATTCTAGTCAAATGTGCGGAGAGGGATTGTCATTCAGTTGTTTTGAGTCACCATTGAGGCTTCAATACCCCATTTGAAGTTTCCTTGACAAATATATTGGAGTGGTTTGCATAACCTTCTCCAGCTCTTTTTACACTTGGGAAAACTGAGGTCAACAACAGGCTTATGACTTATCCAAGACCACACAGCTAGTGTCTAAGGGAAGATTTGAACTCAGGAAAAAGATGAGTCTTCCTGACTCCAGGCTGGCACTCTATCCACTGCAACACCTACCCACCCAAAATGCTAGCATGTCAGAGCCAAATCCAAAATATCATAGAATCTCAAGAGTTGGACCTCAGAGGCCATCCAGTCTAAAGAAAGATCTACTCTAAAATCGAGCTAAGTGGTCATTTAGTCCACTTTTTCATAAAGACCTCAAGTACAAGGAAAGCCTCTTCCTCCCACTTTTAACCAATACCCAATTCCTGTTTCAAGTTACTTCCTAGTTCACTTCTCCTTGACATTTTAGTCCTGCACATCTGTTAGCCTTCCAGAGACAACCAGTGGATGACCAAAGCCAATTCTCTTACTTCCTTGTTTGAGGCTAAATGAGTCATGATATGGTTTTTCTGGATTAATAACTAAACTGTTCCACCTTTACCAAAAGTATCCAAAGTAGTTTGTGCTAAGTGAACCATCTATTTATTTAAAGAAGTTTTTCCAATTTTTTTAAAGTATAGGAAAGTCCCCCAGAGTGCAGTAAATTGAGCAAAACCAATGCAGGTTTTATGAACAATTAATAAACCCCAAAGTTACCTCCTCATTTTCTGAACTATGTAAATGACTGCTTTTACCTACAAAATATAAGTGATTCTTAGAAAACCTAACATTTCAGGCCATATGAGTAAAGCACAACGTTGCAAAGGATTTGGGTTACTCAGCTTTAGTCTAAGGAACTATAAATATGTGGAAATACTACCAACACTTCACCCCTGAATACATTTCAAATGCAAGGCATTCTCTACATGTCAACAACAAAACAAGAAATTTCCTAACCATTTTATGTGACTTGAAGTCTTCTGCATGTTCTGCGTAAATAAATCTACTGAAAACTAAGAGAACCAGATTCTGAGAGTCAAATTCCCAAGCTAATTGTCTTGCATTGAATATACTTGGCCTCCCAGGCCCAGATGTGAAAACCTGAGAACCAGTAACAGAAGCTGCCTGCCCTCCATTGTCCTGAGGAAAAAAAAAAGGCATAATAGGGTACTAGACACTCTATTGTTAAGTGGTAATAAATATATCATTATTCATTACTCCCTATACATTTTACCTAGGGATCAGCAATTATAATATTTCTTCATTATATTTCATTGTTTGTTACAAAGAATTCCCATTTATTCTCTGTATACATTTCAATAACCCATTTAATCAGCGAGTATTTATGGCACCATCACTTTCCCATCACCAGATGCCTTCAAATAAAGGCTGGATGACCTTTTATCAGGTGTGTTCTAGGGGAATTCTTGGTAGAATTCAGTGGCTACTGAGCTCTTTTCCTACTTTCACATTCTGAAAGCCTGCAATTTTATGAAAGAGTGCTCAACCCTGGCTATGATAAGGCATTTATCATCTTTCTAAGGAAGCAGAATTCACAGCTCAGATAGGAGAACAATAGGCTTTAAACAGTATCAGAGACAGTTAAGTGCCTTCAAGGGCAGCTAGGTGGTACAGCAGATAGAGGGTCAAGACTAGAGTCAAGAAGACCCCAGTTCAAATCCAAAAACTAGATGTGTGATTCTGAGCAAGTCACTTAATGCTGTCTGCCTCACTTTCCTCAACTGTAAAATGAGTTGGAGAAGGAAATGGAAAACTACTCTAGTATCTTCCCAAGAAAATCTCAAATGGGGTCACAAAAAGTCAGACATGACTGAAAGGACTAAACAACAATAAAAAAAAAACTGGCTTATTAGGTAGAGAGCACAGGAACCGGAGACAGAAAGAGTCCAAATCCAGCTACAGATGCTTGACTAATTGTATGACCCTAGATAAGTCCCTTAAACTTCATTGTCTTCCATTTTCTCAACTGTAAAATGAGGATAAAAGCAGCATCTACTTTGCAGGGTTGTTGTGAGAATTAAATAAGATAATATCTGTAAAGCACTCAGGATAGTATCTGAAGTATTTTATCTAGATAGTATGCTACTATACCATACTATCGGTACTCTATAAATGCATATTCCCTTCCCCCTTCCTTGGCCCAATTTTAAACACAATCCAGGTTTGGTAGGAAGATTACTATGGGCTAAAGGAGTTGAAAATAGTTTTTTAGAAAATTTAGCATCTTAACTGGCCCTTGGAAAGATTTTAAATAGGTAATGAGGAATTTATTCCACATGAAAAAGAGGGTAAAATAGCATGAATCAATTTTTTGGAGTGAAATTTTCATACTGCCATTTAGACTCAGATTCTATGTATTTTTCTCTTTGTAGCAGCACATTCCTTTTGTGGAATTAATAGAGCATAAACTGCAACATTAAAAAGTAATTGAAGTAAGGAACAGCAGGGTGTATACTATAAGAGAATCATTATTAGATAGCACCTATGCAATAAAATGGCGCAACTAGAGCAATGAGTGTGTATGAAATGAGAGGCAGCTAAGAGGCATAGAACATAGAGTGCCAAGCCTAGAGTCAGGAAGATCCTTCTTTCAGGGTTCAAATCTGACTTCAGACACTTCTGAGCTGTGTGACCCTGGGCCAATCATTTAACCCTATTTGCCTCAGTTTCTTCTAAATCTTGTAAATAAAGCAGTTGTCTGAGATGACCTCTCAGGTCACTGTAGGGTTAAATCTCTGATCCTCTTTCTACATAAAAATGGTAGCTACATTGTGAAAAAATTAAAAGATTCATTATCATTCCTAAAGAACAGGGTAGAATAAGCTATCTTCTTAGCATCAAAGCAAGCCCATTTAAAGAGGAAAAGTTCAGTCAACTAGGAATTTGTTGACACATTTAAGTCAAAGGTCAACTACACAGGTTTATCCAATGAACTAGGACAGAATGAGGCATGAGGATCTAGTTAGCTCCTCTAGCTAGAAGAGAAAAAAAATTTTTCCCAAGCTACTTTTAGACCCAACAATACTGTAAATGCCTCAGGGTGTTTTTGAGTCTTAGCAGTCCAATCTGTCATTTCCAGGGATTCTGGGAGGCCACGGTTTCTTTGAGATCTTTAGAACAGTGTGAAAAGGGAACATTCCCACAATGCACTACTACAGTGCCCCCAAGGACAGATGCCCAACCCTGCAGATGCTACCTACTGTATCTGGGCTCTGTCAGGAGAGGAATGACCAAGGGAGCCTTTTCAAGACTCATTGATTATCTTTGCTTTCTGGATGGCTATTCATCTGCCACTATTCATTTTGTAATCTTGGTTCTGAAGTATTTGCATACTAGCTTCAGGGGAGGCAAACATCTGAGCACTTTTCCCTCAAGATATTCCTCAGGTATATAGAATCCATCCAAAAATCAGTAGCAATCAGCAGGGAGTGATTTCTTTTCAGAGACCAGCTGGCCACCTGTGTCGCAGACAGGCAATATTTTGAAAGGGCTGTGAAGAAATGTCCTGTTTGGAGTTAATGGTGTCTTTGAAAAGATAAACATATATTCAAAAGAAAATACTCATATTTTTACATAATAATAACTAATTGCCTGGATTTTTCCCCCACAGATCTGTTTATCTGGTCTTGCTAATGATAGTGTTTATTCTACTCTAAACAATTTTCAAACCTGCTATGCTTGCAAAACAAAAACATTTAATTTACAATCTTCTTTCTGTAGGATCTTGAAAACTGCACGGGAAAATATTCTATATGTCTTCCCTTCCAACATTACTGATTGTATTTTCTCTCTTCTTCCACTCCCCTCAGCCACCCAAGAGACATTCTATCCCTTGGGTTTGATATCATGTTTTGTCCTAAAAGTCAAGCAAAATCATTTCATAAAGCCAGGGGGAAAATAATGACTCTCTTATAGTATACACCCTGCTGTTCATTACTTCAATTACTTTTTAAAGTTGCAGGATATGCTCTATTAGCTCCACAAAAGGAATGTGCTGCTACAAAGAAAAAAATATATAGAGTCTGGGTCTAAATGGCAGCATGAAAATTTCACTACAAAAATTGTTAAAAAGCAATGTGATACACAGGAAACTTCACTAGATTTAGAATCACAAAACATGGATTCAAATCCTCCCCTCTGCTACTTACTAATGTTAATGTAGTTCTAAGCAAGTCAGACCCTCTCTGGACCTGTTAAATGAGAGAGTCACATTAAATGAGCTTGGAGTTCCCTTCTACTTTCTTAACTATGATCCTACCTAACATTTATGAATGAATTTCTACAATACAGAGAAGGAGAATGATTCAGTGGAAAGTGTACTGTTTCTAGAATCAGAAGTTGTTGTTCAATCATTTTTCAGTCAACTCCAACTCTTTGTGATCCCTTTTAAGGGTTTTTTGGCAAAAATTCGAGAGTGGTTTGCCATTTTTTCCTCCACCTCCTCTAACAGATGAGTAACTGAGGCAAACGGTGTTAAACAACTTTCCCAATATTAACAACCAATAAGTATCTAAGGCAAAATTTGAACTCATGACGGTGAGTCTTCTTGATTCCAAGATCAGTGTTTTTCTATCCACTGAGCCACCTAGCTGCCTGGCTTGACTCCAAATCCAATTATTGAAGCATACCATTTCTGTGGTGTTGGGCAATTTACTTTATCTCTGGACCTCAGGCCCTCATCTGTAAAAGGAAAATGTTGGACTAGATGATCTCTAAGATCCTTTGTATCTATAAATCTAAGACCCTACAATGTTTTCAATGTTGGACTTAGTCTATTATTATTACATTTTAAAGAAATCAGATATAGTTTATACAAATCAGTGTAATGTTGAACTATGTTTGTAACATTATCCTACTAGACAAAGAAATCTTTTGTAAATCAAGTAAACTGGCAAGGCCTGATTGTTCCTAAGCAAGAAGAGATGGACACCATAACAACATTGTTACTTTCTACAAAGAAATGGCAAATTATATCCTTTCCATTGCCCCACCCTCAAAGGAACTTTCAGGCATTCTTTGGCCTTTGGAATTATCCAGTTTGACTACTTACCAAAACTCAACCAAATTACTTAGAAACTACAAGAGAGGCCTTCTGGGGGCAGAGCCAAGACGGCAGAGTAATCCAGAGTATCTCTGTGCCACCACAAGAATTCTCTCTGACCAAGATTAAAACATTGCCACAAAACAAAAACAAAAAAGCAAAAGAACCAACAAGGAGACAGAGTGAAACAACTTTCAAGAAAAGAAAAACACAAAAGTTAGGCAGAGAACATCTGGAGCACTAAGGTGAGAGGAGAGCCAGCAAGAGGCTACAACAAGGAGGAAAGAGCAAGTCAAGAACAAGCCATACACTGCCATCCCACATTTGCCATCCCAGGTTCAGAACCCAAATCCAAACCAACATCCAGATCCTAAGATCCTGCCTGGGCAAATAGTGGTACAAGCCAACCCACAACCCTTAACAAAACGCTCTGACAAAGCTTTAATTTCCCAAATATATAAGGAACTAAGTCAATTTACAAAACATCAAGCCATTCCCCAATCAACAAATGGTTAAAGGATATGCATAGGCAGTTTATAGATGAAGAAATCAAAATTATCAATAGTCACATGAAAATTGTCCTAAATCTCTCCTGATTAGAGAAATTTAAATCACAACAATGCTGAGGTACCACCTCACACCTAGCAGATTGGCCAATATGGCAAAGGAAAGTGATAAATGTTGGAGGTGATGTGGCAAAATTGGGACCCTAATACACTGCTGGTGGAGTTGTAAATTGGTCCAAACATTCTGGAGGGCAATTTGGAATTATGCGCAAAGGGCTTTAAAAGAATGCCTGGCCTTTTGAACACACCCATACCACTGCTGGGTTTGTACCCCAAAGAGATAATAAGGAAAGATACTTGTATAAAAATATTCATAGTCATGTTCTTTGTGGTGGCAAAAAAAATTGGAAAATGAGGGGATGTCCATCGATTGGGGAATGGCTGAACAACTTGTGGTATCTGATGGGGATGGAATATTATTGTGTTAAAAGGAAAGATGAACTGGAGGAATTCCATGTGAACTGGAATGACCTCCAGGAAATGATGCAGAGCAAAAGGAGCAACAGAGCCAGGAGAATATTGTACACAGAGACTGATACACTGTGGCATAATCAAATGTAACAGGCTTTTTTACTAGAAGCAATGCAATGACCCAGGACAATCCAGAGGAACTTATGAGAAAGAACACTATCCACATCTAGAGAAAAAACAGTGGAAATAGAAACATAAAAGAAAAACATATGATCGATTATGTGTTTCGGTGGGGATATGATTGGGGTTTTGGCATTAAAAGATCACTCTACTGCAAATATGAATAACATGGAAATGGGTTTTGAACAATGATACATGTATAACCCAGTGGAATTGTTTGTCAGCTCCAGGAGGAGGAGGGAAGAGGGATGGGAAAAATCATGAATCATGGAACTATGGAAAATATTCTAAATAATAAATTTTTTGAAAAGGGGGGGAAAACTTGCAAGATCAATGTAGAGATCCTAAAAATGGTAAAAATGCTAAACACTACATTTGGTTTTTTAAAAAACAGAAGAAATTCATATCTCTAATTCTGTCTTCCTAATCAAGTTCCAATCCAGGGAACCCAACTGCCCTCTCAATGTTGTCCACCTGGCTGTCTTACTGTCACCTCAGGCTCAACATTTCTAAAACCAAATTCATCACTGTCCCCATAAAACTGGCTCTGCTCCCAACTTTCCAAACTGTCAGTGTCACAACTGTTCTCTCAAACACCCAGGCTCAAAACTTTGGAATCATTTTGAATTTATCTCTTTCCACCATAGCCTACATCCTATCAGTTACCAAGACCTGCTAATTTTTCCTATCAAACTTCTCTGCATTTTTACTGCACCCAAGACTCTATCCATCCTGGGAATAGCTACTAAATTAACCTTTCTTAAATTCTGCTTTAATCACTCATCATTTCATCAAACTGAACTTGCATTGGATTTATCTTATCCTTCAAAGGGGCAACCAGGTGGCACAATGGACAGAGTGATAAGTCTGGAGTCAGGGTGACTCATCTTCTTCCTAACTTCAAATCTGACCCCAGACACTTAGCTGTGTGACTCTGGGCAAGTCACTTAACCCTGTTGGCCTCAATTTCCTCATCTCTAAGATGAGCTGAAAAAGGAAATGGCAAACTACTCCAAAATCTTTGCCTAGAAAACCCCAAATGGGGTCACAAAGAGTTGGATGTGACTAAACAACAACAATCCTTCAATCATCAACCTGCACAAAAAAAATGTAAAATTTAGAGAAGATTCCATTTCTATTCTCGTAGAGTTTATGGTCATCATGTCATTCTCTTGGTCAGAACTTTCAGTGGCTCCCTATTTACTATCAAGTCAAATATAAACTCCTCTGGTTGACTTTTGAATTCCTGTACTTCAGTATTGCTATTGTTTTCATGTCCACTTATCTTGTCTCCTCAATTAAATTCTATGTGGATAGGAATGGCTTCAAATGCTTTTTCCAAATCACACAGAGCTGAGCACACATTTATTCATTCAGTGTTTATTGGCCACTATGTACAAAGAATAAGAAGTACTCAATAGATACTTGCTTAGTTATATGTTGATTTCTACATAAGATTATTCAAAACAATACCAGTAGATCCACTAGCATTCACACACATACAGAGTCATTTTTCAAATCAAAAGCAGCTTTTTCTAGAGATCATTTCCTCCCCCCAATAGTGCTCTCTTTTAGCATACAGACTCTTCCTGCTGGGAAAAGTAAAGAAACAAAAGCATTTGGACTGATTTATCCCAGCTGACTATTTATATTAACCCAACTCACCACACAATGCCTGAACTTTCCTGCTCATTTTGCTTGTGCAAACATAGCCAGAAATAGTCTTAGCATTATATTAACTCCCATTTGAGGGGAAAAAATCCCCAGGGAATGTTTGTTTTTTATTTTTGTTTTTGTTAATGGTTTATTTTTTAAAAGGAGGTTATAGTCCTCTATCCACCTACTAATTTAAAGAATATTTTCTTCCCCTTTTTCTCTGTAATCACTGTGGAGTGTTTCTAAATTTTATACACATACACATGAATCTCCTTTCTGAAAATCTACAAGAATCCCTTAAATCTTCCAACCTTTGATAATAAGAGGAAAGGTAGGGCGTCAGGAGGGGAAGGAGGCAAGCATTCATTAAGCACATACCAGGTGCAAGGCATTGTACTAAACACTTTACAATTAGTGTCTCATTTGATTCTTACAATAACCCTATGAAGTGGGTAGTAATATGATCATCATTTTACAGTTGAGAAATCCTATGGCAGAAATTAAGTGACTTGCCCAGGGTCTGTCATCTGAGGTCTTCTTGAACGAGGGCTCTATCTACTGCCCCATCCAGAACTTTGAATAATTTTTTTCTTTTACATTAATTTTTTCTTCATTGAAGAAGAGCTTATTGGAGAGAATCAGATTTGGAATACAAACCTGGGTTCAAATCTGAGTTTTACTAAATGTCTTTGGGTATGCCATCTTGTTTCTTGAGTACTTAGTGCCTCATCAGTAAAATGAAAGGATTAGATAGCTTGCCTCCAAGGTCCCTTTCTGTTCTAAAATCCTGTGGTCCTCAGTGTGGGGAAAAATGAATTTGGGGTATGTGTATATGTGTGTGTATAAACACAGAGACATATATACACATATGCATACAAACATGTATGCATATGCATGTGTGTCCATGTATATACATGTGTAGTTGTGTGCATATATATAATTATATACATACAGGTCCAGATCCATTTGTGTGTCTACCATACATCATGTGTGCCCTGTACAATGAACAACTGTACACGTGTGCCTCATATATACATGCATGTACACGTGTTTGCATGTGTGTTATAAATCTGTAACCATATATTTGGTTATATCTTTTCCTTTGAGATACACACATATACACTTTCCTCCGTTGTTTTTTTTTCCCATCATCCCAAATCAAGAACTCTAAAAAACAGTATTCCTGATGTGACTCTGAAGTATATATCTATCTATATATATATATATATCTATATATATCTATATATATCTCTATATATATATACACACACATACATATACATATGTCCTAAGCCAAGATGTATGGAGGGAAAAGCCAGCCAGGCTTCTTCATTATTCATCTTTCTTTCACACTGATAAGGTTAACAATGACAACAAAATGGAAATTTACCAATAAGACATCCTTGCTCATAGGTAGATAAGGTTATGGATGTAAGCCAATTCAAAATCAGAATCATAGAATTCTGAAGCTTGAAAGGCCTTTATAGACTAGCTAACACAACTCTCAATTTAGAGTTGAGTCAACCAGTCTTTACTGATGCCTTCTAGGTGCCAATAACTGCACAAGGCATTGGGGAAACGAATACAAAAGGGAGACATCTCCTGCCCTTAAAGAGTTTACATTCTACGGTACAGTCATATATTTACAGATAATTAAACAAAAGCTATATGCCAAATAAATACAAAGTGATGGAGGGAATGCTAAAAACTAGGGGAAGGAACATGGAAGTTAAAAAATGAGGGAAATTAGAGGAGTAAAGAGGAGAAGGGAGAGCATTCCAGGTATGCAGGTCAGCCTGTCCAAAGACATGAATATAGAAGAATTCTGAATCTGAGGAATTATCAAGCATTCTAGTTTGGCGTGTGTTTAGTGGGCAGCAGGTAAAAGAATGAACGATTAGCCTGGAGCCATGTTGTGAAAGGCTTTAAATGCCAAGCACGGAAGATCAATGGTAATGGAGGGCAAGTGAAGCATCTCAATTCCAAGCATAGCCCTACACCTTAGGAATATCGGCTTGGCACCTGGCAAAGGTTGGATTGTGAGAGGAAAGAGATTGAATTCAGGGGAAGCAATTAATCCAATTTGAAAAATCCAAGTGAGAGATGATGAGAGTATGAACTACCATGATTGTGAGGTAAAAAGAAAGAAGGGGATATATGTGACAAATCCATTTTTTTAAAGAAGTTAGGGAGATAATGATTACAGTTTTGATGATGTACATTTTGAGATGCCAGGGAGGCCTCCTGATAGAAATATTCAAAAGGCAATCTGAGATATGGGACTGAAATTCAGAAAAGAAAATTTTAGAATCATCTGAATCTATAAAGTCACCAACAGAAAATGTGGAGGCAGAGAAAGAGCACTGAAATACATCCAGGCCTGGGAATGGGAGAATTGAATGCTACTCTGGCAGAAAAAGAGTCTGAGAAAGACTTATATGACAGTTAAGAAGAGAAGCATGAGAAGGCAATTTCACAAAAAATCCAGGGAAGAAAGAATATACAGAAACAAGGAGCATCCCACAGCGTCCTACTATACAGAAAGGTCAAGAAAGAGGAAGGCTCAGAAAAGACCATTTAATTTCCTTTAAAGAGATCACTGATGACCTTAAAGCCAGTGGTTTCATTTGAATGGTGTGGATGGCAGCCAGACTGCAAAAGGATTGAGAAATGAGTGGGAGGTGAGAAAGTTGAGGCAACCATGTGTATATAGACGGTTCCTCTCCATTTGGCCGTGAAAGGGAGGAGAGTTATAGAGATAGCTTGACAAGTTGGCAGGTTCAAGCAGAGTTTTTAAGATGTGGGATATCTGAGCATGTTTGTAGGCAGCAGCAGGGAAGAGATATACAAGAGGAAAATGAGGCCCAGAGGAATTACTTACTCCTTTTTACCTTCTGGTAATACTAAAATTTGGTACTCTGGTTCCTTTCATTAACTCAGTCTAGCTACAGAGTACATTTCATGCTTCACACAAGAATCTCAGGTTGCTTTCCTAATAATTCTTGTGAGAAGCCTGGGACCCTGTGGGGCTGGAAGGCAAGGCAGGCTGATAAAGGGGAAAATTCCCTTCACAGTTCTCACTGCTTTGGGACCCACTAAGGCAAATGGTGATTCACAGTTCCACAGAACAAGAGAGGCCAAGAACCATAGCAACTGCAATGTCACCTCATTTCCATGAAACTTTCCCTTTCCTTGGGGAAGGGTATCCTGGGATACATGGGGTGTTCACAATGTTTGTCTCCATTAAGACTCAGAGCTTGGCTTCCTGGGTACAGCTACTAGGATCCTTGGTCTAGGGTTTTTGAATTTGTTTTAATATTTGAATGAAAATATTAAATAAAATAAATACTAATTTACATATTGTAATGTAATATATAATTTATGTATAATAAGAAATAAAATAAATATTTCCCCTTTTGGAGTAAATATGCATTTTATTTTTCATATTTAAAAATATCATTCTAAGAAGGACTTCCAAGTCACAAAAGAAAAGATTCAGAACCCTTGCACTCAAAAAACTACTGCAGGATTAAGTGATGATGAGGTCTATGAGGTTAGCCTGGAAACATACTGTCATTTTACAAGACTAGCAGTGATAGCCCTGGGCAATTATAACTCTAGCTATCAAACAATTGTCACTTAAGAAGACCTTATGAGACTCTAAATAAACTCTAAAGATGT
Organism: Gracilinanus agilis; assembly: GCF_016433145.1. Classification (NCBI taxonomy): domain Eukaryota; kingdom Metazoa; phylum Chordata; class Mammalia; order Didelphimorphia; family Didelphidae; genus Gracilinanus; species Gracilinanus agilis. Next base: position 465,524,609 of record NC_058132.1, on the reverse strand, counting down.
GATTTCCATATTGATTTGAGAAACAAAATGGTAGGCAAGAATTTACTGAAAAGCACTCCTTAAGAATGGAATGGAAGTTTCTCTTTTCCTGATGCTCACTTTCAATCAACAAGCATTTATTAGGCACCTACTATATGTTAGGCACTGTCCCAAGTGCTGGGAATACAAAGACAGAAGTGAAACAGTCATTGACCTCCTGAACCTTCCATTTTGGGAAAGAGGGGGGCCAAGGAGGAGGAACAACATGCACATAGTATATAAACACAAAATAAATGGAATAAACACAAGGTTGTTAGGAAGCAAATACACCAGGAGGTCCAGTGATCAAAAAAGCCTTCATATAGGAGGTAACAACTGAAAATGAACCTTGAAACAAACTAGAAATTCTTTGAGGTGAGAAAGTAGTATGTTCTAGGCATGGGGGCAGCCAAGACAAAGGCATGGAAATGGGAGTTGGGCATTATTGATAGGATATTAATGATATTATTTGCCAGTAAGAAACATTTATTAAACATCTACCACATATCAGGCACCATGACTAAATTCCAATTGAATAACTCCCCAAATAATATTTTGTAAGAGTGAAAATGATGAGACTGACTGTAAATTAATAATTTTATTAATCAAAAGTAATAGGGGTGAAAGATGGAAAAATAAGAGAGATATAAAGGGTACTGTCCTTATTGCTTCATTTAGCTTGCTATTCTGTGGCTGCCATATTGGGGTCCCAAGCCATGCTCCACAGGCAGGTCCAGTCAACAACAAACATGGAAGAGAAGGGAGTGAAATCCACTCTTGCCTCAGTTTATCAGACCTATTCTCCACTCATTAACTCTTACATGTGATATCTCAGGAGCCAACTTTGGCTTTCTATTTTTCCTGGGCCAGCCAGGGAGGCAGTCCAGGGGACAATGTAGGAGACATCACCCCACTCCCTGTCTCAGGGTCTCTTGACTATTGCTGCCTATTTCCAGCTGCTATTCTATCCTCATGACTCAATTCACCCAATGGTTTCCTTCACACAGCCCTGGCCTCTGGGTCAAATAGACAGCAGGAGATGAGGTCAAGTGAGTGTCCCCAGTTAAGGAAGAGTACATTTCCTTCACACAATTTCCTTTGAAGGGATTGATTGGGGGAAGGCCCAGAAGTAGCCACTGAGTCACAACCTATCATTCTCTTTGGTAGCCCTCCTAAGCCAGATGAGGTCTGTGCAGCTTCTCCAAGATCAACAGAAAAAGAGACATGAATTGAAAGTACTCTTTCATTGAGGCCCAGAGTCTCATAGAGGGATGTGGCTGACTGATTTAAACAGAAACTTACAGATCCAATTCAATGCAGCAGTCATATGTTGAATCAATATGAGGACTGAGGTGCATTCATCTTAAATTTGTAAATACAGACTACTTTGTGAGAGTAACACTTTCACTCAATTCGGAATCTAAGAATTAAGAAAATATACTGGAAAATCACTAAAACACTGTTCCCTTTAGAACAAAATTCAGTATTGATGGTCTGTCTTAAGATACACCGAAAAAGGCAGAATTAATGAAAGTAGGGAAAAAAAGGACAATTTCACCTGGAAGATAGTACCCCAGGGTGAACCCCTTCAGTGATGAATCTCCATTCATTTCTTTTTTTAAATGCTTATTAAGTGGCTGCTTTGTTCAAATCACTGTCCTAGGTACTTCTGTATCACTTTCTCCTTTTTCTGGAGAAATACCATTTCTTGGCATTTTCTCAAATATCAAGGCTCCTTGCGACTTTCTATCTACCTTCCCTTCTATCAAAACCTGCTCTCTGGAAAGGGTCTTACAAACCTGCTCCCATTAAGGTATAAACGGTTGACAGCTTAGAGTTATTATGTTTCCCAGCCTTAGTTGAATTTTAAAAGAAACCAAAGCAAAATGTAGAATTCCAGATATCTAGCTTCAAAGTAGGAATAGCATTTATTTTTTTTTCAGCTGCTGGCTTCTTCCAGTACCCCTGAAATCATGCCCCAAAGGGAGTTGCTTACTTCAATTTTATAGGTAGGCAACCACGTGATTGATTACATCTATCTGACTCTTCTCTTCTTCTCTATAGGAGGGCAGATCCTAATTCTATCCTCTCTTATTTTGGAGTCAGAAACCTCTACAACTTATTGTCATCCAGCTTTCCTGAATTCTTTCCAAAAGAAATTTCTTCTAAAAAAAAAAAAAAAAAAAAAGCTTTTAACCTGGGTCTCTCATGAACTTGCAAGTTAAAATACATATTTTGTTAATTGACTTTCAATATAATTAGCTTCCTTTGGAATTCTATACTTTTTTTTGCATTTAAAAAATATTATTCTGAGAGGAACAGTTAGGTGGCTGAGTAGATAGAGAGCTGGGCATAGAGATAGGAGGTCCTGGTTTCAAATCTGGTTTCTGGCCCTTTCTAGCTGTGTGACCCTGGGCAAGTCATTTAACCCTCATTGCCTAGCCCTTACCACTCTTCTGTCTTGAAAACAATACTTAGTATTGACTCTAAGAAGAAGGTAAGGCTTTTTAAAATATATTATTCTGAGAAAAAAGGTTCATAGGTTTCACCAAACTGTTCTAAATGCATCTATCACATAATATATGTATAACCCAGTGGAATTGCTTGTCAACTCCAGGTGGGTGGAAGAAAGAAGAGAGGGAGACAACAAGAATCATTTAACCATGAAAAACATTTTTTAATAAAATAAAATTTTTAAAATTAAAAATAATTATAGATAAAAATGAAAATAAATGCATCCATCACACACAGAGATACAGATTCTCTCTCTCTCACACTTTCTTTCTCTCTGCTAAAAACCTGTTTTAAAAAGAATTTGGTCTAACAGGTCCAATATCAAAACTTATTCCAGGGGGCAGCTAGGTGACTCAGTGGATTGGGAACCAGACCTAGAGACTGGAGGTCTTAGGTTCAAATCTGGTCTCAGACACTTCCTAGCTGTGTGACCCTGGGCAAGTCACTTAACCCTCATTGCCTAGCCCTTACCACTCTTCTGTCTTGGAATCAATATACAATATTGATTCCAAGACAGAAGGTAAGGGTTTAAAAAAAATCTTATTCCAAAATAAAAACCTCATGCCAAATAGACAAATTTAGTCAAGCCTGTCAGTCATACCTAACCTTGGAAAATCTACCTATACTGGAAACCTTAGAGGGAAACAATTTATATTTGTGTAAAGGGAACCCCTTCCTCCCCAAGTTGTGAACTTTCTGCTTGTCTGAACCAATCCATTAGCTTGATTGGAATGCCTCAAACAGAGAGACTTTGATTGGTTCTGGAGAAGTGGTAGAACAGTGCAGAAAAAAAGGAAGTGATGTGAAGAGGGAGGATGTTGAAATGAGAAGGTAGAGGAGAGGGGGGGGGTCTCTTTCTGGAGGTTGGTGGCTCAGGCAGAAGACACTCTTGTGGGCTGGTAAGATTAGGGTGGTAGCCTAGGAAATATTTTTTTTATTTCCTTCCCTCCTTATTTATTAGACTATTTTTATATTAAAATTATACTGTTAAAAGCTACTATCATCCTCATGACTTATGGGGTTGATTATTTTAAAAACAATGACCACAATAATCTTTTCTTTTTTAAAAACTAATATTATATTTCCAAATCAATTTCTAAATATTACATTTAGCATATTACATTTGGTATAATATTAATTTTTATATTATATATTAATGGAATTACCTGAGAATTTAGAAGTAACAAACTAATTATTCATTTTTAAGCCCTTTATGTTTATTTTGTCATAACTTATTTCACTTTAAGTGGGATACATATTCATATACATTCAACTTCTCTGCCTGAGATATATAACCTTAAGAAAATGAAATGTCAGTTCCCATTATTGTGTCTTCGATATCCTTTTTGATACAGCTAACAGTAGACTGGTAAGTGTTTAACAACCAGCTCTCTAGAGGGAAATTTTTGTACTGACATGCTTTTGAGTTTAACTTGAGTTATTAATATTCTGTCATTTTCTTAAATCTAGACAAACAACAGTACAAAATAAATAAATAAATAAGCCTGGATTCGTAGCATTTGCTGATTTCTGAGGTTTAAATGCTCCTGGTGAAAACTGAACAATCAGCTGATTTAATTTGGCTTCAGCATACTTCTAAATTTGGTGGAAAGAAAGATGGACAGGAAATTAATAAGCTCTTTCATAGATCTCAAATTAGAAAAGAATTTAGAGGTCATCCAATCAAAGTCCATCATTATGCAGGAGGAAAGGACAAAGAAGTAGAGTGACTTCTTGAATCCAGGTCTTTGGACTCCAGATCCAGTGGGGCTTTTTTTTTTTAAACTACATTATACAGCTTTGCTCATAATTATCACTGAGTATTTAAAGGATTGTCACGTAGAAGAGAATTTTGATTTGCTCAGCTTTGTCTCCAAGTGCAGAACTAGGAACAGTGGGTGGAATCTGCAGAAGGGTGAATGTCTGCTTGATATAATTAGAAGGGGAAAAAAGGGTATTTATATCCACAGCCTCTATCATAGCACCTGGAAAATACTGTAGTAGGGACCTCATAAATACTTATTGAACTGAAGTGAACTACAAATGGCCATCGGACAGGCAATGCATTGAGTCAGTCAATCAATAAATCTATATGGGACAATCACTGTTGGTAGAAGAGGTGCTAGATTCAAAATTGAGTTGAAAGAGATTTACTTCAATGCATTAAGGAAATTATACAAAACTTTGAACAATCCCAAGCTGCTCCCTTCTTCAAAAGTCCATTAAAAAAAAAAAAGAATAGCAGCAGTGTCTTAATGGTATCATATCAAGCAGCTAGGTGTCTGAGATATAATCTGAATGCAGAACTTCCTGTTTTGTTTTTTTTTTATGGTGCAGTGGGGAAGAATACCTTGCCTTGGGGCATCTAGGTGGTCCAGTAGATAGAGCAGCAAACCTGGAGTCTAGACTATTCATGTTCCTGATTTCAAATTGGCCTCAGACACTTACTAGCTGTATGAACCTAGGCAAGTCATTTAACACTTAGTCTCAGTTTCCTTATTTATCAAATGAGTTGGAGAAGAAATGGCAAAGCATTCCACTGTTTTTGCCCCAAAAAATCCCAAATGAGATCATGAAGAGTCAGACACGACTGAACACCACCACCTGGAGTTAGGAAGATGTGAGTTCAGAAACTGTCTCAGGTACTTTGGATCTCTAGGCAAGTCACTTAATCCCTTTCAGGCTGGTTCTTCCTTTTGTAAAATACTCCACCTATGACCTAACCAAGGCAATAGGGTTATTCAACTCTCACAGTCTAGACACCATGCACCTCCTAATGTGTGTGACCCACATGTTACTGATGATGATTTACATGAGAGAAATGTCATACAAAATCATGACTGAAGACATGTATCCCTGGAAAAGAAGACAAGTCATGCAGGAAGGGAAAGGGAGAACAAATGGACACACCAAGAAGATTCTGAAAATACCAGAAGAACCACAGAATGGCCTCCAGTGATTTATAAAGAAGTTCTACAAAGAATCTATGGAAAAGCATATCAATAGCCCAAAGTATACATGGGAAATGAGATCACAGATTGGAAAAGATTATAGAAATTTCCATTCATAGTTTCAACATAACAATGAACTTCTGCTGGATACTGGATTAACAAAAACTACCTATTTTTTTTTCCTGAGAATATTCGTTTCTTGAGATTTGGCTATTACTAATAACTCCATAAACTATAGACTATTATGTCTATTTGACAACAAAATACCTGGCTGAAAACTTTTGAATCAAATTGTTTAGTCTACCAAATACTCCTTCTCCATTTCTCCTCATCCAAAAAAAATTTTTTTTAAATAGTTTAATTTTTTTTTCTAGTATATCGACTAGATGTTTTGGTCACAATACACGTAGCCACAGTTTAAATGGTGATGACAATTAAACAAATTGTGCTCAGAAAAGAGCCAGTACTTTAAAAAAGTGTACAGAATGCACTCTTTGAAATAACAGAAGCATGTGATACTGACACAGAAGATTAAAGTCTGTAAACCCATCAGATTAGAGAGACTGGAGCTTTATTCTGCCGCTAATAACATGAAGGGTTGAGAAAAGCAAAGTGCTCTTTTATCATCTAATATAAATCCTTATGACTAATTTACTAGCAGTGTAATCTCCAAAGAGAGAATTTGTGTACTTGGTGAAATCTGTTACCATCAAAACCGTCACAAATCATGCCGTGATTTATGTTTCTGTAACTAGGAAAAAGAGCAATGGGAACCAATTTCCACATTTCTTGCAAATGTGAAACAAATGACTGAGCTCTGAATCTGCGGCCATACCCAAGGATATATTTCACTGTTGGCTTCTGTGCAGGGCCAGATTTACATTTTTTGAGACGTCGTACTTAGATGTTATGTGCACAGAGGAAATTCCTCTGCAAAATGGGCTGCAGCAAAATGTTCCTGAGGATTTGTGAGCAGTCAACAAGTACTTAGGTTACTGAGTCCAAAGTCGTTGGTTTTTTTCCCCAAAAAGTTATAATGACCATAGGTGTGGACAGGAAGAAGATGGATAGGAATGTGGCTCACTCTCTCGCTCTCCCATTCTCCCCCATCTATCTATACACATTATATAAAAATTAAGCAATCTCTCTTTCCCCATTCCCCAATTTGCACAGTAAACAATTTCATGTTAGCTGAGCTACCATACTGTTGTTCCTCTGATAGAATGTAAGCTCTTCAAGGGTAGGGATTATTTACTTTTTATTTTTGTATCTTCAGTCTAGCCCATAATGCCTTGGCACACTGTAAGTGCCTAACAGAGCCTTACTGAATGTTCATTCATCCTTCCTCTCTGGATCATGACAATAGCCTACTGCCAACACTGAGAGCTTCCTTTCTGAAAGTCTCCCTACCTATCCAAGTTCTCGGCTTTCAGGAGGTAATATAGACCACACAAGGATTCTCTTTTCCTAAGTATCTTGGAGCCCCAACTAGGCAGGAAGGAGTGATAGGAATGACCCCAGCTTCTCCCATGCTAATGGAAAAGTAATTGGTAATTCCTAATTGTTCTTTGGCCAGATCCTCTCCATGAATTGTCTATTCAGAGTAGAGCATGTTCTGCCACATCCAAGGCAGTATTTACTTAATAGATGAAGATATTCACAAAGGAAGGGTCTGAAAAGGAATGTGATAGAATGGAAAGAGCCTGAAAGAGGTAGTTTCTATCTTTGTAGTTTCACTTATGGCTTCACAATGACCTTGGACAAATCATATCAGTGCCCCAACTGTCAATTGCCTTATTTCTAAAATAAGATATATACATATATTATGTAAATTGATAGATATATACTTATATATTATGTGCAGAGAGGAAATTCCTCAGCCTAGTGGACTGATATGAAATGTTTCTAAGGATTTGTGAACAATCAATAAAAACTTAAGTTACTGAGTCCAAAGTTGTCTGTTTTTTGTTTGTTTGTTTGTTTTTCAAAAAAAAGGTGATAATGACTATAAATGTGAATGGGAAAAAGACAAGTGGTAATGTGGTTTTCTTTTTTTTCTAAAATGGGTTTATTTTAGAAGATGAATCATGTAACCATGGAAAAATACTCTTAATTAATTAATTAATTTGATGCATTGGATTTAAATAAATAAATATTTTTCCAGGTTATATTTCTTTTCTTTTTTTATTTATTTTTAAATATTTTTCCATGGTTACATGATTCATTTTCTTTCCCCTTTTTCTCTTCCCCCTCCCAGAGCCAAAAAGCAATTCCAGTGGGCTGTACAAATGTTATCACTTGATACCTATTTCCATATTATTCATTTTTGCTATAGAGCAATCTTGATCATGTGGCTTTCTAAAAGAGCAGTAACAGGGGGCAGCTGGGTAGTTCAGTGGATTGAGAGCCAGGCCTGGAGAAGGAGGTCCTAGGTTCCAATCTGGAATCAGGCACTTGACCCCCATTGCCTACCCTTATCATTCTTCTGCCTTGGAGTCAATACAAAGTATTGACTCCAAGACAGAAGGAAGGTAAGGGTTTAAAAATAAAATAAAATAAAATAGCAGCAAGAAGAAAAACAAACAAACAAATAAATAAATTGATGAATGAGCAAATAAATAAATAAATGAACAAACAAATAAATAGATAGGTAGATAGATAGATAAACGAACAAATAAATAAATAAACAAACAAACAAATGAATGAATGAATGAATGAATAAATAAATAAACAGATAAATAAATAAACAAACAAACAAACAAACAAATAAATAAATAAGTGAATGAATAAATAAACAAATAAATAAATGAATGAATGAATGGATAAATAAATAAATAAACAAATAAATAGATGCTCAAAAAACAAAGATAAAATACCAATAAGGCCTCAGCTGGGGAATGGCTAAGCAAACTAGTGCAGAAACATAATGGAACAGTTGCTGCTGTATATAAATGGTGAATGTGAAGAATACAAAGCATAAGAAGACATAGGACCTGATGCAAAGTGATGTAAACAAAACCAAGTAACTGATACATGCAATGGTCACAGCAATGTAAATGGTAAAGACAAAAACAAAATAAATGCTAGGTAATTATAAAGTTCAACCTTGACCTCAAAGAAGAGAGAAAAAGATACACAGCTCTCCACCTTTGTGAGAAGAGAAAGGAAGAGGAGGGAGCAACAATGCATGTGGAACATAAAATATACCATCAGACTCAGTCATTGTGTTGGTTAGCTTTGCCAACATACTTTTTCTCTCTCTTTTTCATCCTTTGTCACTTGCTTTGGCTCTATAGGGATGGGAGAGGGACTTATTTGAAAAATGAGGATGATGTATAAAGAAAAAAATTTTAGTAAAATAATTTTAAACTCAGCCTAAAGGCCAAAATGGATAACCTCAGACGGTCTCTTTCATGGTAGTCACTTAAAAAATGCTTGTTTCCTTCTCTTCCCCTTTAAGAGCAATGGTTCAGTGATTTGGGCCTCCAGCTCTTCTCTATCCAATCTAGAACTCTATTTTAGAAGGGAATTTATAATCAGATGAATTCTAGATTAATATTGACCCAGGAAGAGGTGGGTTGGTTCAAAGTCGAAATAGAAAGTTTCATAATTACTTTCCTTCTGGCTTCTCTAATCAGAAAGGGGATGGTTTAGTATTCAGTCACTGTAGTGAACCAATCAGGTAGTTTACTTAGAGGCTAGGGAAAGAAAATTCAACAAATCAAGATCAGATGTGTTTAAAGGGGAAAAAAAAAACAACCACCCATAACAATCCCAGAGCTTTTGAGCTTAAAGAGAATTTAGAGATCATTTAGTCTAACCTTTTCTTGTTTCCCAGAGGAGGAAGCTAAGACCTGGAAGATTGGGTGACTTGCCCACAATTATCCTAACAGTACCAAGAGAAAGAAAAGTGAAATTTACCTGACAATTTGATATGGTCATAAAGACAACGCCAGATGATTGATTCTGAGAAAATCAGCAAAGGGGAAACAGCTGTTAGTTCTCAGGCTATTTAAGAAGTGTTGAGAGGTACCCTGCTGTGTGTGGAGTGATTTTTCCATTCTTTCTTTTATATACTTGTGAGGAAAGTGCTTTGCGAACCTTAAAAAGTTCTATAGAAATGTGAGTTATTGTAGTTGTTATTATAATGATGATGTTATCTTTATCATCTACATTAGGAGTTCATCATAGGAAAAAGCTTACTCTATATATCAAGCTGGGGTTGTCTAAACTCTGTTTCCTTAAATCAAAATTGTGTGAACAATTCAAAGTAATTATTATAAGAAATGAACTCTAATCATAAGCCACCTGGTTTTACTAATAATTTTTTAAAGTTCTTAAAGACATATTTGCTTTGGATGGAGAGACAGAGAATCAAGTATAAATCCTACTTCTGTCACTTACTTCCCAGGTGACCTTGAGCAAGTCACTGTGTAATAATAATTTATGCTATGGTGGTTGTTCAATCATTTTCATATTTGAATCTCCTTGACCCCATTTGGGGATTTTTTGGCAAAGATACTGAAATAATTTGCCATTTCCTTTTCTGGTTCATTTTACAGATAAGGAAACTGAGGCAAACAGAGATTAAATGATGTGCTTAGGATCACATAGCTAGTAAGTGTCTGTGGTCAAATTTGAACTCAGGAAAATAAATCTTTTTGACTTTAAGCCCAGCACTCTTTCCATTGTGCCCCCTACCAGTTTAATCCTCATTTATATACTCCTTTAAATGTCTGAAAAGGGCTTTGCCTATAGGATCACCTTTGAACCAAATGACAACCCTGTGGTATAAGTTCTATCATTATTCCCATATTTCTTTAAAAGGAACTCAGGCAGATTAAATGAGGTTTTGTCCACAGTCATACAGCTAATAATTGTCAGAGGAGAATAGGATCCCAGGCCTTCCTCACTCTAATATCTGTTACTCTCCTCCTTGCAGCATACTCCTTACTCTTTAAGGGGTTAACGCACCTGCCCTCTTAGGTCCATTCAGCTCTCAGTATTATCGTTCTAGTTAACAAACATTTGGGTTTTTTAAAATAATATATTATTTCCCCCCAATTACATGTAGAAACAATTTTAACATTATTTTTTAATTTTATTAAATTTTACTTAATTTAAAAATATTTAATTTTAATAAAATTTTAATTTATAAATGTTTTTTTTGTTTCCTAGTCTCTCTCTCCTTCTCATCTTCCCTCCCTCACTCTCTCCCAACCCTTCCTTCTCCCTGAGACAGTCAGCAATTTGATATCAATTTTACACATGCAATCATTACTGGCATTTATTAAAGCACCTACTATGAGCCAGGAACTTTGCAAAGTACCTGGAGATACAAACAAACAAACAAACAAAAAAACAATCTGTTCTCAAGGGGCTCACTGTCTAACAAGGGAGAGTGCCGCCTGCAAATAATTATGTACAAATAAATATTGAGGATGCGCTGGAAATAAGCTTCAAGGGAAGGCACTAGCATTGAGAAGGATCAGAAAGCCTTCTTGCAGGAGGCAGAATTTGAGGTGGGATCTGAAGGCAGCCACAGAAGAGAGAGGGTGGACATGAGTACCAGGTGTGCAGGGATGGAGGGATGAGAGAGACAGCCGGTGAAAATGACTAGAGATACAATGTCTTATGTGAGGAACAGCTAGGAGGTCAACATCTTTGGATCTCAGAGTACCTGGAGGGAAATAAAGAGTAAGACAGCTGAACCTAAACCTGTAATAGAAGTCAGATTTAATTTTTACATGCCCCTTTCTTCAAGAAGTCATTTTTTTGCCAGATTTTTCTTCAGAAGACCATAACAGATTTAGGAAAACTAAAGGGCATGGGATTTGCTTATGCTGTGCTCAGCCATGTTCCAAACAGATGAGAACATTACCATTCATTTCTATCTAGAGAAAGCAAAAAAAAAATATGTGGAATGGTCTTGAGAGCTATGGTATTGGTTCCTCTGAATTCAGTTTGGACTTTCAGGTGGCAAATATTAAACATGACTTATTATTCACAAAACTCCAGCTGGTGATTTATAAAGCTCAAGTCAGGAAAGACAAGACATGAAGTCCAAGCTTACATAAGGGATATTCTCTCCGTGGAGGACAAAACCAAACCAATAAAAAGATCATCACAAACAGTGCAATAGATTGGAAATAGCCATTGGCTGGCAGCTGAGCGTGCCAAAGACCTGAGCAGGTGTATCTAAGGGGCCCCAGCAGATGGCGGTAAAAGCTAGAGCTGTTAAGGTAGGCATGATGATTAATCTACGCCCAGTGGACCAAATACATGAAAGTTAGAACTGAAGATGAGTGTGTGTATATACATCTATATTGATCCACCCTTATGTGTGTTTACATACTACACTAAAGGACAAGTCTAATGCCCCATCATGGCATAATAATATTTCTGGGTTTTTAAAGGCTATGCCAAAATTATATAAATACATTGTCTGCCAAGCTAGAAAGTGTAAGTTGTGTCTCTGATCAATAAAACATGTCATCATAAGTTCAAAAAGACACACCACCAAAAAGTAGACCACTGGGTGTTTGAGAGTGGAGTGGGGTAAAGGACCAGGAATAGGGATTCCACAGAAACTGAGGACATCTGTCTCCTAAGGCACAGAGGTACAGCAGCCCAGGTCTTTGAAAGAATTACTCACTCCAAAGAAATGAAATATTCTTAAGATACTGAAATATGTATTGTGTACAAGTACATGTTCTTATTTCTCCTACTTTCCAGTTGAAAGATATAGGAAAAATAGATTTCAAATCTATAAGTATAAATGTGAGAATCGATTATGGTTTAATTGCTAGAGAGTTGGTCACAGACTCAGGATGAATTGGGTTCAAGTCTTGTTTCTTGGACATACCATCTTTGTGACTATGGACAAATCACTGCACCTCTCAGGGTCTCAAGCAAAGCTCCAAGTTGCAGATAAATTGTATATTGAGGGAGGGAATGTCCACTCAGGAAGTTCTCTTCACTGATGAACTCAAAGTTCCAAACTACATATTTAAATCCAGAAGTGATGAAAGTGATAGTTTACATTTCATTTATCATGGTTGGCATATAGACTAATTTTTTTTGTCTAGACCTGTGATATCATTAGTAAGGAGAACTCTACATGGAGTAACTTCTACCAATGCAGAACAACCACCATCCAAAAATTTATAGTCTTAGAGAATTGCAGGGAATGCTTAGAAGTTCAACACACACACACACACACACACACACACACACACACACACACACACACACACACACAAAGGGTGTCAATAAAACATTTTTAAATGTCAAGAAAAAGAGCTTCAAAAGTACAGATGGACACAGAACAATTTTGTTACTACCTAAATTTAATACATGTATCCTTCTTTTTCTAAAAACTGTATGTTAACTACTCATAGTTTTTTATACAATTCTTTTTCTTTACATTCTAAAAATTTTGAAGACATTATATATATATATATACATATATATATACACAACACAATGTTATATATACAAAATGCTATTGTATATACAATTCAGTAATGTATATTGGATTTTTTAAAGAAAAAATATACATTTTGTAGACCAGAGAATTGGGACAAATGGATCATTTAATTTAAACATTTTTTCAAGACTACCACATACTGTGCATTAATATTGGCAGGAAATGCCTACAATTTGAAAGGTATGTCTATAGGCAATGATGATCAACTCTGTGCCTGGCGGTTATCTCTGTGAGATAACACAAAAGAAACAGACATGTTGCAGAATGAAGGATTTACTGATTATTTCCTCAACAAGGGAGCAAAATATTGGGGGGAGTGATAAAGGAAGGGCATGCATGAGCTCTCTCTCCATAGTATATAAGAGAAGTACAGCTAAAATCAAGAACCTGAATTACTACCTATGAACTTGCACAAATTGGGCAAATTATTTAGCCTCCTCTGGCCTTAGTTTTCTTGTCCCCAAGAGGAAGGGGGTTCCTGCTTGGGTGATGTAAAGTGTACTTGTGATTGACATAGGGAACTCCTGATGAGTAAATTCCTTAAACCAATGCAAACCTGGCACTTTGATATATAACTTGTTATCTTAAAGAGTTGTTTTGAGCACCGAGATGCCATTTAGCTTCCCAGTTTTTGAGCACAAAGCTAATACATTTCAGAGAAATATCTTAAACTCATCTCCTTGACTGGCTCTCTATCTGTTCCACTACAATTGCTTAATTATTCATCCAGGCTTTTACAGATAAAGAAAAAGAAGCTCCAAGATGTTAACTCCAGATCAGACAACTAATAATGTCAAAAAGAGGACTTAAACCAAAAACTTCCTGACTCTGAACCTAGTACTATCCAGGATGCCAAACAAAGTGAAAGAAAGCTGCAAGATGGAATAATGTTTAAAAAAAAAAAGCCCCTATATTGAAAGTCCAGTCTCGAGAAACTCCCTCAAAAGACACCACACACTAGCGCCACGACTGATCGTTTTCCCATCTCTTTTTTGGATGTGATACCTTATTGACTACTTCATGGCTGTTGGCCCCTGCTCTGTGTTTGCCGTCCCATTTGACCTGTTTTGCCTTCTCCCAAAATAGTCTTGCTTGATGAGAAGTATAACCTCAGCAAACAGTCTGGTACAGGGAAGCAACAACAAATTATCAGTTTCCCTCCCATGTTTTTTAAGCTGGAGCCAAAGGCTCTAAGAAATGAGCATGGCTCTCAACAATACTTGGCTGTGTGTACCATGGCCCCTGGCAGCCTCCATCACTGTGCCAGCCAGGACGCTTGTTTCATTTCTCGCTGCATAATAAAAGAGGGTTTTATTTTTGGTTTCAAAACACTCTGTTTGGGTAGAAGCAAAAGCTCCATTTTGACTGATCATTTTCCTCCTCTCTGTGACATTATTTCTTAAAAGCAATGTTCTTTGCATCTCATTTTGGGGGCTGCATTTACACTGTTCAGGATCCAAAGATAATAGCATTCTGACTGAGCAAAAGATACCATTTACCGGCTCAGTATTTTTCCAAAACGATTTGTTGAAGCAGATTTAGGGAAGGCTGGGAGGAAGGGGGAAGGGAGGAATCAAATTCATGTTGCTGTGGCAACTTCGACAAAAGTTAATGTTATACTATCTATTCTTTGAGTGCAGTTTACTTCTTAAAATATCATCGATTTCCTTCTTGCAAAGAAGCAATTAGCCAGTCCTATAAAAAATGATGCCTTTTTTTTTCTTTTAGGTTCTAGAAGGTCAGCCTGAAATGAAACCTTTTCATAGAACAATAACAGAGGCTCTTCAAAAGCTATACCAAGTGTGTCTGGCTGCCTTGATGAATGGCTCATGTTAAAGTATTAAACCCCAGAGACTGCACTGTCTGTCCCATGGCAGAGCTATTCAATAAAATAATTTGGGGAGTTACCACAGTGCAGTTCACGGAACACAAACCAGCCAAGCTCTCTGGATAAACTACTTACTCTCTGGCCCATTGGCTTGTTTCAGTCCCTTCAAAAAGTCCCCCCCCCCTCCTTTTTTCTTAAGTAGCCTGCCAACATAATAACTGTCAGTCAGCCAGTCAACAAGGATTGAGTGATTGGGCAGTAAGGAGAATAATAACATATGCTAGAGACACAAGAGACACAGTCTTGACTTCAAGGACCTTATAATAAAATGGGGGAGCCACATGGTGTAGGCAGAATCACATAAGGAAAAAAAAAATCCCTTGCTTCCTGTAAATCATCATTTGCTAGTTATCCCCCCTGAGAGATGAACTTGCTTCAGTGTTGGAAAAACCTGAGCTCAAGCCTCCCTTGTGATACCTACTGACAGTGTGACTAAGTCATTTAACCTCCAAGGCCCAGGCAACATTTTTTTTAATTAATCAATTTATTTGTTTGTTTGTTACATTAAAGTTCCCACATTTCTCCTTCCCTCTGTCCCCACCCTACTCTAAAAAAGGCATCATCTGACAAAAAAGAAAAATAACATGTATATACACATATATATATTACATATATATAACTATGACATGCTTGTTTCTATTTATCCATTTTTCTCTGGAGGTAGAATTTCAGTTATTCTTCAGATGATATTTCTGTTGCTGTATATAATGTTCTTGGTTATGCTCCTTTTACTCTTCATAATTTCATGTAGGTCTTTCTATGTTTTGTTTTGTTTTGTTTTGAATTAACCTGCTCATTGTTTCTTGTTGAGCAGGATTCCAAGAGCCAATCTATACTGAAAAGGGAAGTTTCCTCACCGATGCGAACGAAATCACAAAGCCAATGGACTAACCCAAACCAAAACAAATGCAAATGAAGTACATATGAGGATTTGCTTCTGCAAAGAAAAGTACACTTGTGTAGACACACATCTGAGAGAGAGAGAGAGAGAGAGAGAGAGAGAGAGAGAGAGAGAGAGAGAGCTGTCTNTTTGCTTCTGCAAAGAAAAGTACACTTGTGTAGACACACATCTGAGAGAGAGAGAGAGAGAGAGAGAGAGAGAGAGAGAGAGAGAGAGAGAGAGAGAGAGAGAGAGAGAGAGAGTGTGTGTGTGTGTATTTCTGACTTGAGGGTTGTGGAATGATTCAAGTGGCTAGTGGGGTCAGATGGGGAGAGTCTGGGAGAATTTCATGTGAGAGGTGTCTTGCTTGAGCAGTGTTTTGAAGGACGGAAGGAACATGGTTTGGCAGAGCCTCAGTGCATTCCAGACACCAGAGAAAGGCATGTGGAAAGGCCTGGGGGCAGGAGGCGACAGGTCATGTGGAAGTTGGTTTTGACTGGGTGGGAGGAAGGGAGGGAAACAAGCTCAGATGTTGTCAGTCTCTTTGGACTAATCTTGGAACTTCCCCAGGAAGAAAGTAAAGAAATCTAAGAAACCTTGAAAAGGAAAAAAGAAATCTCACCAAAGTAAGTAATTCATATGAAACTAAGAATATGAAGAAAATTCCAGCCCATATAAGAGATATATAAAATTAATAATTCTCAAAAAGATACTTCAAATTCCTTTTTTTCTATTTTCAACTCTATTCCTCAGTAAAAGTGAAATATGGAAACTTCAAAGTTTCTGTATTGCGCAATTTATGCCATAAATTTGCACAAAGGTCCAAAGTCTATATTAATAGGACTCAGGGACACTTTTGATGTTCTATCCTGAGTCTTAGTGACTGTGAGCAATCTGACCAGCAGAGACCTAAAGCTCTTTGCTGACAATGAGCACAATTCCAAGGCTGTTATTGTTGTCATGTGTGAACTCTGTGAGGTAGATTTTCAAAAGGATTCATGAGCAATTTTTAATTATTAATCCTGGCTCTTTCTTCCAAATTGTCCTTTGTACCCAAAACAAAGATGATAGAGACAAATTCTTAACATGAGAAATTATTTGCTAGGAAGAATGGAGAAGATTTATAGAATCACAAACACTGGAGCTAGAAAGGATGTTAAAGTTAGAGCAGAGTATCATAAATTTTGAGCAAGAAGGACATTTGAAGGCCATCTAATCCAGTCCTCTCCTGTTACAGATGAGAAAATGAGGCCCACAGAGGTTAAGTGACTTGCCCTATGTAACACAGGTAGCAAATAACATCTCTGGGACATGAACCCAAGTCTTCTGACTCCAAAAATAGCAACTCCTACACCAGGCTACTGCACCACAGAGAGAGTGAGTACCAGAACCTGAACCAGAGAGAACTTGGATTTCTTCTTTCCACTTGACCACTCTGTAGAGTAGTATCTATTGTTAACCACATCAACCTTTCAAACTGCTATTTTTGCAGTTCCTATCAAGAATCTCTGAGGCAGCTAGATGGTGAAGTGGATAGATCGCTGGGGGCCAAAGTCAGGAAAACCTTGATTAAAATCTGGCCTCACACATTTGCTGTGTGTTCCTGATTAAGTCATTTAATCCTGTTTGCCTCACTTTCCTCATCTGTAAAACAAGAGGGAGAAGGAAATGGCAAACCACTGCAGTTTCTTTGCCAAGAAAACCCCAAATGGGGTCATGAAGTCAGACACTGAAACAAGTGAACAACCAATCAAGAATCAGCTACATTTTATAAAGCTTCTATGTCCCCAACAATGCTATCAGTCTTTAAATTGTGCATCCTTGAGGGCAGAGATAAATGGGGGTAAGGGGCCAAGAAGAGGGGGAGGTTTCTTTGTTATTGATTTCATTTCAGTTATTTTTGTGATATTAGTAGCATCATTTGATATTCAGATTCCCATAATCAACTTCTAACCTGGATCCTATCATTAGGGTATGTTCCCATGTTTTGGAGCAGAATTCTTTCTTAATTGAGAGAAAAATTAAGCAACTTTTCTATTCAATGACCTTTTTCTACCAAAACGATAAATCTGTATTAAAACAACTGAACCTAAATGGCATTACCACATGTTAAATTTTAAGAGCACAATACAGAACAAGCTTCTTAATGAAATAAATATGAAGGCACAATTTTATGTATCTCTCATTAATCTTTAACTTATCATTTATAAGGAAGGTTGGTATTACCAATTAACTTGATGACAATGCTTCCTTACTAGGAATATTGGAGTCAGATTTTCTCAATCTTATCCATTGCTCCAAAACTTCAGCCCAGAATGCTAGCCTGAAAACCCTTGAGGAATCCTCCCTGAGATCAGAAACTTTCACTGGAGTACCTAACACAATGCTTGGCACCTAGTAAGTACTTAAAAATTGTTGAGCAATAAATGACCTATGAACTTTATTTGGGAATGACAGAACTGGAAAAAAGGCTTTGTCTGCCAATTCTGGACCAGTTAAAGATACTACATGGTCTTCCTTCTAGTTTTCCTATATTCAGTCTAGTCTGACAGCAAAAACAGGAAAAGAGAGATTCTAGTAACACAGCCATTTCTGTGATGGAGTATGCTTTCTGCACTTTTTCCTTAACGAGAAAAGGAAGTGGCACTAGAAGTGACCCCCCCCCCACCAAAACCTTAACCCTAACCCAGGATTAACCAACACACTAAGATCATCCTACATGTACTCCTACTTCCTCAACCAGAGGGGTCAAACACATCCACAAATGGCATTACTACAGCATCACTCCAAATATAGCCTGAACAGATTAAAATGTAACTCAGGAATATTTAACAAAACAAATAGAAATATAATAGAGCATAGATAATGTTAACAGGGGATACCTAGGTGGCACAATGGATAAATGGATAAATCTGATCTCAGACCCTTAATAGTATGTGATGCTGGACAAGTCATTTAACTCTGTTTGTCCCAGTTTCTTCATCTGTAAAATGAGCTGGAGAAGGAAACAGCAAACTACTACAATATATTTGCCAAGAAAATCCCAAATGGGGTCATGAAGAGTTGGCCACCACTGAAAAATGACTGAACAAAATGTTAATATGTGGTTTTCTTACTGAATATGCTAATAGTAGGGATTTTTGTGTTGGTTTGGTGACCCCCTTTCTGTCTGAGTTTGACATCACTGTCCTAGACCATTCATTGATTCAATCAGTGAGTATTTATTAATTGCCTATGTGCCAAACACTGTGCTATGATAGACTTGTATTGTTCTTGTTTCCAGTCTATCCCATTTCCAATTTACTCTTCAGATTGCTTTCCAAAGAACCTTCCTCAAGTACCACATGCTCCTCATCACTCTTCTGCAACATTTAATGGATTCTTACTGCCTATTGAACTCCCAACTGATCTTTGCGGTGTTCTAAGCCTCACAATGTGGCTCCAGATTACTTTTTTTCATCCTCATTTCCTATTACTCTCATATATTCTGTATTCCAACTAAATCATACCATTCTTTATTTCTTATCCTCTTTTCTCCCTTCTATATGCACACACCATCCCAAATGCCTGGAACAGATCACCAACTTTCCCTTGTTTCTCTTTATTGAAATTCCTTTCTGGCTTCAAGACCAGCTAACATAGAGGTTATATGTCAGGGAGCAGTGGAAAATAAGAATGGAGCCTGATTAGGGAGGGTCTGGAAAACTAGCCAAAGGTAACAAGACAATGAAAGATAGATTGCTTTCTCCATTCATTAATGCCCCCTACTAAAGTCTTACTCTGAAGCATTATTATGAGGTAGTGACCTCTGAGTTCTTAAAGTTTATGCCAGACTGGCAGACCCTATCCAAGTTGGAAAGCATTCAAATATGGGGCTACTGATATATGACAGCCTAACATTCACAGACCAGACTGGCTAAATTCAGAGAGGCTTATCACCAGAATTTGACCACCAGGTGATGAATTTTTCCAACCACAAAAATTTCACAAAGGCCATCAACAAAAGCTAACAGGAGGTGAGCTCTTTAGCCATTAAGTAAATACATGAGAAATTATGGATTCCTAAAGTAAAGAAATGCTCATATGTTGTTGAGTCATTTTTTAAGTTGTGTCCAGTTCTTCATGGACACATACTGGAGTGGTTTGCCATTTCCTTCTCTGGCTCATTTTATAGATGAGGAAACTGAGGCAAAAAGGGTTAAGTGACTTGCTCTGAATCACATGGCTAGTAAACATCTGAAGTCAAATTTGAACTCAGGTCTTCTCTACTCCAGGCAAAACACAAATCGCTGTATCACTTAGCTGCCCCTCGTTCCAGACAAAAAGTCATCCTCTCCTTATACTGTGTGATTAGGTTCTAGATTGGAAGAAAGGATAACAGAACCTCTAAACAACTCTTAGGAGATATTTTGTTAGTCTCTGTTGAGTTACTGAAAGAAAAGCATGATTCAACTATTCTAGTTGAATAGACCCGGAAGGGCACCTTGGAGACAAAACAAAGGTCTACTTACAACTGTATGACATTTAACATGTTACAACCTCTCCAGGCCTTATCAGTTTAAAAAAGAAGTGTTGAAGTATTGGAGTTAAATTAGATGGCCCCATAACACTTCTTCTGGCTCTAAACCAATGATCTCATGATCTTACTATGTGCAATGTACATTATTAGCAGTGTGAAAGATAGAAAAATAAAACATGATCTCTACTCACATGGGGTTCATAATTTAAAAGAGAGTGAAATAGCTGGTTCATTTACTTAATAATTTCAAAGTATGATACGATTTAACAATGCCACATTTCTTTTTATAATATTATTTTTCAATTAACAAGCATTTATTTTCTCCTCAGATCTCTTTCTCCTGAAAAAAATGAAAACAAAAACAAAAGCCCACACATGTAGTAAAAAAAAAATCCCCACCTTGGACATGTCCAAAAAATACATCTCTTGCTGCATATTGAGCCCGTCACCTCAGGATGGAGATGGATAGCAGTCTTCCTCATCAGTCTTCTGGAAATTATGGTTGGTCATTACATTAATCAGAGATATGAAGTCTTCCAAAGCTGTTTGTTTTGATGATGTTGTTATTATATAAATTGTTCTACTGGTCTGTTCACTTCACTCTGCCATAATTCAAAATTTTCATTAATTCAAGTGGCTCCTTCTCTCCCTAACTGAAAATTAGTGAGTTTTAACTCTGCTTAGTACAACGCCATGCATAGAGTCAGCCCTTAATGAACAACAATAGATGAAACAATTTAGGAAGGCTTTTCTAGCACCTGCTCCCCAAACAATTTCTTGTAAATAAGTAAAAGACCTCAATAGGTCCAATTAGCAACTCTCCTTCACTGATGCTGATTTACCTCTCTTCATTTTTGCATTGGGAAATTTACCAACATAAAACTCCTCCAATGCTATAAAGATACCTAGGCTTTACTGCATAACACAGGTGCTCCTTAGAGGGCAAGATACCGTGCCTGCCTTCTGCATTCATCTCATTTTAATGTCTTTTTGAAGAACTAGAGCAAATGAACAATGAGCCAAATTATAAATGTAATACCATACTTTGAAATACATAATACAGCATATTTGCATTGTGTTTTATAATTTTCAAAGGGCTTTCCACATAAACGATATCATTTTAACCTCCCAGTAACACTGTGAGACAGACAAGGCAGGTATTATTATCCCTTGAAAGATGAGAAAACAGATGAGGCTTGGAGACATTTACAAATGAGGCTCAGAAAGGTTAATGTTATGTGATTTTCTTAAGGTCATGAGGCTGGTAAGTGGCAGAACCCCTGTCTTTTGACACCAAGCCCATTTAATATACGATCCTTTTTCAGAAGCTTTCTAAACTTCCTTCCAATATTGGCATATACCCAAACTCATATGCAGTCAACTCTCAATTACCTATAAGCATGTTATTCAAATTGCAGCTTATCTAGGGTAAATCTTGCCTTAACTTTTAACTTGGCATTACCACCTACTTGACGATTTAACTCTTTCCTTGACATCACAACCATCTCTACTTTCCTCAAGTCTAAACTATATGTTGACAGCAGTGAGAAATTCAAGTTTCTTTCTCCATACTCAGGGTTACCAGAAGTTTTCTTTTAAATAAAATCACACAATTATCTTCCACCAGGGAATGTGCGAGCTACACTGACAGCAAACTCAGTGCAAAGGCTAAGATGTATATGTATTTTGCATCAGTCTGAAAGTTGTTGTTGTAAATCCAATTCAATTTAAATCAGTTTGACAAACATATATTGAGTGCCTACTATGTTCCAGACACTATTAGGAACTTAGGGATACAAGTTTCTTAAAATGAAACAGTCTCTAATCTCAAATAATTTATATGCTATTAGATTACATTCCACTCTCCATTTCCTGATCAAGGTAGAAAAATGAGAAAGCTAGTCAATTCCTCCTAAGTTGCCCTCAACTGTGATCTATTTGTTGCATGTATTATTTCCAAGATTGGATGCCTACATTCATATATAAATACAAAATGCTCTCCAAAGCCAAATATACCATCATACAACACCTTGTACTGTCCATATTAGTGCTCCTTTTTTTATTAGTTTACACAATCACAAGTTAGCTGTATTATTTTTAAATAACTAGAAATTATCTATATTCTTACCATCTAAGTCAGGCTCAAAGGGGAAAGGTTATCAAACCCACTTCCAGAATAACTGACAAAAGACAACTTATGAGTTTAATTCTGAATCTCAACAGACATGAAACGGTTACCAAAAGTCAACAAGTAGCTAGAACACAGGTGTCTCTTGCCCAGAGCACACTCTGCTCTGAGGTTATAGGCCAGAGTTATATTCTGAGCTAATGGGAATTGCCAGGAAGCCTCCAAAGAAGACCTTAAATCACACATGTTTTACAATTATACTGCGTAGCTGTGAAAAGGGATGAATTCTCTTTTCTAGATCCACTTCACTGAAACAAGTTTTGATCAGTTAACTGTGCGGGGGAGGGAGGGAGAAACTCGGACAACAACGTACCCTTCTCTGAATAGAGCTGCCTAAGATTCCAGGAGCAGCTGCAGATAATACAATAGAGTGTTTTTCCCATTGACATGTTCAAAGCACCAAGCCAATGCTCACTAGTGTCCTTTGTTGAGTGTGGGGGCTCTTCCCGAGCATGGGACAAGTATATCCTGTCAAGTTGGATCTGCTCATTAGCTGGCTATTTCTTATTCGAAGAATGCCAGTAAAGAATATTAATCTTTCCACAAACTCAGGCAGTATTCACAAAAATATGTTTCCCAGAAAAAGGCCAAAGGATAAATGCTTCTGTCTCATTCTGCATGGATGAAAGTAAGTAGCAGATGATGAAGGGCATTTTTCTTTTTAAAAAATTAAGTATAGAGCTTGCTATTATTTTTATAAAGATAAACATAACTAGAAAGGTATGTTAGGAAACCTTCAATTCTTAGGATATCATGATTTTGTATATGTTACATTGCTTTAATAGACAGGAATTATTCTATGTCAAAATAAAAAGAATATTTTAAAAATCTGAACCTAAATCTATTCCATGGAGCTTTTATTAAACACCACAGAAGAGAGTGATGGTAAAAGTGACCATAGCATTAAGGATATCCAACTTTCTAGAGAATTCAAACCAGATAATACAACCTTGACTCAAGATCAATCAATTAATAAATATTTATTAAAACATTTAGACTACTTGCTATCTTCCATTCAGTCTAATTGGACTCTCAAGCATGGAGCTTCCTAGCCAGCTTTGCCCATTGCCATCTATGTCCCCTGTGGTAGAATTAAAAAACAAAATCCTATCTTAAAAAAACTTACACTTTCTTTCTAATGCACTTGCAATCAAGTCACATTTGAGATCAAAATCACAAAATTATACTGCTTAAATGTTATCCCTCCAACAATCTATCAAAACTCAGATATTTTGAATAAGAACAGTCTGTGCATACATTTAGATTATTCTTTTCTTTGACATCACAAGTATAACTCTATACAACTTTACAAAAATTATGTTCTAAACAAAGATGTCCCAACTTATATATCTAAACCAACAACAGTGGGTATATATGGCCAGTCATCATCTCAGAACCAAGATGTTTTATGAAGTATACATCGGTACAAGCAAATATTCCAAGGAGTGGGTGCTGATCAAATATTGTTTACTTTGGCCTGTCCTTTCAAACTATTCTATGAATCTGCCTTGAGTCTTCCCTTGCTTCTCAACTTGGTTAATGCTTCTGGATTATTTCTTCCCCAAATCTTACATTTCATAACCCCTCCACATCATTTTCATATTTCTTCATACTGATCTCTATTAATAATAGTTCAGGTCTGAATTAGATCACACCATGGCTTCTCAGTCTGGGCTATTCCAACAATCAGAATTTCAAATGATCTATGGGGTCATCAACTAAAATTTGATTCACATAAGAATTCCTTCTTTTCTATCTCTTACCATAGTCAATGGATGTATCTTTTACAACTAAAACTGGGGCAGGGTCAGGGGGGAGAAATCTGAATCAAACAAGGAACACAGCAGATCACAAAAGTGAAAACAGATCACTTTGATTACATGAAATAGAAAAAGGTTTGCACAAACAGAATCAAAGCAGCCAAGATAAAAAGAAAAATGGTGGGAAAGTATAGAATCTTTACATTAAATATCCCTGTGTTATAAGAGGCTATGACTATCATCATACTGACTACTCCAATGAGACCTGCTGGAATCCAGGCAGAAAGGAAGGTGAAAACAGTTTGGTAAGCCTATTTTTTTCTTTTTTAAGTTGTATTGATAGACATATAGACATACCTTCCACCTGATGTTAGTTCTATTGTAACAAGCAAACTACAATTCTTTTTTTTTTTTTTAATACAGTATCTCATTTTTTTTTAAACCCTTGTACTTCGGTGTATTTTCTCATAGGTGGAAGAGTGGTAAGGGTGGGCAATGGGGGTCAAGTGACTTGCCCAGGGTCACACAGCTGGAAGTGGCTGAGGCTGGGTTTGAACCTAGGACCTCCTGTCTCTAGGCCTGACTCTCACTCCACTGAGCTACCCAGCTGCCCCTAAACTACAATTCTTAATAGTAGTATCTAATTATTTTGGGATGTCTTCATTGTAAATAAGGTTATAGAATATGCCAGAATATTCTCTTTCTATCTAACTGGCTTCCTTTAAAGTGTGGTTCAATTTTTGTCTGAGTTTTCCATTAATTCTATCAACTTCTTGACTTTTCCTTCATAATCTGTCTTAACTATAGTCACCTCCATGCTAGATAAGTGTAAAATTGAGACATTGTGCTTTCTTTTTTTAGTTTTAAAATATTTTTCCAAATACATGTAAAAATTAACACTCATTTTTAAAAAATCTTCAGTTCTAAATTATCTTCTTCTCTTCTTCCTTTCTCCCCATCTTGAGAAAGCAATCAGTTTGATATAGGTTTACATATTGTCATGTGATGACAGAAAAAAACAAATCACACACACAAACACACACACAAAATAAATAACAGTATGTTTCATTCAATCAGACACAAAGTTCATCAGCTCTTTCCCTGGAAATAGATAGCATTTTTTATCATAAGTTCTTCAGAATTGTCCAGAATCTTTGCATTACTGAGAATAGCTAAGTCGTTCACAGCTGATCATCCTTATAATATTGCTATTACTGTACACAATGTTCTCCTGATTCCACTCACTTCACTTTGCACCAGTTTATATGTCTTCCCAGATTTTTCTAAAAGCACCCTGCTCATCATTTCAGGTAATTAAAATAAAGTGCTAATAAAGTGTGCATTCTCATATTGGTCAGTTGTATTAAATGAATATTTTCAATTGATGTATTTTCACTGTATTGCCATTCAAGTTAAACACTTATTAAAATTAATTTCTAAGTGGAAAAAGCATATATAGCATGATAAAATTCCATCACAATCACATACCACTAGCTCAGCCAATCCCCAATTAATTGATGTACACCTCCACAATTTCCAATTCTTTGTCATCACAAAAAGAGTTGCTATAAACATTTTTGTACATGTAGATCCTTTTGCTTTTTTCCCTTTCTTTTCCTTTTTCTATTTCTTTGGGGTACAGACCTAATAATGGTATTGCTAAGTCAAGGCAGTACTTTTTCTTCAAGGGGATTTTTGGTTTTTCCTTTGCAGGCTACAGTTTTGAGAAAGACCCTAAAAAAAGTGACCTCCTCTTAAAGTTCATGCAATATTCCATATCTATGGCACTAGTCTATTAGTAAAGTTATTGAACAGAAATTACAAGAGAGAAATCATCAGGCAACTATTACTGCTCAAGGTCACTTTTTACTCCTGCTCTCCTGCCTTCTTTCATGGATTGCTCAGTAATACAATAGAGAAAGCACAGATCTTGAGGACAAGAAGACAAGTTCGAATCCTGCCTCAGATGCTTACTATGTGTGACCCTGAGCAAGTCACTAAAACTCTCTGTGCCTTAGCCTCCTCCTATATAAAATGAGGAAAATAATACCACATTCCTCACAAGGTCATTAGGAGGGGTGAATGAGTTGGCATGTAAAGCTTCTTTGCAAGCCTTAAAACATTATATAAATGCTGGCTATCATCATCATTATCATCATTATTATGTCAGGGGAAAATCAATGGTAGTGCTGTACTTTCAATAAATGTATCTTTTAATTTCATTTTTTATTATGAACTTAATCATGGGCACACATGAACATCTTTCATATAAAAGGCATAGAGGATTACATATGAAACCATGCACATGTTACTTATATTTTGCTTAATGTATATTTAATTTAATGTTATTATTTTTAAATCTTTTTTGTTTATACCTCCTTTTGAACATCATTTTCTTCTATATATCTTAAATATTTTATTGATGGATTTTTTTATATCTCTATCACTCCCACTCCATTAACTTACCTGCTCCCCTAAAATATATACTTACCCTTGTTATAAACAGTCAAGAACAAATGAATACATTGACCATGTCTGAAAAAGCATGTCTCACTTCATATCTGCCAATATATGTTTCAGCATCAGTTCTTTTATTGAAGTTCATCAATACATTGATTAAAATTCTATAATTTTTTAAAGTTGTTTTCCTTTACATTATTCTGTTCAGCATGTAAATTTTTCTCTTGGTATTGATCATTTCTCCCTTCATCAGTTCCTAAGTCATCTCAGTTTCTCTGAATTTACCCTTTTTTTCATTTCCTACAGAATAACAGCTCATTATATTCAAATACCTATTTCCTTAGCCATTTCCTACATGATGGCTACTTTGGTTCTAATTCTTTGCTCTCACAAAAAGTTTGGCTACAAATGTTTTTGTGCATCTGAGTCTTTTCCCCCTGTCATTGACCTCTTTGGTATTTCTGGGCTAAAGGGAATAAACAGTTTACTTTTTGGAGATTTAGTTTCAAATTGCTTTCCAGAATGATTGGACCAATTCACAACTCCACCAGCAGGGCAGTAGTATACCATACCAATGGCTAGTGGGAGCTTTCTTTACTTTGGAGGAAAAAAATAAATGTATGAAAACAAATTAGCAGGTATAAGCAGTTACTGTTGAGAGTATCATGGACAACCTAAATTGCACACCACACTTGGTGTCTAATTGCTATATCTTTTTTATTACAATGTGTTACAGCAAATTTATTCTAAATTATAATGTTAGTATGCTTTCTATTGGGCCACATGAATTGGAGAAGGTAATAAAAATTATAATGGGAAAGGAGGCACAAATTGTATTTTTGGAGATTTTCCCAGAATTCCAGGTGGAGGCAAAGTCACAAGTCAAAATTGTGATAAATTTATGAAATGTTCTGTGAGAATGATGTTCTACATTCTAATTCCTTGATGGAGCCTAGAAGACCCCAGAGGGATGCAAGAAGATGCTTACCACAGTTAGGATAACTTACTGAATTATCTGTAGCTAAATCTATCATCCCACAATCAATTCCTCCTGTCTACATGCATAGACAAACAATACTTTGGTCATCCCTTCCTCCTTTTACTGATGGGATATGCTCTTCTCTATCTCTTTATTTCAAATACAGTCATCCAATTATATACCACACCTCCCTTGTTCTGTACTTGTATTCCTTTAAAAACAGTCACCATGGGAAGTGATCCTCTCATGTCAGTGATGCTGTGACAATGTTTCTAAATTCCCAGTTGATATTCATCTTTGGGATTTGGGGAAAAGAAATTGAAGTTCTCAGAAATTCTTGGAAGGATGAGTTGTGTTGTGTTTTCTAACACTTCGTTTACATGTTTTTAAATAATATGGAGTGATCATAATTTTTTAAATAATGGATAATATTTTCTGTGATGGTTGTACTCAATTTCTGAGACTTTCTATTAAAATAATGTAATAAATGCATAGTTTATTATTATGAACAAATGTATTGTAACAATTATTTAAAACATATGGTAATAATCAGCCTTATTCTTTATATTTTTAAAAAATACTTTCAAAATCCTTCATATTCTATTCATTATTATAAATATCTACAAATAAGAAATATTTTTTAATAGTATTTATCAAGAACTGTGGCCTATAGCAAATATTCAATTATTGGAAAATACAAGTGAATATTATTGGGTAATATTGGAACAACATACTTAACATTTTATTTCTCTTAGCAAGGTTAACAGCACTACGCAGAATCATGTCAAAACTGCCAATTTAAGGACTTGTTTTGCTTCTCAAACTTGTTATTTCTTGAAACAACACTCATAGGACTCATATAAATTATCCGACAGACATAAACAATATTTCTTTTATTTGTAAGAATGTCTCGCTGTTAGCAGCGAACAGAGCCACAAACACACACTTATAACATGGCAACAGTTACAAGCAAGACTGATTAGATCATGACCACGTCTGTCCTACATGTTCACATCCTGGTTCCCAGAAATGTCGACTTTAACTTTCACTCTGAGTGTCAGCATTTCCTGCTCTTGATTTCAACTTAAAATCAGTGATTTCTTCAAACTAGTAGCATTGTGTTCATTGTTGATCATTAACTTTTGCAAAAGAATTATAATAATTTTTCCCAATTTTTTAACTGATTTCATTCAGGATTCTGCACTTAGAAAAATATAAATTTCCCAAGAAAAAAGAAAGAAGGAATTTTTACATGGAAATATTAATCAGGAATAAGTCTGAACACTTCATAACATATTTCATATTCAATTCTTCAGGATGGCTGATATAAGGATAATGTAGTGTTCTATCTCATCTGGAAAAAATGGTTTTCTATAAATGCTAAGAGAATGCTTTTATATTTTGGCAGATCCAAAATTTCAGTGAGTGCTTCCTTCACCCATGCAGATTCCATGCTTCTCATCTTGTATAATCATAATCTGTTATTTTTCCACAAATCTTTCTTAATGGTTTGACTATATGGAATAAGAGAGCATGCTGGACTTGGAATTAGGAAGTTGAGTTCAAATCCAACTTCAAACACTAGTTATATGGCCCAGATTTGGTAAGGCACGTTGTCTCTCAGCTGTAAAATGAGGATAAAACAATAGCACCTACCTCAGGGTTGTTATGAAAATCAACTAAGATAACATATCCAAAGTGCTTTGCAAGCTACCTTGAAGCTCTAAATAAATGCCAGCTATCATAATTAGTAACCAATATCCAGAAAGCCTTATTTTTTTAGAATCTAGCATATACCAATGTATCCCTTAGGCTATCCATCTGTTGCCTCTCACTCGTGTCCCATAACCACCAGCTTACATCTTTTTCATCTATATATACGATATTATTATTTACAATCTATCATTTCCTATATGTGAGTTGTCCACATGGGGTAACACGTTGCATCCTACTTTGACCACTATACACGCTTCCAATACCATGTGAGCTATTTGTCATTTGAATCCATCCAAGATCATGGTTTCCTATGATTTGCAGCCTTACAACATCACTGGAAGAGTGGAATTCAGTTGAATTTTTGTAACAGTGAGTAGTTCACAGTCATTAAAAGCTCTGAGGGTTTCCTAAATGTAATCCATCCTGAGATCATCTGCCTATTCAGTTCTGAATCCAGAACATTGTCTCTCTTCAACAATCACTGAATATATACACACTGAGGAACTACTGTAAAGTGAGCTGACTGCATGTCCAGCTGCATATTAGAGTCTAAACAATGGGCATTTCTCAGCCATTTTCTTCTTCCCAGTGTGACTAACTAAAATGATGCAACATCATAAATTTGGGCAAGATCTAACCTAGGCTAGTCCAGTAATTCAGAGTTAAGGGTGAAAATGTGACAAAGTACTCATAGACTGTAATATTCAAGAAAACCAACTTTCCTTTTAAAAAAAAGCTGAAAGAATACAAATTCAAAATTAAAAAGATGTAAATGCTACTTCCTACAGATTTCACAGTCACCAAGGTAGGCAGTTGGAATTGAAGAATAACTTCAAACCTAATTTCCCCCCAGCCTGAGTCTCTGATATTTTAAGCAGCCAAAAAAAAAAAAAAAAAAAGCCAACCCCCACCAGTCCCCTTAAAGAAAAGCCTATTTGGGTCTGGTATACAAAATGCTGGATGTGGCTATCCATAGAAAAAAGATAAGAAGGCATTGGGGCCAGGGAGGAACAGAAGGAGAGAAGGGAGCAGAGCAAGAAATGGATGAAGAAGAGGGTCCTTACTTGAGGGACACAAACAGATCTTTGCTTTCAGTGATAAAAAGTCATAGTAGCATATTCGTTAATCTTCCTCAGTGATGGTCAGCAGTATCCCACTCTCTACCCACACAAAAACAGCCTAGCCTCCCATGACATCATGGTAGAGAAACGACCCAGGTTCTCAAAGGCTATGCCAAGGGACTGTTTGCTTTCATAGATCCCAAGAAGCAGAAAAGGCTTCAAACATAGGACTGGTAATAGATTATTGTGTCTATTGTCCCAGGACTAAGCTAATTAAATGCCAAATGGCTCATAAACAAGGTGAACATTTTGGCGCCAACGAATCATAAAAGGAATCATAAGATAAAGGCTAGGATTTTGCTTTGGCGTTATTTGTTTTTTTCTTTCAAATAGCCCCTCAAAGTAAAAATTTGTGTGCCTAGGGCTGCAGATTCCCTATTCAAAACCATGATCTATAATTCTTGCATGTATTTTATATTTCTGTATACATATATATCTTTAACATATTTCTGAGTCTAGTTACTTTTCTTTTTTTCACATGACCGCAAAGTAAAGCTCCGTAAGTACTTCAGTCTTTCCCATTTTGGAAAAACATATCAATCACGAAACCGAAATTTGCATGGAATTTTGTTGTACATGGAACTTTTCTGCTTAAACCCAACATTAAGTTGAAATCATTCATGTTAGAAAGATTTCATATTTATTACAAGGATAACCCTTGCCTTCTTCGTTTCCTTTCCTTTCCTGGCAAGAAAATGCACTGGCAGACCCTGTGGTCTTGTCTGATGGAGATCAGCCACTTTTCAGCAAACAATAAATCACTTGCAGTTAACATAATTGCTGTTCAAGGTAGGGGTTTTTTCCAGTTTCACAATTTTTATTGGATTTCATACATCACCATGGAAATACAAGAACAAAACGCTTCAGCTCTGCTTTTGACACTAAGCTACACAAACATAAACATAGAGTCATGTGCCCACAGAACCAAATTTATTATCACCAAGCAGAATTATTTCTAATGAGAAAAATCAAGTTGTAAAAAACACACATTTCCAGGGCAAAGAAGAAGAAAATTCCCCAGAGTCTTCCTTATCTGTGATGATATGTGTACCTGGATTCTCATAGAAATTCAATTAAATAGTACCGCTTTGGGGAGTATAATATATCATAAAGTGAGCTGTATAAAAGTGCATGGAAATAAATAACATCTAATATCATCATCATTTACTGAACAGCCACAGGGCAAGCAAGTAGAAGCTTCTGATTTTATTGTGTCTGAGCCCTTCTAGGGATAGACTATCCATTTATTTTTATGCCAATATCAGTAAATTACTGTAGAGAGATTTTAGTGGCTCTCTTAAATTCATTAGACTATAAGTATCTTGAGGGCAGGGACTCTTTTTGCTTCTTCTTGGTAACCCCAGCATTTAGCAAAGTGCCTGGCACATAGTACCTGCTTAACAAATGCTGGTTAATTAATCAATCTGGGCCATATTGATAAGATAGTCCTTGGTCTCTATAATTTCCAATTTTAGATACAGTATGTAGAAACCTCTGTGAAGGGGAATATTGAGTGTGACAATAGAGACAGTGTTTTAAAAGGAAGTCATTCAAATGGATTCAGATAGACCTACAACCTGAAAACTGGAAATATCTGACTTCTGGGTCAAATTTCCAATTTTTGAATATAGATTAAGGTAATCTGGCCACCTCCACCCTTATTACTCTCTAAAAAGCAATAATATTAGAACTGTTCATTTTTGACATCTCTCCTGAAATGGGAAGGCAGAAGCAAAAGTGACTTAGCCACTAAGACCATGTAATTCTCTAATATTTAAACCAGCCTTGCAAACAGTTCTCAAACCCAACTCATTTGTTGTTGTTGTTAAGTCATGTCCAACTCTTCTTGATCCCGTGGACCATAGCTATCCATATGGCTTTCTTTGCAAGCATAAAGGAGTAGTTTGCCATTTCCTTCTCCAGTGGATACACTGGACAAAAATCGGAGAATAAGTGACTGGCCCAGGGTCACACTGCTAGGAAATGTCTGAGGCTGGATTTGAACTCGAGTCTTCCTGATTCTTGGCCCAGTGCTCTTAACCACTGAGTCAGTCACATCTGCATCTTGGACCAGCCTTGCAAACAATTCTCGAACTCATGACATGGCTCCATTAAAAGAACACATTGGCATAGACTCCATATACTTTCCATTTCCCTATCCATACTTAGTCCAGTCTATCTAGTATACTTCTTGTTCTTCCCACAAAAAATTCCATCTCTATCTGTTCTTTAGCTTAATTAAGTAAATCATGCAAAGTCCATCATGCCTAGATGGTACCCCTTTCTCACCTCTACCTGTTAAAATTCTTAGTTTTCATCAAAGCTCACCTAATGACACCATCTCCTTCATAAGATTTTTCCCTCAACTGCTAGTAACTTCCTTCAGCAAATTGCCTTATATTTACTCACTTTGTATTTATTCTTATATGTGCATGTTATTTTCCCCAACAGACTATAAGTTTCTTAGGGTCTTAGAATGTTTCGTTTCTCTTCCTTTATATCCCCAGGGCCTACTATATGATAAATGTTTAATAAATGTGTCTAGGAGCTTTTAGTCATACCCACTTCTTTCTCTACTTCCTTTAGCTGAAAGACCACAAGTTTCTGCCTCAATAAGTATCCTCGGAGTCCTCTTACAACAGGTATTTCCATAGGAATCAACTCAAAAAAGTATCTAAAAGATAGACAAATGACATTCCATTTTTTCTGGTCCTACTGCTGGATTGTTAGTAAGCCTATAGTGTATTCCAATGCTCCAATGCTCAAAGGTAGTGCTTACTTTCATGGCTGATTTACGTCCTTAATAAAATCAAGCCTTAAAGGGCTCAATTTACTGGGGGAGGGGGGGAATAACATAAGGGAGAGAAAGCACTCTAGCTTTTTGCAGATCATCATTTCCTACTATGTGCCCTGAGAGAGCCAGTATGGTCAGAGTCAGGAAAACCTGAATTAAAGTGCTGCCTCGGACATATGCTATGTGAGTGAGGGTAAGTCAGTACCACCAGGCAACTCTCTAAAGCAAGGGGTTAGCAAACTACAGCCCAGGGGCCAACTGCCTGGGAGCCATGGGATGGGGAGGAATGGATTTTGCATTTTGAAATAAAGTTAAAACATTCTTAACTCACTGGCATACAAAAACAGGCAAAGGGTCTGCTGTAGTGCTCAGTCATAGTTTGCTGACCCCTGCAAGTGCTCAATTACAAACTAGTTACTCATCTGCATTGGAGAAGGAAGTGTCTAAACTGGATTTCTGGGGGCAGCTGGGTAGCTCAGTGGTTGAGAGCCAGACCTAGAGATGGAAGGTCCTAGATTCAAATCTGGCCGCAGACACTTCCCAGCTGTGTGATCCAGGGCAAGTCACTTAACCCCCATTGCCTAGCCCTTACCACTTTTCTGCCTTGGAGCCAATACACCAGTATTGACTCCAAGACAGAAGGTAAAGGTTTAAAAAAAACTGGAGTTCTCAAAATTAAAAAGTCATAGATCTGGGCTCCCTATCCCAGGAAGGAAAAAACAAATGCTTCAAGCAGGTTCAGAAATCATTCCATAAGTATTATGTAGCTACCTTTGGCCTGCAATGCAGTTCATTGTACTTTTAGATGTTGTGTTGTTCAGTCATTTTTAGTTGTGTCTGATTCTTCATGACCCCATGAGGGGTCTACTTGGCAAAGATGCTAGAACATTTTGCCATTTCTTTCTCCAGATTATTTTACAGGTGAAGAAACTGAAGCAAACAAGGTTAAATGACTTGCCCAGTGTCACACAGCTATGTGTGTTCATAATGTGTGTTCAAAGATGAGTTCATGATTCCAGGTCCTGCAAACTATCCACTGAACCACCTTGCTGCCCTATAGCTTTTGCTTGAAAAGTTTGTCCTTAAATGTAGATTGAATCTCAATAAATTCAGCCACTTCTCTACTTTTAGCAATGAAAAAAAAAAGGTTTCAGGAAATGTGTGGATTTTTGAAGTCCCCCATCTACTGCATCATACCACCATGCCAAGTTTGTGAACTTTTTGTTTCCCAATATTTTTATCTAATTCCTTCCTCTGTCCCAGTGGTCTACTGTATATTTCCAAGATAATTTCTTAGGCTAAAGCTGACAGAGAATGGAAACAGCCTTGTCCTTGAAGGGATAAATTGATAAATCCCATTCCAACCCATTTATAATTCAAAAACACCCTTCACACTGGATTTGTTTGGTCCAGACATTAATTTTATAAGTATGAGAAATTCTTAGAATAGTCACTCCCTCAATCAATGCAGATCAGCAACTCACCTTTAACTTCTAGTATTAGGTGATTGGAGCATTCAAAGGTTGCTCGCATATATAGTCACACAGTCAGCATATTTCAGAGGCAGATCTTGCCGTCACCAAGGCTAGCACTCTATCTTCTCGACAATGATACCTATTTCATATGATAATAAATGAGAAATAGTGAGTGGGCAACTAAATGCATCAGAATGACCTAGCATCAGCAAGAATCATCTTCCTAAGTTCAAATCCCTCCTCAAACACTTACTAGCTGTTTGACCCTGGGCAAGTCACTTAAACCTATTTGCCTCAGTTTCTTCACCTATAAAATGAGCTGGAGAAAGAAATGATAAACATCCCCAATAACTTTTCCAAGAAAACCCCAAAATGTAGTCATGGAGGCTCAGACACAACTGAAAAACCAAATTCACCAACAAAAATAGATGAGAAAATACAAGAGCAATAAACTCATATTTTGGAGTCGCTCCATGGATCTTAGAGGAGTAGTTCAGGGAAGAATTAAGGTTAAAATCACACTACATTCAGATCCTAGTACTTCTAGAATAGGAAGCTGGAAGACTTAGACTGCACACTGGGGAGCAAAAATATGCAATGAAGTGAGGTAGGCTGATCACCCATTTTGCTAATTAGAAATCAGGTTAAGGCTGCACAACAGCCCTTCTGCCCAAACAAACTCAATGCACTTAGGTACCATAAATTTAAAGAAGCCTGAATGATTCCTGAAAATGGGCTTGATTTTTCTTGGCCCTCAATATTAAAGGAAGACTGGAAAATGTGTAACCTCTCTAGAAGAATTCCTAAGAGAAATTAACTTCAGGTTAAAACAAAAATCAACCCGGGATTACTAGTTAGAACCCTTCTTTTCTGCTTTCTCTGTGAGCTTACATATACAAGAAAGACAACTTTCGAGAATCATTGTTTGTCATTTCTATTCCCTTTTATCCAAGATTGGAATTTGCTCCTATCCTGGGAACAGGGCGGTATGTTGTGGGGATTCAGAGGAGAAGAATGGAGGATAAGGGAAGAAGGAGAAAAACTTATTTTTCTGCCCAGAAAATCTCCATCTCTAACTAGTAATATAAATTAATAAGATAGAACAAGATGAATAGACATCTTGCCAGTAGACTTAGGTAGAATTTCACAGCATGCAGTGCTTACTCAAGAGGTGAAATATGAGATAGCAAATGGTACATTTACTACCAACACTCCTTTGGAATTTAAATGAAACATTCCTGCCTACAAATGACAGGCAAGTGAATGGGACACCTCATTTCCTTTTGCTAACTCCTTGTTATGCACAATTCTAATTCATTGAGAGAAAGCTGGACTGATTTGATTTCAGTAATCTCCTAGTACAGTGTTTCACCACATAGATGCCACAAAGAATATTCAAAAGGTCTACAAAGTTCTGCTCTTAAGCTTTTCAATCAATTCCATGCTAAAATAAGAAAAATTTATAAATTATAGACCAGTTCATAATCATAGACTCAATTTGAAAATGATTTTAGAGAATAGATAATAAAGACCATGCTTGTATAATACAAACTAAGCAAATTTCCTTTTATTGACAGAGTTGAGTCTTTTAGAGAGGAAGAAAAGAGTTAATTTAATTTAGTATATTTTAGTTCCCTGAACCTCTAGGCATGGACTGGCTAGGATCCCAGGGGCATCTGTGAAGGAAATGGTCATTCCCTTAATACTCAAGGTTTGAAAAGCCTTAGGGATGTCCCTACAGGGTTAGTTCATGACTACTTCAGATTCCAGGTATTTCGCCCTAGTTTATGGCTGCCTTAGAGGGAATATTCTAGGATAACCCTCCAGAGCTAGGATCATAGAATATAGAATAGAAGATAGAACTAAAAGGGACCTTGGAAATCATGTTGGAGTCCAAATGCCTTATTTTACATAAGAGACCACTGAAGCCTAGAAAGTTTAACTTGCCCAAGGTCACAAAGATAGCACCTAGCAGAGCAGGAAGTTAAATCCAGCTCTCAACATTCTTTACCCTCCATCACTCTTCAAATTAGAGGACCAGTAGTGTCAAGGGTATCTCAGGATAACCCTCTAGTTTTAGAACTGAAATGCATTCCCCAAAGGGGATCAGAAAAACTCGTGCTTTCCCCTATCATGCAATATATTCAGTCTGGGAGTCAGGAGCACACAGCAAATCCTAGAGCTTGTTCTTGTTCTAAATAACAAATCTGAGATGACCCTAGAATTTCAAGATGCTATAGCATTGTCCCAGAATCCAAGCTGAAAAACAGAAAACACCTAACTGGAGAAAGCACCCAGAGTCCTAACATCCAGCTAAAAAGTTTTGGTTTTTTTTTTTTTTCTGTAATACAGTTTACTTATTTTGTTTTAGTAGGGTACTAACTTGTTTTAACAAGATATATTCAACAACCAGCTGAGAAAAATGTAGGACTCAAGCATACTTCTCTGATAAGTGGGTGCATAACTAATTTGACAGTACACTTACTAAAAAATCACTTGAATGGTACCAGAAAAAGTATTGGCTTTCAAGTCAAAATACCTTGGTTCTAATCAAGTCCTATTTTCCCTCTTTCATCATCATTATCTCATTCATCCAAATCAGTAATTTTTACTCTTTTTTTGTTTTTCCCTTGGTTTATTTTTTAAAAAACACCCTATTTGTTGTCTTTAGTATCTGTCATTAACCTCCTCCTGCAAAGTAACATCCTGACTTTAGTC
Organism: Gracilinanus agilis; assembly: GCF_016433145.1. NCBI lineage: Eukaryota > Metazoa > Chordata > Mammalia > Didelphimorphia > Didelphidae > Gracilinanus > Gracilinanus agilis. Next base: position 465,487,139 of record NC_058132.1, on the reverse strand, counting down.
TTAGAAGACCAATGACACTACTTTGTATTCATCTTCCAGTGTTTTCCCTTGCTCCCTTTTTCTATTTGTGTATTTTGAAAAGCTAGGTCATTCAATGGGTTGCCAATTTAATAACTTTTAATAGTATCTCCTTTTCTCTTACATATTATTTTATTTTGTCTTGTTTTGAGTTTGTCTTCATAATTATATTACTTAGAAAAGCAGTTCTTCATTAATGCATTGCTGGTGGAGTTGTGAACTGATCCAACCATTCTGGTTGGCAATTTGGAACTATGCCCAAAGAGCTCTAAAAGACTGCCTGCCTTTCAATCCAGCTATAGCATTGCTGGGTTTGTACCCCAAAGAGATCATAGATAAACAGACTTGTACAAAAATATTTATAGCCGCGCTTTTTGTGGTGGCAAAAAACTGGAAAATGAGGGTATGCCCTTCAATTGGGGAATGGCTGAACAAATTGTGGTATATGCTGGTGATGGAATACTATTGTGCTCAAAGGAATAATAAACTGGAGGAACTCCATGTGAACTGGAAAGACCTCCAGGAATTGATGCAGAGTGAAAGGAGCAGAGCCAGAAGAACATTGTACACAGAGACTGATATACTGGTAAAATCTAATGTAAAGGACTTCTGTACTGGCAGCAATGCAATGATCCAGGACAATTCTGAGGGATTTATGAAAAAGAACACTACCCACATTCAGAGGAAGAACTGCAAGAGTGGAAACACAGAAGAAAAACAACCGCTTGAATACATGGGTTGATGCGGACATGGTTGGGGATATAGACCCAAAATGACCACACCAATGCAACTATCAATAATATGTAAATAAGTCTTGATTGAGCACACAGGTTAAAACCAGTGGCAATGTGCAATGGATATGGGGGGAGGGATGAAGGGGAAAGTAAAAACAAGAATCAGGTTAACATGGAAAATTTTTCTAAAAAAATAAAATATTTAAATTAAAAAAAAAAAAGTAGTCCTTAACCTTTTTTTCATGTCATAGACTCTTAGAAATCTGATGAAGTCCATGAAAATTTTATCAAATTTTTTAAAGGTATAAGAATACAAAGGAAACAGTTGTACTGAAATAGCAATATTGTCAAAATATTTTTGGTTTGTATTTTTCCCAGATTAACTGTATATACAATCATTTTCTGACATTTTACAATCCATGTTCTCTTCTTCCTTCCCACTCCTTCCCCTCTCCAAGATGGTAGGTAATATGATATATATGTATAAACATATATTTTTTAAACCCTTACCTTCTGTCTTAGAATCAATACTAATTATCATTATTATTATTATTAGCAAGAGCTAGACAATTGGGGTTAAGTGACATGCAAGGGTCACACAGATATGAAGTATCTGACGTCAAATTTGAACCAGGTCTAGCCTTTATCCCCTGAGTTTCTTGCTGCCCCATACATTGTTTAAATACATTTATAGACAAATGAGATGATCACCCAAAAAAAACTTGGAAAGATTTATATGAACTGATGCAAAGTGAAATGAGCAGAACCAGAAGAATATTGTACATAGTAACAACAATTTTGTATGATGAAAAATTGTGAATGACAATTATTATCAGCAATGCAAGAATTTAAGAAAACTCCAAGGGACTCATAATGAAAAATACTCTACACCACCATAGAAAAAACTGATGGAATCTGAATACAGATGGAAGCATACCTTTTTTTACCATATTTCTTTCATGAATTTTTTCTTGTATGCATCATGATATGTGTCTTCTTTCACAATTTGATGAATATGGAAATTTGTATTGCATGGCAGCATATGTATAACCTATATAAGATTGCTTGATATCTCTGGGGGGAAGAAGAGAGGAAAGAAGGAGAGAATTTGAATCACAAAACATCAAAAACAAATGTTTAAAAATTATCTCAACATGTAATAGGGGAAAAATACAATAAAATATTATTGGGGGGAAAAAATAAGTTGACAGATCCTAGGTAAAGAACCCTGGAGATACAGCATATCTAAGAAAGTTCAGCTGAAGGCTGGATGAAAAGACTAAAAGTCCTAAGAATATAGCAGCTAGACAGATGGTTAAGGCCAAAAGGAATTTAGGGTGCATCGGAGGATCATATGGAGGTGCCTGGGGCTTTAGAAGATAAAGGATATGGTATCAGAGCAGATGGTGCAACCTGATGATTCTCCATCCTACTAGAAATAATATAATTGGTGATTCCCGGCTCAGTCTAGCAATATGGACAACCACATCCACATCACTCTTCTTGCCCCAGTGCGCAGATGACAGAGGAAGAAAGGGCTGAGGGAAGGCAGAGGGAAGGATATTTCCACTGGTGGTTCTTTCTAGTTGACTCGAATGTTCTCTGCTATGTTTCCCCATTTGAGTTCCTGGATTCCTTCACATGAATATATATTCTTAATATGTAATACTACTTTGCTATGCCTCACAAATATTCTATTTCCTTTCAGTAAGATATATTCTCAGAGGCAGCTATGTGGCTCAGTGGATCAAGAGCCAGGCAAGAGATGGGAGGTTCTGGTTCAAATCTCGCCTTAGACACTTCCCGTCTATGTGATCCTGGGCAAGTCTCTATGCCCCCATTGTCTAGCTTTTCCAGCTCTTCTGCCTTGGAACCATTCCAGTCATGACTTCCATACCATTAAATCTCTATATAACTTCAAGGCAGACAGGTGACACAACAGGTAAAGTGCTGGTTCAAGAGACAGGAAGATCTGAATTCAAATCCAACCTCAGACATTTGCCAGCTATATGACCCAGAGCAAGCATTGTTTGCCTTAGTTTCTACAGCTCTAAAATGCGGCTAATAGTACTTACCTGGAATATTTTAAAAGTACTTAGCAGAGAGCCTGGCACATAGTAGCATTTAATAAATGTTTGTTTCCTAAATCTACCTGTCAGATCTATGGATAGATAAGGGAAGAGTTTGTGGCCAGATAAGAAATAGAGAGGATCATAGGAAGTATAATGGATCATTTTAATTACATAAAATTGAAAAGGTATTGCATCAACAAAAGTAATGTAGCTAAAATTAGAAGGCAAACAGGAAACTGGGGTGGGGGGTTAATAACAAATTTTTCTAATAAAGGCCTCATTTCTCAAATATATAAAGAAGCATGCCAAATTTACAGAAATGCAAGCCACTCCCCAGTTGATAAATGGTTAAAAAATATGATGAACAGGCAGTTTTCAGGACAAGAAATCAAAGCTATCAATAGTCACATGAAAATAATATTCCAAATAACTATTTAAAAATGCAAATTAGAATAACTCTGCAGTACCACCTAACAGAATGGCTCACATGTCAGAAAAGGAAAATAATAAGCACTAGAAGAGTCACGGAAAAACTGAGACATTAATTCACTGTTAGTGGTGGTTTCCATTGATTCTGGAGGACAATTTGGAATTATGCCCAAAAGGCTGTCAAATTGTCTATACCCTTTGACCTAGCAATAGCACTACTAGATTTGTATTACAAAGAGATCAAAGAAAAGGGGAAAGGACTTATTTATATAAAAATATTTATAGCAGCTCTTTTTTGTAGTGGTAAAGAACTGGAAATTAAGGGGATGTCTATCAATTGGGGAATGGCTGAACAAGTCATAGTATATGATTGTGATGGAATACTACTGAGCTATAAGAAATGACATGTAGTATGGTTTCAGAAAAACTGGGAAGACTTATATGAGCTGATGGAAAGTGAAGTGAGCAGAACCAGGAGAACTTACTACACAGTAACAACAATATTGTAAGGATGATGAACTGTGACAGACTTAGATGAAAAATGTTATTTGCCTCCAGAAAGAGAAATGATAAACTCTGAATGCAGATTGAAGCATACTTTTTTTTACTCTCTATTTTTCTTGTTTTTTATGTGTGTGTTTTCTTTTGCAACTTGGTTAATATGGAAATATATTTTGCATGACTTCGCATGTATAATAAGTGATTTCATTTTGCTTGTCCTCCCAAGGGACGGATCAGGGAGAGATGGGAATGAAAGAATCTGGAATCTAATTTTTTTAAGTGTATGTTAAAAATTTTTAATGTAATTGTAAGGTAATGAAATAAATAAAAAATATCTTTAAAATAAAACCCCAAAAAAGTTTGTTTCCTTCCTTTGAGATAAAATGTGTCCCTTTGCACTGAAATCTCTAGTTCACTTTACCTATTATCTATATTTTATGTGCATTTGTTTATCAACATCTATCCCCTATTGATGTCTTCTTTTTTGTTTATATCTGCTTTTATTCTTTTTAGCACCTAATTCAGCAGGTATATGTGAGCAATTTTCTCCCTCTTCCTCCATTTTCAGTCTAAAGTCATCTATATAAAAATTTACATGGAACTGAAAACTAAAGATAAGTGAGGAAATGGTAAGAAAGCACCTGAGGAATCGTAATGAAGTCAAGTCACCAGGCCTAGACAAATGACAACATAGGTTACTGAAAGAATTGGAAAATGAATTTGCAAAGCCACTTTGGGGAATTCTCCAAAAAAAATCACAGAGAACAGAAGGAGTGTCCCAAATCCGAAGAAAGGCAGATATCTCCATTTTCTAAAGAAATTAAGAATCTTCTTCATAGGCAGGTTGGTTAAAATTAGATTCCTGGCAATTCTAAAACTTATTAAATAAGATAGTGGCAATATTTAGAAAAGGAAACAGTGATCATTAAAAGACTGCATGCCTTGAGGATTCCGGGTTAAGATGGCGGCAGAGTAAGAAGCAGCTCTTATCCTCTCCTGACCAAAACACACAAAACTCCTCAAGGGGACATAAAAACAAGTCCAGACGAGCGGAGGAACCCCACAACAGGGCACAGCGTGGAAGGTACGTGGAATCGAGACATTTCCAGGCTATAAAGGGCTCTCATTAAATCGCGGGCTGAGCATCCACCCCACCCCGACCCCCTGCACACACAAGATCTAGAGCTCTGAAGCCAGCTAAAAAGAAATAGAGCAAGTTTGGGGCACCCATTCAGTCATTGGCAGCTCCAGGGCCTGTTCCTGAGAGCAGCAAGACAAAGGACCCCATTAAGCCAAAGAACACAAACGAAATCTGAGCGCCGGAGCAGAGAGTGGACGCTGGGCGCAGAGCACAGGCTGAGCAGAATACAGGCACGGGCGGAGGCGTGGGTGGAGGCAGACACAGCCAGGAACTAAAGCTCTGAAAACCTGAGTGGGGAACCAGTGCAGACGGGTATACGACTGTGGAAGCAGCGCCCTGAGACTTGTAAAAGAACCTCCTGCAGAGGATCAAGTAAGGGGGTCCACCAGGGGGCTTGACCTTGGAAAAAACCAGAACTCAGACCTCAGGAGCCAATAGACCGCGGACAGACACTGAGCGCGAGGATAAACCTGAGAAGCTGCTGGGCTAATGATGGCTACCCAGACTCAGGAAACTCAGAAGAGAAAGAATAACAACAAGAAAAAGAAGCCTTTAACACTCGACAACTTTTACACAGAGAAAATCCAGACAACCAATCAAACAGAGGAGGAGAACAAACAAGCATCCGGACCCTCCTCAAATAAGGAAAACTCCTCACAAGCTATGGAAGAGTTCAAAACTGAGATTTTGAGGAAAATGGAAGAGATCTGGCAAGAAAATAACTGTTTAAAAGGTAAAATCTTGCAATTGAACACCAGAAATGACCAGATTGAAAAGGAATACCAGAAGATTATGGCCGAAAACCAGAAGATTATGGCCGAAAACCAGAAGATCATGGCTGAAAACCAGAAGATTATGGCCGAAAACCGAAAGATTATAGCCGAAAATCAATCCCTAAAGGCTAGAATTGAGCAATTGGAAGGTAATGATCTCTCAAGACAACAAGAACAAATAAAACAAAGTCAAAAGACTGAAAAAATAGAAGGAAACATGAAATATCTCAATGAGAGAGTGACAGACCAAGAAAACCGGTCTAGAAGAGACAATTTGAGAATAATTGGTCTTCCAGA
>NC_058132.1:465451949-465478500 GCF_016433145.1 Gracilinanus agilis | reverse complement strand
CATCAGGAAGAAGGCAAAGTTTGGGGTAAAAGATAATGATTGATGAAAATAATAACTTATTTATTCAAATAACAATTTATTAGATTAACACAACTAGGAGCATATGAAGAATTGTACCACTTAGGGAAAATCCTTCTTTCATGGATTACTCTTCATTGTACATTTTCTATGATAGTGGCAAACAGACTTGGTAAGCACACATCATCCTATTTTATATCTTCATTAATATTAATAACCATATGGTCTCCTAACAAAGTTATCTATAGTTCAATCTTTCAAGGAATCTAAATGAGATTTTATCATATACACAGGAGACACCTTGCTAGAAGTGAGCCTTTAAAATAGAATTTTGCTAATTGGAAAATGAGGGGATGCCCTTCGATTGGGGAATGGCTGAACAAATTGTGGTATCTGTTGGTGATGGAATACTATTGTGCTCAAAGGAATAATGAACTGGAGCAATTCAATGTGAACTGGAATGATCTCCAGGAATTGATGCAGAGTGAAAGGAGCAGAATCAAGAGAATATTGTACACAGGGATTGAAACACTGTGGCACAATCGAATGTAATAAACTTTTCTTTTTTTTAAATTTTGTTTAATTAATTAATTTAGAATATTTTTCCATGGTTACATGATTCATGTTCTTTCCCTTTACTCCTCCTCCCCACTCCCATAGCAAATACTCAGTTCATCTGGGTTTTACAAGTATTATTGATCAAGACCTATTTCCATATTATTAACATTTGCAATATAGTGATCATTTAGAGTCTACATCCACAATTATATCTCCATTGAACAATGTGATCAAGAAAATGTCTTTCTTCTGCGATTCTACTCCCACAGTTCTTTCTCTGAATGTGGATAGTGTTCTTTCTCATAAGTCCCTCAGAATTGTACTGTATCATTGCATTGCTGCTAGTAGAGAAATCCATTACATTTGATTGTACCACAGTGTATCAATCTCTGTGTACAATGTTCCTCTGGCTCTGCTCCTTTCACTCTCCATCAATTCCTGGAGATCTTTCCAGCTCACATGGAATTCCTCCAGTTCATTATTCCTTTGAGCACAATAGTATTCCATCATCAACAGATACCACAATTTGTTCAGCCATTCCCCAATCGATGGACACCCCCTCATTTGCCACAAGAGTCTTTTCCCCTTATCTCTTTGGGGTACAAACCCAGCAGTGGTATGACTGGACCAAAGGGCAGGCAGTCATTTAAAGCCCTTTGGGCATAAATCCAAACTGCCTTCCAGAATGGTTGGATCAATTCACAATTCCACCAGCAAAGCATTAGTGTTCCAATTTTGCCACATCCCCTCCAACATTTATTACTTTCCTTTGCTGTCATATTAGCCAATCTGCTAGGTATGAGGTGATAGCTCAGAGTTGTTTTGATTTGCATTTCTCTAATTATAAGAGATTTAGAACACTTTTTTATGTGCTTATTGATAGTTTTGATTTCTTTATCACTGTCTATTCGTGTCCCTTGCCCATTTATCAATTGAAGAATGGCTTGATTTTTTGTACAATTGATTGAGTTCATTATAAATTTGAGAAATTAGACTTTTGTCAGAGGTTTTCGTCATAAAGATTTTTCCTCAATTTGTTGCTTCCCTTCTAATTTTGTTTGCATTGGTTTTGTTTGTACAAACCCTTTTTAATTTAATGTAATCAAAATTATTCATTTTACATTTTGTAATATTCTCTATTTCTCACTTGGTCTTAAATGTTTTCCTTTACCATAGATCTGAAAGGTATACTATTCTATGGTTCATTTAATTTACTTGTAGTTTCCTTCTTTATATTTAAGTCATTTACCCATTCTGAATTTATCTTGGAATAGAGTGTGAGACGTTGATCTAGACCTAATCTCTCCCATACTATTTTCCAATTTTCCCAGCAGTTTTTCTCAAACAATGGGTTCTTGTCCCAAAAGCCAGGATCTTTGGGTTTATTGTATACTATCTTGCTGAGGGCATTTACTCCAAGTCTATTCCATTGATCCTCCCTTCTGTCTTTTAGCCAGTACCGTATTGTTTTGATGATCAAATAGACTTTTCTATTAGCAGCAATGCAATGATCCAGGACAATCCAGAGGAACTTATGAGAAAGAATGCTATCCGCATTCAGAGAAAGAACTGTGGGAGCAGAAACACAGAAGAAAAAACATTTGCTTGATCACATAGTTCGTTGGGGATATGATTGGGCATGTAAACTCTAAATGATCTATTATTACAAATATTAATAATATGGAAATAGGTCTTGATCAATGATATATGCAAAACCCAGTGGAACTGCTCATTGGCTATAGGAGGGAGGAGGGAGGAGGGGAAGGAAGGAACATGAATCATGTAATCATGGGAAAATATTCTAAATTAGTTAAATAAATACATTTTTGCTGTAAAAAAAAAGACTGCATGCCTTTAAAAAACACGGGTCAATCCATACATTCATGTCCTATTTCACCTTTTTAGATTGGCTTATCAAGGGAATTATAGAGATAAAATATACCTAGACTTCAGCAAAGCACTTAACCTCTCTCATGCCATCCTTACAGACAAATTGGCAAGTCATGAGCTAGATCAGGAGATGGAAAATTATAGCCTCTATGACCTGATGAGTTAAAAATGTTTTTACATTCTTAAATAACTTTCTGTAAAAGCATAAAAACCATTCTTTACTTTAAAATGCAAAAACATGAGCTGTCCAAAAACAGGAAACTGTCTGGATTTGTACCAGGAACATAACATGTCAACTCTTGCACTAGGTGTTATATAGTAAAGCTGGTTGGATTTGGAAATATTTAAGTGTCCATATCCGTATGTGGAACAAATAATAAAAACAATAGAAAAAGCTAATTTATATGATGCTTTAAGATTTGTAAAGCACTTTACATACATATGTTTTCTTCACAGCAATGATCATGAGGTAGGTACTATTATTCCCACTTTACAGATAAGGAAACTAAAACTCTAGTAAAATAACTTATTCAAAATCATTCCTACACAGTAAAAGAGATAAGAATAGGGGTCAATGCCAAGGGATATCACTAGTGAGTTGATCCAGAAATAAGGGTACTTGGCTATGTAATGTTCAAAATTTTCATATATGGCAATACTTATCAGAATTTCAAATGGTTCAAAATTGGGAAAAACTATATTCAATTTGATGATATAGAACCCCAAAATTGAGTCAAACTGAATTAGGTTAAATTAAGAGAAGCACTTCACCTATATTCAGAATATCATATGTAAAAGTACAAGATGAAGGAAGTGTGGTTAGACAATAATTGATATGTAAGAGATTTGGGAGCTCACTACAAATCAAAAGTGTGGCATGGTAGCCAAAAGGACTTCTAGAATCTGAGGATGTATTAAGCTAAGTATAGTATCCAGAAGAAAGAAAAGTATCATTGCATACTGTCCAAATTGGACCAAATATGAAATATTGTGTCCAATTTTGAGTACCATATTTTAAGAAAGACATAAATGAGTTTGAGAGTATATAGATGAGAGTAATGAGAAATGTGAGAATATTAGAGATGATGCCATGAGAGGATTGGTTGAACTAACTGGGCCATATTTAGCCTAGATAAATGAAAACTCAGGGGAGACAAGATGGCAGCCTTGAAGGATTTGAAGGTTTTTCATTCAGAAGAGGATTTAGACCTTTTAGAAATTGTAGATGGGATTATTCAGGCTCAATTTAAAGAAAAAATTCCTAAAAGCAATCCAAAAGGATTTGGAATTGCTTTCTGAAGCAGTAACTTCCCTCTCAGATGTTGCTTAGTCATTCAATCATATCCCTTGGCATTGACCCCTATTCTTATCTCTTTTACTGTGTAGGAGTGATTTTGAATAAGTTATTTTACTAGAGTTTTAGTTTCCTTATCTGTAAAGTAGGAATAATAGTACCTACCTCATGATCATTGCTGTGAAGAAAACATATGTATGTAAAGTGCTTTACAAATCTTAAAGCATCATATAAATTAGCTTTTTCTATTGTTTTTATTATTTGTTCCACATACGGATATGGACACTTAAATAGTTCCAAATCCAACCAGCTTTACTATATAACACCTAGTTATAACCCTAGGGACAATAATATGTCAATGCCATCCATGGGGTTTTATTGGCAAAAATACAGGAGTGGTTTGTCATTTCTTTCTACAGTGAATTAAGGCAAAGAGAGGATAAGTGACTTGGCTAGGGTCACATAGGTAGTATCTGAGACCACATTTGAACTCAGGTCTCCATAATTCCAGGCCCAGTGCTCTATTCACTAAGCCACCTGGTTGCCTCCTTCCCTCTCAGGAGAGGCCTTCAAGTAGTAGTTGGATGACTACTTGTCACAGATATCGTAGAGGGAATTCCTTTTCCAATATGGGTTGAACCAGATACTTAGAAATATGTCTCTGATGTCATTTTCTATTTTAAGATCTTTGATTCTGTGTTCCTATGTTCTCATCATCCCCCTAACAGATATGTGATAGGGAAAAGGACAGGACTTGTGATTTCACTGATATGCAACAGTCCTAGATGAACTGCAGAGAAATTTTTCTTTTCTGCAATTTATAATCCTAGAGAGTTGCTTAGAGCAGACATATCAAACACATGGCCAATGGGCAATGCAACACTCTCAGTCACTCATTTTTTCATGGATTCCTCATGCCACCATTTTGGATTTTCTTGACAAAGACACTGGAGTGGTTTGCAATTTCCTTCTCCAGCTCATTTACAGATGAGGACTTGAGACAAACAGGAATAAATGACTTGATCAGATTTACACAGCTAATAAGTGACTAAGGCCAGATTTGAACTTAGGAAGATGAGTGTTACTGACTCTAGGCTCAGCATCTCTGTACTGTACCACCTACCTACCCTACAACACTCTCAAGTGCAGCCCAAACTAAATTAAGATGTAATTGGGAAATATGTAGCAAACAAAAACACAACAAAACATAGATAAAATTGCATTTTAAAACTAAGTCAATTTGTACCTGCAGGGATTCTTAGGTATAGATTAGTTGCCTCTCATTTCTATTTGACACCATTGGTTTAGTCGCAGTGATGGGCAAACTACAGCTTACGGGCCAGATGCGGCTTCCTGAAATGTTCTATCTGGCAGTGTGACATTATTCCTAATCTGACGAATACAAAGAGTAGGATACAATACGATGAAACTTCAAGAGTTGCCTTAGAAACAGACTGACAGATGAGCATTTCCTTCCTTTGGCCCCCTCTTTACAAAGTTTGCCCATCACTGGCTTAGTGCATTAAGAGGTTCAAATGCCTTAATCCAGGGTCAGGTCACACAACCCACATGTGTGAGAGGCAGGACTTTAAGCCAGATCTTCATGGTTCCAAGGTCACTTCTCTATCCATTTCACCCATGCTGCCTATACTAGCTACGTGACTTTACACAATTCACTTAACTTTTTGCAGTGTTCTCCTCTATAAAACAGAGATCATCACACTCACACTGACAACCTCAAAGGGTTGCTGTTAATCCTGTTGTTCAGTCATGGCTGATTCTTCATAACCCCATTTGGGGTTCTCTTGGCAAAGATAAAGGAGTGATTTACCATTTCATTCTCCAGCTCATTTTATGGATGTAGAAACTAAGACAAAATGGGTTAAATGATCTTTTAAAAAGGGTTGTGATCTACCCAGAGTTATACAGCTAGTAGGGGTCTTAGTCTTTATTTGAACTCAGGTCTTTCTGTCTCCAGACTCAGTCCATTGCACCATCTAGCTGCCCTTGTTGTTAATAAAGCACTATATAAACTTTGGAGCACTATATAGACCTCAGTTATTATCATTGCCCATTGCACTCCTTCTTAAGTTGCCCCTTGACACCAAGGTATTATTTAGTGTGCTAAAGCAGTAGGTATTTATGGTACAGAAAATATGCATCATAAAATAACTTTTTATGCATAATATAGATTTCAGTAATAAGAATAGTCCAATTTTCTTTCAATAAATGATACTTTAGTGGAATCTGTAAAAGAGTTAGAGACTCAGAACTTGAGAATTGGAAGATACTTTAAAGGTAATCCATAGCAACCATTTTATTATATAGATAAGGAAATTCAGGTCCAGAAAGGAGATATGCCCACACATCTAGTTAGTAGCAATGGTAGAACTAGCACCAAGGTCTCCTGACTTCTGGGTCAGTGTTATTTCCTCTATGCTGTACTGGGAGAATCTTAATAGCAGCAGAAGGGAATGTATTCAGTAGCCAGAGATGGTCATAGTTTATTTAAATAACATATAATAAGTTCAGGCAAGGTCAGGAAATTTTATAAGTGAGCTATAAGTTCATAAGACCACGCTATTAGTCTTAAAGGGGCCAATAATAGGTGGCATTTATATATTTCTTGGGTTTGCCAAGGACTTTACATTAATTATCTCATTTGATGCCCATGAACTAAGCCTTATAAATAATTGTACTGATGAGAAAACCGAGGGTCAGAGAGGGGAAGTGGTCACACAGATGACAGGCATCCAGGGAAGCATTCAAACCCAAATCTATTCCTGATACCAAGAGAACTACTTCCACTACACCAAGCTGACTCACTAACAGCATGAGGCAAGACACTACATAACATACAAATGTCATCATGCGACTCTTCTGTTATATTTTCATTTGCTACCAGCTGTACTCCTTGGATTCAACTGTACCAACATCATGCTCCTCTCCCTTCCCCCTACCCCCAAGGAAAAGGTCATCACTAGGAAACTCATCATCACAGAGATTGCATCAGCTTTGGTACTCAGTCTCCCTAACTAACTCTTCCAAAGGGGGTATCAGTATGTGCTTTAGAGGAATCCACTGGCTCCTAGGCAAAACTAAGGTGAAAGTGAATTCGGGTCCCTGTTCCTAGTATTTGAAATAGACTTCTTAGCCAAAAATATGAGCAGATCTCATGGAACTGTCCACGACTTCATGGGCAGCTCTTAAGGAAAGAATGAAGCAGGGAAAGAGAGAGATTTTTATTGTGAATTGTAATCACAGTGTGGTTAGAAGTATGCTCTTTGAAACATTCCAGGTGGTGGAATATAGATAAAATTTACTGAAGAAGGTGTAGACTGGCAGTCCTTGTCAAGAGTTTCATCAGGAAATGTACTATATTAATAACAGCATGACAAGGAAACACAGGTGAGATTTCTCAAGAAAGCAGCAAACCAGAAATAACCAATTAGCCAGGTGAGGCATTAGCAAAAAGTTCTCCAGGCTGAATGCTGGAGAGCAGTGTTTGGACTGTGAGCAAATAACTCACAGAATATCAGGAGAGCAGCTTTTCAGGGCATCAGCTCTCACTGACATTGTCTCCCCTCTTAGGTGGCCATCAAAGTCTTCATTCAGGGTTTCAGTTTAAGTAAGATCGTTGGCTGAAAATGTGAAGCTTTTGAGCAGGGTGCATTTTTAGACTCATTTCCTTCCTTCCTGATCTACAGGTTCTAAAGCTTCCTCCACCAAAAGGAAGGCAATATTTTCCAAAACTACACATTTTTCCTTTCCATCTATTATAAGTTGACCAAAGAATGCAAATATGAACCATGGCTTCTTGTAGACTTTCTGTAGTGACCACGTTGGTGAAATACAAATGAATTTTCATTACACATGGAGTGTCAAATGGTCATGGAGCTAACTACTTTGGAGACCAGAAGGGGCCCTCTAGCTATACTTTCCAATTTCTGAGATAATTGGACTAGACTGAAGAATCTGTGTTTACAGTCACACCAAGATTTTACCACTAGAAGTTAAGGAAAGTATAGCTAGTGAAATCTGCTACTCTGCCCTTGATCCTTTTTTATATATTCTTCTCTGATTTGTCAGTCATTTGGTCAGTAGTGTTGTGAGGAAGATTAGATTAGTTAGTTAATTAAGTATTAAGGATGTATCTAGCAGGAAGGAGCTGGAGCTGGGAATTCCAGGATGGAATGAAGGAGCAGGAAGAAGTGCCTTGTGCCTGAGAGAGGACTCCATTAGTGGTGGGCAAAAAACTGTTACCAGCCTGGGAGATCTCAGAACAAAGGTCACCCTGCTTCCTGATTTTCCCCTGGGATCCTGAGTGGTGGCATCTAGCAAAGAGAGAAGATTAACAGTCCTGTACCAAGGAAGAGGAGAAAGTTTGAGATCTGGTGGACAGTGTTTCAAGCAAACCCTTCCTACTTGGTACCTCAGACCACCTTGGCTCTTGGCATCCAGAGATCATCAGTGGATTGCAGTAAGAATCCCAAAGCCACAAAGCCCCTAGCTGAGCTGCTCAAGCCTGGCAGGTTCCAGGTCTGAGGCAGTCACCCAGAGACTCCACTGCTCCTTGGGCCCTGTCAGTTTAGATTACTAAGTTAGTGTAGAAATAAGTCTTTCCTTTCCCTGTGGGTTATGTCATTAGATTTAAGGTTTTAGAGTAGATATCCCTATCCCACCTTTTAGTTGTTCATAATTAAACCTAGTTATATACTGTTACCTTGTCTGTTGGATTCAAAGCCTCTGGCCCAGGGTGACAGTTGGACAACTGTTCCTTTTCCAGTTAGGAGCAGCTTGGCTGTTCTGATCCCCATGTCCAGGTCTAGTCTCTCATAAACCCCAGTGTGTGTACTCACAAATCACCTAGTTTTATTTAATATCCCTGGTGACCCCATTACCTTTACTTATATTTTCTACAGTTGACATTTAGTAAGTACCTACTATGTGCCAGGCACAGCACTAAGCTCTGAGAATACAAAGAAAGACAAAAGATAATCTCTCATTCTTAGCTCACTGTCTAATGGGGAATGGGGGAGACAACTTGTAAACAACTATGTACAAATAAGCTATATATATATATAAGATAAATTAAAATTAATCAACAGAAGGAAGGAAAGCACTAAAATTCAAGAGGAAAATTTTCTATGAAAGATGGGATTTTACATGGGACTTGAAGGAAGCCCTGAGGTAGAGAAGAGGAGGAAGAGCATTTCAGAATCCACGGATGGTCTTCAATGGGGATCCAAAGACCAGACATAAGCAGCTTTGCCCCTTTATAGTATGTTTTGTAGGTCAGCCTGAGTAGTTTGTACCTAGTTTGGGTGCAAACTAATGGGTCATCAGAGCAGGGGATAAGTAAGGATGAAAACCATAATTACTTAGAGGAAACAATGGTATTTAAAAAAAGCAATGGACTTGGAATCAAGAAACTTGAGTTCAAGCCCTTACTCTGTCACTTAGGCAAATTCTAAAATTTCCCTGGGCCTCAATTTAATCATCTATAAAATGAAGGGACTGTGAACTACAGGAACTCTGAGGTCCTCTATCTTGAATGATTCTAGAGGAAAGTGCCTAGTTACTCAAATGACTTTACTCTATGAAAGACTTGCTCTAGTTATCTCAGTGATAAAAAAAAAAATCTAATAGCCAAGTTACATTTCAAAGGTCTCATTAATCCATTCCATCTTATCATCAAATTGGATACCAGATATAGTGTTCATGACTGGCACAGGTAAGCAAGAGGATTACCTGAATCAAATATTAACTTAATAAGTCGCAGTTAACTTGGACTTGAAAATTAAGTCAACTATCCATGATAGCACCCACATCCTCTTTCTGCTTATTGTTTCTCTTCTGGATCTAACTTCTCAGGCCAAGTCTCAATCTTTGAATTTCCCTCATTGGCAAATTCTATATGACTCCTGCTTCTTCTAGTTTGTTTCCATAATATTATTAGTTTAGAACAATCTGTTTATATTCTATGTTTTAGCCACATTATGGACTAAATAGGTTTCTGTGGGCTGTCTTGAGAACCTAAGGCAAGATGGTTTCTACAGAAAAAATACAATGTGAGTTAGAAATAACCAAGTTACATGGAAAAACTTTAATTTTGAAACAGAACCTATTTCTAACTTGGGGTCTGCCAGCATATTTGCAGTATAGATTGAACTTGATCTGATATTGCCCACTAGTTTTTCCCACCAGCCTTCTGTTCAAATAGTTTTTTTTCTAGTGGGCAGAAATCACCCCAGCCCCAATTCATGCTATACTCACCCCCTTAATCTATTCCCTTCCCCACCCCCTCCAGCTGCTAAATTATTCACTGTAAGTCCATTAGCAGCTGTTTTTAGCAGGACCCTGGGGGAAGCTCTGATTCCTGTGAGTTGCAGCTGCTGAAGGCTAGGGAAGGGGAGGGTTCAGCTGTGGCTTATAGCTAGCATATAAATTTACCCCATTTGGGGGAATTTTTTTTACCCTTGCAGGGTCACCTTACATCTAACATTTCTGAAAGGTTTTGATTCAAAATTGCTATTTCCCAGCTTCCTGTTAGAAATAGTAAAATTCTCCCTAGAGCAGGGGCTCACCTGGGGTCCAGGAACTTGTTTTGTTAATATACTAATAACTAGTTTCCAAAATAATTACTTTCCTTCATGATCCTCTATATTTTATGTATTTAAAAATATTATTCTGAAAAGGGATCCAAAGATTTCACCAGGCAGCCAAAAGGGTCTGTCACACTCACACACATTCACATACACACCCGTTAAGAATTTCTGATCTTGAGCAACATTTCTTACTGGCAGTTGGTATCACATTATAGGGATAATTATAGAAGAAATGTTCCTCTCTTGCTTACAGACTTTGTTAAAAGCAAGAGTTGAAATGTTAGACATGAAAAAGAAGTTACTACATATGTCATGTCCCCAACCTCTCTTCTCCTCCCTCTCTACCTCCTTTGTTTATAAGATTTTATGTGTGTGTATATATATCACTACATATATAACACCATCTGTGTACATGTATGTATCACCAAACATCCCCAAAAGAAGGTAGCAATTTTGTTAAATTTCTAGATATTTCCATTCCAAATTTCATATTCTGTGGTCTTCTGGATGTTTATCCAGAGCACTGGCTGAATTTTTCATTTTTTCACATAAATATCTTGTGTTCTCTACATCAAATGTCATATTCTTCCTGGCTTGTGTCTAGTAACCCAGAAGTAGGACTTGCTAAGCAAGCGACCTGGGTACCTTGCCTAGTGATAGCTGCCCTTGAGGCATATATGGAGGGGGGAAGAGATGTAAGAATCTTGACAATACCAGAGGAGAGGTAAGAGACTTGTCAATATCCAAATCCATCTGTCAAAAAATATATGTCTTTAGGAGAGAAAGAGGGGTTTAGACAGCCAGGGTCTGTTCTGCTAGGGCCAACTATAATGGTTTCTCAGAGCTGATTGTTAAATTTTTTCACATGAGCATTTATAGCTTATAATTAGTTAAATGCTACACCAGACTTGATTTATTGTTTCTTGATTATCTAAACTTAAAGTGACAGAGAAAATGATAATAATGCAGATTAAACTTTTTAAAGTATCACACATAGTATAACACACACACACACACACACACACACACACACACACACACACGCACACACACACACACCCCAAAGGTCAGTAGTTAAACATTTACCAACACACTACTGGGTCAGAATGGAATCTTTTCAAAAATTAGCAAATAGTATAGAAAAAGGCTCATACTGAATCAAGTCTCAGGTGTACAGTCCCAGGTATTAACAAAATAGATATGTAAAACAGGATCAAAAATAAGAATAACAGGCTACTAAGTACAATAGTGGACAGAATGATAGGTCTGAAGGGAGAAAGACCCAAGTTGAAATACTATTTTAGATACTTACTACTTTATGACCCTGAACAAGTCATACTTAACCTCTCTCTACCTCAACTTCATTAGTTCAATGTAGTTTTCATCTATAAGATGGGAAAAAGAAAAGCTTTTATTTCACTAACCTGTTATGAAGATCAAATAAACAAGATAATCTACATGAAGCATATTGGGAACCTTAAAGAGTAATATAAGTGCTAGTTATTATAATGATGAACAGACCTCAGGCAGTTAGCCACGAGCTTTTCTCAACCTCTGGCAAAAGGAGGGGCCCTTTTGAGCAGCTTGCCCCCTCTAGCTACTCAGCACTCAATGAAATAATCAATAGCTGCTAATGTAAGTGATGCCATGGCAGATACTACTTATTCCCTCAACATACTGCCTTCCCCAGGATCTGCAGTGTTGGTTTGGTGGCAGGGCACTGATAGGACTCAACCAACTCTGGAATACAGATATGAAGAACAAGTTCTTCCGGTCTACAATCCTTCTATTCAACCAAACACCAACAACTCCTCTGGGAATCTCTTTAAAAAAAAAACAAAAACAAAAACAAAAAAAAAAAAAAACTTTACCTTCTGTCTTAGAATTGTTGTGGTTTAAAATTATTGGTGGGAGTTTGATAAGGTCCAGAGATCTGTTTGGTACACCACTGGCACTTATTTATTAGGAGAGTTGGGATAGGAAATAGGAGATTATAAATCTTATATTATATAACTATGACTAAAATCTTTAAGAAAACCCTAAATCTAAGAATCTTCTTGCCTGGCAAAGCAGGCCTAACTAAACCTACTCTGACTAATTTAAGATTATATTGTCTGTCTATCTACCTATCTAATTAATAAGTCTTTCTCTTCTCCAACCTCCTTAAAAGTATTTCTTCTTCCTCCACTCTCAATGGTGAAACTGCCTGTCCCAGTGACACAGACAGTTCTCCTGCACCCTCAGGTTCTGAGGAGAAAAGCCCTCAGAGTCAGGCCCTTCTCCTTCAAAATGCTGAGAAAGAAAACCTTTCAGAGATCAACTTCTTCTAATGTCCGTATCTAAATTCAAACTCTCAACAGTTAACTGCCAGATCTTTTTGACTCAGAGAAACTCAAACAGAAAAACCCCAGAACTCCTGTTCCCTCAGAAGCCAGAAAAAATGGAGGTTTCTGCTAACTGAAACCTATCCTTATAAAATTATTACAGTTAAAGTAATTTACTCACAAATTTTAGAGCATCTCAATGGGCTAGCTTTTTTTTATAGGTAGGGTAGATACCTGCACCTTGTTTTTCAGAGAGACAGACAGACAGGCACAGACACAGACACAAACACAGACAGAGAGAATGGACTTGGGAACACAGTTTATATTTATTCTTGTGTCCTCCACTGTGGACTCATCCAGTCCCTCCCTTGGACATCCCTAGACATCTTTGGTAAAGAGCCATTAAGAAGGTAGACTTAGAGGCCCCCCAGCTCCTCCCTCATTACTCCATCACAGAAAAGGAAGTGTCTTCATTGAGACTGGAATGGTGCCAACACATGACTGCCTAGTTCATGGCTGCTAGAGTCTGCTGACTTTATTTAAGAAATTCCTTAGCTTGCACAGATAAACAAGGTGTAGGTGTCTACCCTACCTATAAAAAAGCCAGCCCATTGAGATGCTCTAAAATTTGTGAGTAAATTACTTTAACTTGGAAGCTAGCTAATCTTCTAAACTGGAAGTTTAAAAAAAGTTTAATAGAAAATTATTACAGTTCAATATTAATTAATTTACCCACACACATGACACTATATGTCATCAGCCTAGGAGTGATAGGCATTGTCAAAAAATACAATATCCTGAAAGGTATTGAACAATGCTGACTAAAAACATGGAACAAAGTGAACACTTCGATCAGGTAGAAAGAGGGAAAATGCAAAACCCTAAGATCTCCCTGAAAAATAACTGTTCAGCACAAGTGAGAGATCCAAGTCAGGTGATAAAATGGTCATCTTGGGAAGTACATCCACAACCACAAGAATGGTTATGCTCCTTGCATAGCAGAAGGCTAATGATAGAATTTAGCATCATGTTAAGATGCCAAAACAGAATTTATAATGGGGCTGGCAGCTCCAACACAGAATCTCTATATGAGACAAGAATGTTGATATGGCAGCCAAGGATGCTAATGCATCCTCCCAGCTGTTCTAGTCTGCATTAGAAGGTTTAGTGTCCAGGTCTTAGAGAGGTGACAGTCCTGCTAGACTCTGTCTTGGCCAGACTATATCTAGATCACTGAGTACCACATTTTAGGGAGATAAAATCCTAAGATCATAAAATGGATTTAGATTTATGATGCAGCTAAGTGGTGTATTAGATAGAAGCTGGGTCTGGAATCAGGAAGACTTGATTTCAAATCAGAATTCAGACACCCTCTAACTTTGTGACCTGACCCTGAGCAAGTCTCTTAACCTCCATTTGCCTCAGTTTCCCTAACTGCAAAATGGGGGTAATAATAGCCCCTACCACACAAGGCTGTTGTGGAGATCAAATGACATAATATTAAAAGTCCTTAGCTCATAGTAGTAGACACTATATAAATATTAGTTTTTAGAATGGGAAAAGATCTTAAAGGTCATCTAGCTCAAGTCCCTTATTTTACAGATAAGGGCACTAAGTAGAGCTGGGATATGAATCTAAGTTCTTGGACTCCAAATCCACAGGTCTTTCCACTACAAAACAATGCTTCATACAAAACTGACTCTAGGTATTTAAAAGGTGTAACATGGAAGAAGAATTAGACTTACTTTGCTTGACCCCAAAGGGTAGAGCCAAGAGCAATAAATGGGAGATACAAAGAGGCAAATGTCTGCTTGATAGAAGGGGGAAACCTCAAGGCAAAGAGAGCTGTCCAAAAGTGGAATGGGTTGCCACAGAAGGTTCTTCCTGGAGGTCTTCCAGCAGAGTCTGGTTGACCACTTGTTGACTCTACTATAAAGGGAATTCTTGTTCAGGTAGAGATTGGACTAGATGGCCTCCCTTCCAACTCTGAGATGCTGTGATTCTATGATTCTCTAGATGGTACGAGCCCTCCACAATTACTGCACGTAGCAAACACTGACTGCGGCAGCCAGAGTGTCCAGATGACAAAGATAAGGATAGTGTTTAGAAGTGATTGCCATGAGCAGCCAAGAAATATCACAAGTCAAAGAGAGCACCATCCATTGACTCCTCAACCATGATATACAATCATCTGAGAGAGTTCATAAAATATTGAATGTCTCCCCTTCCCTCTATTGCCATCCCCCATTAGCTGCTGGCCCTGGATTGCCTTTCAGAGGGAGCTAGCATATGCTCAGATGGGTATAATGATAGGAGTACAGGATTGAGACTCAAAGGACCTGGGTTCAAATTCTTGCTTTGCTTCTTATTACTTGTATGGCCCTAACTTCTCAAAGGCTCTTCTATAAAATGAAGGGATGAGTTCCTGTGCTATTCTATTACTTATTGGAGGATTTTAAAGCATCTTTATCTACTTAAGTAACTTCATGCACAGAATTTATCTCTATCAGAACTATGTGCTGAATCCCTACAATCACGTTGAACTTGTGAAAAAAAAAAAACTGTCCATTTTTTTAAAAAAATTCTAAAGAGTTATCAACACTGGAGGAAAAAAAACCCTTTCAATGCTGGGGGCTGGGAGGGATCTTGGGTAATCTTTGACATAGAAATGAAAGGCCTTGTGTCAAAATTGGCATTTCTAAATTTCCTGTTGGAAGCCATTAGATTATCCCCAGAATAACCTACCTGGCTGTCAGAACAGCCCACTGTCAGAAACTCTAAATGAGTTTCCATTTAGCTCTAACAGTGGGAATAATCAGGAGGGAAACCTGTGCCTCAACTGCTTAAACACAATTCCAGAGACAATTTTTTTTGTGCTCATGTAGAGAAAAGTGCTTTTTCATCAGGGGAACTTTCTGAATTAATGCTGAGATTGATGCAGCAATTTCTGTGGTAAATTCTAGTGGTATTTCCAAATTATCTGATGTTGTTAGCAATACTTTGTATTCAGCTATTCACTTCAACATCTCAAAGCACTTTGCAAACACCAACTCATTATTTCACCCCACACCATTGAGAGGGAGGTGGGTGGAAAGTTGTTATTTTTCTTGTTTTACAGATTTCTAAAAAATGTGAGAGTGCAAAAGGTTGGTGTGTTTTATTTTTGAAATAACAGTGTTGCTGTAATGCCATCTTGGGCTATAGAAGAGAAAGAAATGGATGCTGAATTTTAGACCCACCTTATCACTCTTTGAATCCATGAGGTTTCAAGAAAACATTTTAAGAATCCTAAAGAAGGGATAAGCTAAGCTACCCGTCATTTTATAAGTAGCACCAATGGGTTATCAGATGAAGAAAATAAATGAAGGTTAGATAGGTGGCATGGAGGATAGCCAGCAGATGGCTAACGTCTTTCCTCCTCATACAAGGCATGCCATAGCTGACTTTTAGCTGTTAAGAAAAGATGCCATTTTCTAGAATGCTGTAAGATGAAAGTACATGTTGAAGAAGAACAAAGCAGAAGGTTCCTGGAAGAAAGAGCCATGAGAAGAGGGGGTGATTCTGAGAGAATGGCAGGTGCAAGTAGTGGCTATCTTCACTTCAAGCAGAAGAGTCTTCTGAGAAGTGGCTGGAAAGAATTACAAACTGGCAGCTGTAGAACAATGGGGGAATTCCAAGACCAACCAGGGGAGTTCCTGGACCAAAGCAAGCAATACAAGTGGGAATGCCAATACATTCTTCACCAAGGATTGCTCCAGCTGCACCCATATTGCAGAAACTTCCTCTTCATGCTATGGATTCATTCCTTGCTACTGGGCTAGATCCCAAGTCTCATTCCTGTCCTTTTCTATTTTGTAATAAGTATGTTTGTGTTCTTAATGCTTATTGGTGGCTAACAGGTGAGCCGATTCAGATATCCTGGAAGGGAGACAAATTCAGATGTTTCCAGACTGATCTGGAAGGGGGCACAAATCATGATGATGTTACCAATCATTTTCCAAGTCTGAATCTGGTCCATCTGTTCTCATTGCACACATGGATTGCATTTTAGATGTTCATCTGGGAATTTTTTTCATCTTTTTTGCCATTCTGAGGTGCATTCTAAATGCACTAGTAGTCTTGTGTTGCTGAAACTACATTGATATTCACTAGCTCTGTACTAATAGTCTGCTCACCCTGTACACTGGCTTATAAATAGCATAAGCAATGATTTTTATTTGCCATTTACTAAATATTTTAATTACATTTTGAAGGATGCAGCATTCTTGACAAGACAAATATCCAAAAATGAGGTAATTAATTTTTGAAGGTAACCACACTTATATATGCATTTTTCATAGTAGAAATTAATTATTCTCAAGATAACTGTCTTTTCCCCTGCAAATTAGGACATTTCTCCCCTAATTAAGTGAAATTGCCTGTAGGAGATTATCACCACTGAGCTAAGGCACTCACTTCCTTCATGAGTAATTCCATTCACTCAAGAGAACAGTTTAAAATAGAAAAAAAAAAGTAATTCTTGAGTTCTCTATGCATAGTAGACTATAAGAACAGGCATCTAGAAATCTTTTTTCAGATGTGGATGCTCTTTATATGCATATATAATGAACATTTAATTCTAAACTTTGACATAAGCAGTCAAAATGAATATCTATAGGGTCATATTTTACAAAATCTCAAGAGTAAGAGAAGAGTGCAGAGGCTTTCTGCTCCAAAAGGCCCACTCACTACACCTCTGACAAATGCATGCTTAACCTCCATCTGAAGACCTCCACTAGGGGGAAAATCAGTTATCTCCTGAAATAGAACATTCCACTTTTAGATAGTGCTAATTGGTAATTCTTCCCATATATGAACAGTTTCCTAGATCTGCCCTCTAAGACCGAGCAAAAAAACGTAACCCCTCTTCCACATGATGTTTTAAGAGTTATCCATTTAATAACAACATGATGTTCTAGAATTTTGCCAATGATCAAAGTCAAGATCACCAACTAGAGTTTATAGACTTTATCCTTCTCATCTATTCGATAACTGGAGCAATACTGGACCTTTTCCAGCCCTAATGTACCTGTCCTATTTTCCATAATATTTCAAAGATCATTGTAATTTAATAATCATTACAATTTCATGTAGTTCATCCATACCTAGCTACTTGAATGCACTGAGGGCAGCCTCATGTTCTTTTTTTTTCTAACACTTCTTCATTCATCTTGAGTTTCTCCTAAACATTTTTTGTTATATTCTTTCCAGTCTGAAAACTATTCTCTTTGTTAGAGGAGTCAGAAGTAAAATTAAAACTGAATAATTCCACTTCCTTTTATTGCCTGTTATCATTGTTTATGGTACCTCAAGCAGTGGCCCTGTCCCTTTTTTGAATTTCTTTTCTTTTCACATATCTAAAAAGGAGGCAGGAATGGGAAGAAAGGTGTAGGAACCTTTTTGTTTCCCTTAGAATTTAGTCAGCCTCAGTTCATTATGAATTTGAATGTTACTGTTGTTGTTAGTCCTTCACTCTTGAAGAGGACCAGTAGCATCATGGGATGATGACTCAACTTGCCTATGAATTGGATTTAAATGAGACAAAGCCAAATAAAGTCATCTCTTTCAGAGTCATCAATGTCCAGTAGCAAGAAAAGATCAAGATGACTAGTGATGTTCCAGGATGCAATGGATGACCTTGACATCTTTGATATTTGGCCAACCTCTAAGTGCTCCACAGCATCTGCTTCAGCTGCCTTCATGGCTATTGAAACAAATTGTTTTCATCTATCAATTCCTTGCAGGGAGGAGGGCGGCACTTCACTTGCTTGGGGTAGAATTTGAATATAACTTAAAGCTATTCTTACAAGACTATAACACTTCAAAATAAGGCATCATTCTTTGGATACAGCCCCAATTACCTGCCCTCTCTTCCATGTACTGAATTCATCTTCCTAAAAATCCAAGTTGGTCCTGTGAAGCCACATTACTTTTCTTTCTGTCATCATAATTATCTGATTTTGTAATAACCAAAATTTCATTGGTGGGAGTCTATGTTATATTTTTTTAATAGTAACTCTTTTTAAAAGCAACTTGTTATGGAGTATGGTCAACACACACCAATAATCCCCTTGCTAATGGAGGCTGCAGTTGGCGGACTGTTTGAGCTCAGGCATTCTGAGCATCAGTGTGCAAAGCTTAGGGTGTCCACACTAAGTCTGGCACCAACATAGTGAGCTTCTGAGATCAGAGAAGCCACAAGGATGCCTGAGAGGATGGAATTGGCCCAGGTCAGAAATGGAGCATGGAGTTGTACACTGTGAGGGGCCAATAAACTTCTAGCCTGGGCTAGACAAATAAGTTTTGAAGTAATATAAAATAAGGTAACTTGTCCTATAGAATTTTAATCTAGGGATTCTATCCTTTTTCTAAAGCCTCTGGAATCCTTTGAAATTTGATTCTTCTACCTTCTAAAGACAGCTTATGTGAAGAATGTCACATTCCTTCTTTTGCATATCAAACTGCAATGCTATGGTTAGTAATATTGGGCAAAGCTATTGGACCACAAGAATGCACTGATTTGCACGTTGTTTGTGCACTTTAGATGACAATGCTTCCTATGTCTTCTGTCAGTACACACCAATTCCAGACTCTTCTCCAACTGATGTAGGACCAGCCCTGGGACAGATTCACCTGATCCCAGTAAAGCAGATGGTGTTTTGCCTGGGTCTGTTCAATCTCAGCTGCAACCAGTGTTGCCAACAACAAAGCAATTCACAATTCAATTTTTTAAAAAAAAGGCAGGCATAGGTCATAACATTTAGAGCCAGAAAAGAACACTGAGATCACCTAGTTGAACTCCTTCATTTCACAGACTAAGAAACAGAGCCTCAAAGAAGTAACTTTCCAAATACTTGGAAACTCATAGGCACAATAATGCTTTTCAACCAGTTGTTCCAGCATTTTGCAGACCCTTGTTGTGTCTACACAGTCAAAATAGTTTACATTTTTTTTAAGTGAAGCTTAGCCAAATGACTGTTACTTTGAAAAACAACTCACTGGATTCAAACAAGCCATTATAACCCATTGCTTTCAAAATAACAGATTGTTTGGCTGAATTCAACTGGTTTGATGTGTTGATTTCTATTGCTGTTCCAAATCGCTTTGTGTGCATAGATGGAGCTACTGCTTTAGTTACTGGTACAGAAAGGAAATGGGTCTTATTTATAAGAAAAGGAGAAAATTAACATTATCTCTTTCAAGAAAAAGATGGCTTTCCCCACATATCTAAAAAGATGGCTTTCCCCACCTTTGTACTCAATTTACTTAAACAAGCAATTCATAAACATGTGCAATTGTAAAGCACCATGCTTTATTGAGCCTCGGTTACCTGTCCTGGCTTCCATCTCCTGAACTCATCTCTCTAAAAATATAAGCTTGAGGTTTTTTAGACTTAGTTCTTCCAGGGCTTCTTGAGGCTTAACTTGTGAGGCTAGCACTTTGTTAGATAATTCAAAGTAATTTACTCTGCAAATAGAAATAGGATCCAAAATATGATAGAGACTTCTGAAGCTACCTATTCTGACCCCTTTCTTTTTATAAATGAAAAGACAGAGGATCAAAGAGGTTAAGGACTATTCCAGAGGAAAGATTTCGTCTTGGATCCTCCAACTCATACTTTTTCCCATATCACATACTTTTCCCACAATATCACGACTGATTTAAATTGTTCTTCAGAACTGTGGACAAGTTCTCAATTCTCATAATGTGCTTGGATGGAATAAAATACTTAAAAAGCATTCATAGTGTGAGTTAAAGTAAATTTGCCATGCAAAGCTCTAAAAATATATTGATAAATTACATAAAATCACTCAGCCCTCAAACAGTTTATATTCTAGAGAGAAAATATATATGTGTATATGCATAAATACTGATAATTAGCAAAAATAAAGCTTAAGAAGTGTGTAAGACCGTAAGACCTATAAACAAAGGTCTTTAAGAGTTCTGGGAGGAGAATTATGGAGGGGAAGTAAAGAAAGGGGAGAAAAGGAAAGAAGAGTGGGAAGTAAAAGTTGATTTTCAGCAATAAAAATATAAAAGAACATTTATACAAAAGATAAGACAAAAAATATTCCTCACAGGTGATATAAGCTTTTCTAGATCCTAGGCAAGTCACTAACCTCTGTTTGGCTCAGTTTCCTCATCTGCAAAATGAGGATAATAATAGGACCTACTTATCAGTGTTGTTATGAAGATCAAATGAAATAATATTGTAAAACCACACAATGCCCAGCACAGAGAAAGCACTATAACAATCATAATTATCATATTTACTATTTATTATTATTATAAGAACTCAGAGTTGTCCATGATCTTTATCACTTCCATAATGTCAGTCTTGTCTAGCAACAGTGTTAACAAAATATTTCCCATCAGATGCCATTACCTAATCAAAATAGGTCACTGTCACCTTGGCCTAAATGAGCACCTTAAATTTAAAGTTAAATTTATTAAGGAAAAAAAAAAGTCTATAGACTCTTGCAGAAACTCTCATTCAATCCTTATTCAGCTCAGGACATAGAGTGAAAACTTTCCAATTAAGGTAAGGGACACAGTCCAAGCCAAAATGACCAGACATAAAACCAGATCTAGAGGTTCCTGTCCCCCTTGCCATTGTGATTGCCTGAATGTCTGCATCAACTTACAAACACATCCAGGCAGTTTGCCTACTGCACTGACCATGGAGCCAACCATTACTAAAACTCAAGGTAACTCCAAAAAGAGAGATCACACTGGGTTTGTAAACTTTGGGCAAAGCAAACGCCTTTAGCTGGGCATGTCTGTCTATAAAAAAAGAGCCAGGGATTTTTTTCCAAGCTGCTTTTGCTTTTCACATTTGACTCTCTTGAGTTTCTTTCAGATGTCTATGTTTGTTTAAAGGTTCAGGGCCAGGTAGCCGAGAAAATGTAATTTTCTCTATTTATTTATAGGTCAGTCCTTTTAAACAACCAGTGCTCAAAGATCTCGGTTCTTACCTGGAAGTGGCAGAGGGAAACTGGGCTGGAAACAAGCCCAGCCTCACAAAAGCCTCTAAACCTTATTCAAAACCATTTTGGAGCCAAGGACATTTTCCTGAATTCACTCCAAACTAGGATGAAGATACAAGTGTATGGTATTTTTTTATAAAGTATGTATGCTCAGTATTTGACAGATTTCCCATTTATGTCAGATGTGAAGATCCGATTCCTGGGTGCTGGTTCAAGAAAGACATTCCCTAAAACTCAGAAATAGTAAAGAACAACAACTAATCAACAAAGTTGGCACTCCAACTTTCTTTCTGTTGAAGCCTGCCAATTTTTTCATTCCATGCCATTGACTATTGGAGAGCAAGAATAAAACAAATTAGTGAATTAGAGCCCAAACCCTCTGGTTCATCTTTATTTTTCTCATTTTAATTTTCTCTCAAATATCAAGTACATAACACTTCTTTAAAAGAAGTATCTTTTAAAAGCTTTTTTTAATTGAAACTACAGTTTCTCTTCTTTAAAAAAGAGTTTCTTCCTATCATTTCAGAAATAAACCTTTTCTTATGATTATATTAGCTCCAAGTTATAACTGCAAAATTAAATTATTAAATCAAGTTGCTTACAACTTATATATAAGTTTTGCTTACATACATTGAATACTATATTCAATCAAGTCAAAACAGGGAGGGGAGGGAAAGGAATAAAGCTTCTATTATATTCCAGGCACTGTTATAAGCACTTTTTAGCAAATATAGGTATCCTTTCCACATTGAGACTTTCCCCATCATGGTTTTGATAAATCTTGGATCAGCACAAGAAACTGAATGGGAATTTGGGTGTGGGGGAAGGGGGTTGCAGAGTCAGAGATGACATCCAAAGACCAGTGGATAACACAGAAAAAGTTTACAAACTGACAAAATGAATAACATATATGCATAGAATTAGTAACATCAATATAGTTTATCTTTTAGTAACATAAATATACACCATTTCTTTTTAGCATAAAAATAAGCAAAAAATTTAAATTTGCAAAAAAAAAAACACAAAAGCCAAAAAGTTTTGTGTAGATTTTCCAGGTAACAGGAACTCCCTGTCCCTAACCCTGGAGAAATGGAAGGGATAGAAGGGAAAGCTATATTATCTCAACTGATCCTCAAAACAACCTGAGAAGCAGGCGATACTATTTTTTTACAGTGGAGGAAACTTTTTTTTACTCTTCAGGAGGAAACTGTGGCAAATAGAGGTTAAATAATTTGCCAGGATTAGTAAGTGTCTAAACCAAATTTTGAATTCAGGTCTTCCCTTTCCCTCTCCTCCCTTCTGCTTCTCTCCCTTCCCTTTTCATTCCTTTATTGCTTTTTTTTTAGTATTACTATAACTTTCCCTACACTACTTCTCCATCTTAAAAGGAAGGGAGAAGGGGATGGGAGAATAAGGGGACAAGGAGAAGAAAGAGAGCCTAGACTCAGGTTAGATAGCATCTGGAATATTGCATTTAGTTCTAGCTGCCACATTTTAGGCAGAATATTGACAAAGGGGAGCATATTTGGGGTGAGGAACCTAAGTTAAAGGAATCTGGGACTCAAAAGAAGCCCAGTAGTATTAGTCTCCAAACATTTGCAATCATCTTCTTTTAGCAGTAAAAAATAAAAATAAAAATTTGAGTCCTCCCCCTTCCTTATGTTCAGAGACTTAAACATCTAGCTGTAGGTGGAACATTCCCCCAAACCTACTATCCTTGAATCATCACAATATCAACAATGAAATTTCAATATGCAATGTTCTCTCTTGGCCTTATTTCCCATGGCCTCTATACACATACCTAGATGAGCTTCCTATTGTGTAAAAAAATCTTTAAAATCATTGTTCTAATAAAAGGTGAACTTCTCATAAAGTTTAGAGATGACACAACAAAGATACTCTTCTCTACTTCCTAATAAGTTGAAAAATGACCATAAAGCAACTAAGGCATTCCCTTCCCTAATATATACTCTTTTTTTTATTAAGGATTATAAAGGATATTCAGGGAAGACTAGTACCTTTGGTGTGAGGGCTTGCCAAGACCTTTTTGGGATTGCTTTCCTCTTTTTGTGTCCTTCTGCCACACAGCTCTCACATGTGGCTCCAAAAAGCCGTAGCATGCACAGTGGACACACCCTGGTAAACTGGCTTGGCAAGCAGGCTAAGCCAGGGTGTGGGTAACCAACAGCCTCAAACACTTCATTGAGTTGGAGGGCTATCCACCTCAGCCATGTGAAAACTTCCCCCAATGGAATGGACTGATAAAAACTATTTATTCTAGTAGCCATGAAGGCAACTAAAGCAGGGACTTTGAAATACTTTGAGCTTGGTCAGACACTGAAGAAATCAAGGTCATCCACTGCATCCCAAGCCATCACCAGTCATCTTGACTTTTGTCTTGCCACTGGAATTTGATGACACTAGAAGACAAAACTCACTTCAGTCCAATTTATGTGTGAGTAAAAAGATATCACCTGTGATGTCATTTTGGTCCTCTTCAAGTACAAAGAACAACAACCAACCAATCACCTAATAAAAGTGCTTTTATTAAGCACTTGTTCTTTCTACACACTGAACTAACCATTGAGGATACAAAGGAAAAAAATTAAAATAAGATCTGCTCTCAAGTAGCTTATATTCCCTCTAGAGAGTTCTTCAATTCAGAATGAACTTCCACCATCTCACAGATTCTGGCAATTTTTCATCCCTTTAAGACAATGCAAAATTAACTATTTAGTGAGTTCACATGCTTAGTTAGCCCACAATACATTCAGCACCATATCTGGAAATTTGCCCCATACTTATTACAGATAAATTAGGGGGAAATGTCATATTTATTATAGATTAAGATTGTTCTTCATTATCAACCTCACTATGATAAAGAAAAGAATGAACCATCTGTTAAGAATCTGTGAACTTACAGTGTTAAAGAATCATTACAAGTTTAGATTAGAGCTCATTTCCCAACTGTTAGTCATTCTTTCCCATGCCTAGTAGCCTCCCTGCTATGCTTGTCCTGTTTCATTACTTGCATGTTTTAAATGAGCCTTTCCTCTTCTGAAACACAAGTGAAAACACATGGAGGTCAATGAATGAACAAGTAGAGTTTACGTGACTTGATTAAAAGGTCAAAGATTTAGTATTTTTTCCTTGAGGAACTGTACTCAATTTACAAACCTTTTTTAACATTAACAGAGTAAAGCCTCTTTTCATTTTTAAATACCATAGAAATCCATCTTTCCAATACAAGTATTGAGAAGGTTTTGCAAGACTGAATCCAAGGATATTTTTGGAATCAAAAAATTCACAGTTATGTAGACTCAGCTTGGGAGTTAAATAAACTTTCTAACATAATGTGTTCTTTTCTATTTTTCCCCCTTTTCCCAAACTTTCAACATGAGCAAAATAATATGTAGGCCAATATTAAATCTGGTATCCCATTACTACTCCAATAAGAGATTTGCCAACTATGAAAACCTTTCCTTTTTTTTTTAAAGCATCCACCTATATATGCCATACACACAGCTATGCTAAGTACCATACACAGTCATTTAAATAAAAAAAAAACAATTACTGCTGCAGTGCGACAGTAGTTCTTTAATACTAATATGCTGTGGTCCTCCTTATAACCAAAGGAACTTCCCCATTTAGCATTCATGTTTAAAATACAACAATTCCAGTGTTGGCATGTGGAATTTACTTGAGTACCTATACTGATGAGATGTGAGATCACTGAACCAGTCATTCAAATAGGGTGGATTTTTTTTCTTTTTTTTTGGTTTGAAAAACTTACGAAAGCACATGAGGTTGAGGGGATGCCCATTAATTGAAGAATGATTAAATAAATTGTATTATATGATTATGAGAGAATACTACTGTGCCATAAGAAACAATGAGCAGGCTAATGGAAAGAACTAGTAAAAGAACAGCAAAATTAAAAGAAGCAAGAATCATCATACACAACTATAGATTTAATTCTTGAAGAATAAATTGTAAATGTTACCTCTAGAGAGTGAATTGAAAGGTAGAACCATGAAAGACATAATTTGGATGAACATGTCTGTCTCCTGGATGATATTTTCTGTGATAAGGACAATGAGAAGCTGAGACACAAGAATATATTCTATTAATCATAGAATAAATATATGTATAAATTAAAGGTAAGAAAAAGAAAGTGCATGAGGTAAGGGGGAGAGGGTTATTTGATTGCTTAGGTGATCTTAGGACTAAAAGAATTTGAAAATTCAATTCAGCAAGCATTTACTGAACATCTATTGTGAGTGAGGCATTGTATTAGGTTCTGAGAATAAAAGAAAATATGAAATATGGTCCCTGCTCTCAAGGAGCTTACATTCTATTGGGGGAGCAGTATGCAAGATATACATGCAAATACGAATATGAGGAGGGGGAGAACACTAACAACTAGGGGCACAGAGAAAGGCTTCCAGTAGGAGAGAGTAGCTGAGTTGAACTCTGAGATACACCCAAGATTCTAAGATGCAGCTATAAGAAAGGAATGCAAGAGACATGAATAGGCAATTTTCAGGTAAAGAAATCAAAAGTATCAATAAGCACATGAGAAAGTGTTCCAAATCTCTAATAATTAGAGAAATGCAAATCAAAACAACTCTGAGGTATCACCTCACACCTAGCAGATTGGCTAAAATGAAAGAAGGGGAGAGTAATGAATGTTGGAGGGGATGTGGCAAAATTGGGACATTAATGCATTGCTGGTGGAGCTGTGAACTGATCCAGCCATTCTGGCTGGCAATTTGGAATCATGCTCAAAGGGCTATAAAAGAATGCCTGCCCTTTGATCCAGCCATACCATTG
>NC_058132.1:465402760-465451865 GCF_016433145.1 Gracilinanus agilis | reverse complement strand
GAGGGTATGTCCTTCAATTGGGGAATGGCTGAACAAACTGTGGTATAAGCGGGTGATGGAATACTATTGTGCTAAAAGGAATAATAAACTGGAGGAGTTCCAGGCGAACTGGAGAGACCTCAGGGAACAGATGCAGAGTGAAAGGAGCAGAGCCAGAAGAACATTGTACACAGAGACTGATATACTATGGTAAAATTGAATTTAATGGACCTCTGTACCAGCAGCAATACAATGACCCAGGACAATTCTGAGGGATTTATGGTAAAGAACGCTACCCACATTCAGAGGAAGGACTGCAGGCGAGGAAACATATAAGAAAAACAACTGCTTGAACGCATGGGTCGGGGTGGACATGATTGAGGGTGTGGACTCGAAACTACCACACCAATGCAACTACCAACAATTTGGAAATTGGTCTTGATCAAGGACACATGACAAAACTAGTGGAAATGTGCATTGGCCATGGGTGGGGTGATTGCGGGGGGCGAAGGGGAAAGGAGGAGCATGAATCATGTAACCATGTTAAAAATGAATATTAATAAATGTTTAAAAAAAAAAGAAGATCATAGATTTAGAGCCAGAAGGAATTTTAAAGGCCATCTAGTCTAAACTCACTTTATAAATATGGAAATCAGAACCCAAAAAGGTTAAATGACTTACACAATGTCCCATAGGCTGTATTAGTCAACAAGCTTTTATTAAGCACCTGATATATGCAAAACAAAATGTTATATACTAAGGATGCTAAGAAAGAGATGGACAGAGAGGGGAGATTCCTGCTCTTGGAGAATTCATGGTCTAACTGTGGAGAAAACATCAATCAATCAACATTTAACTACCTACTATTTGTTATGCACTGTGCTAAGCACTCAGGATACAAAGAGGCAAAATTCAGTCTCTGACCTCAAGAAGTTTACATAATGTAAACAACCATATACAAATAAGAGATATGCAGGGTAAATTAGAAATAATCAACAAAAAGAAGGCTCTGGCATTAAGTGTGATCAAGGGGGATTTGAACCCAGATCTTCTAACTCTAAATTCATTGATCTTTCCACTCAACTAGGTTGTTCAACAACATGGGTTTTCTATTGTTTGCTAAGGATCTAGAAGAAACATCTTCTGGGTTTTTAATTATCTGAAATAAAACTACTCTATGTTCCAAGTTTTTGTCAAACGAATGCTTACAGGGATATTGAAGCTCTTTGAGAGACCTCAAACCAGAGATTTTGATATTTCCAAGGGAAAGTCCTGGATAGGAACAAAATGAACTATTGACATATAGAGACCCCTAGTCGATCTGTCATTTGGGTTATACTAAAATCTCTACATTTTTCTCTTTTCTACTTCAAGATTTCTCAGTACCTTTACTCATGAACTCTGCCTTCACTCCTATGTTTAAAGATTAAATGTCCTTCCTAAATTGTCAGATTTCACCCTTCATCTGTGACACTGATCCTATCCCCTATTTATTCCTCCAGGAATATACCCTAACAATCATATGCACCACCCCTTCTCTCTCTCTCTCTCTCTCTCTCTCTCTCTCTCTCTCTCTCTCTCTCTCTCTCTCTCTCTCTCTCTCTCTCTCTCCTCCTTCTCAGAGACCTATATCATTACTCTTACTCTTGGGTTTAGGAGAATTATGGTTAAAAATACAACTGACAAGGAAAGAAAGATTTTCTGAGAGATCTTCTCTTGCTTAATTTACTCAGAGTTAACCCCAGGAAACTCATGAAAATAAGAGGAAACAATAGCAGTGGCTATCCCATGTATGTGCACCTCCATTCCCCACATTACCTCCACAACATCCTTACCATTGAAAGTATGTGTGGCAACCAGGAGCCACAGTGCAAGTTGTTTAACTGGGAGATATAAAAAAGAAATGCAATTAAAACAGGCATTTTATTAAAAAGCCTCAAGCTGCTCATTAACTTGAGACCCCTTTTGCTGTTCTGGGTTTTATTTCAAAGCTGGTGGTCTATGGCAGGTATTTTCCCCAAATTTGGATTATGAGAGCTTATTAATAACATAAGGAGAAACACTTGTTGACTAATTGGAAACCTTCCACTAATGACTAATCTTTTCATCAGGTTTCTCATATGAATTACCTGGCAGATTTTACATTCAGTGTCTTTAGTAACAAATAGGAAGGGAACATAGCATAATGAATAAAGAACTGAACTGTAATTCAAGTGAACTGGATTCAAGAACCAGTTCTACCACTAACTAATTGAAGGATCTGGGAGAAATTATTTCTGAGAGAACAGAAATTCTGTTCTCTCAGTCTCCTCATCTATGTTCAATAACATTGTGACATTGACAGACTCAATATGAGTCCCACACTCACCCTGGTACATTGTATTTGTATTCATTGCCCCACTGAGATGGAAATGCTAAATTAGAGCCATGTTCTCTGTGGTTATCAGATAATTGTAGATAGAGTTATGGATACCTCCTAACCTTCAGTTCTGTCACTCATATGAAGTAGTATGAACGACTCTCTAGAGGTGTGTGGATGTGCATGTCTACCAATTAAAATGAGTTCTGAGCCCCCACTCCCTGTTCATCTTTTTGTCATGTTTTGATATCTAAACAAGAAAATATGCCCTGAAGGAACTAATCATTTTATCTCTGGAACCCCTTGCTTGAGGTTTCAATGTCCTGGATTGCTGAGTGGCCTCAGCCACCCCTTCATCTAAGCCTGGTTCCAGTCATTCTTCTATTAATGGCCCTGCCATTCTTCTTGTCAGATGCTCAACTACCATGCACAGACCCTCCACTACATTCTCCCCTTTCCAATTCTTGAGCCACAGTCATATTAACTTTGTTATTAATTCTGGAAAGGGTATGTTATTCTATTAACCTATTATTCCATTCACCATCCCAGTAACTATTTTAAGAAAAATATGTCTCCCTCGCCACATTCTCATAAAAAAAATTATAGACACACACACCCCCTCCCTAAGCATTCTTTTCTAAGACTGTTGTCTCCTCCACAAACCCCTTTCCCCATTAGGATATAAACTCCTTGAGAGCAGGGAGTATCTTCACTTTTGTATTTGTATCCCCCAGAATTAGCACAGTATTTTTGCACAAAATTAATAAATAATAAATGAATGCTTTTTCATTCAATTATTCATTCACCCATTGACTAGCTTCATATTTCTTTCTGAATATGTTTGACTTCTGTGAGTTCAATAATTTTGGTGTAAAGGAATTACTCTACCACCCTCTGATACTTCCTCTCTTACTCTTCTAATCCAACCTAAAGTCCTAATTGCTCCTCACAAAGGTGGAAAAGGGTGCCTGACAAACCAAGGGTATTCCATTTAAAACAATGTGGGTGAATTAAATAATTTTGAAAGGGAGTCTATAAAATGTCTTCATGAGAATATTACTATAATATATTTGCCCAGCCACATATTTTTCCACCTTCAGATGCAATACTCGTAGAGAAGACAGATGTGAGAATTCAAAGCTGCAGGTGTTTTATTAAGAAAAATCAAGCAACACAAAAAATCCGAGTGGATAATGCCATCTAGGAAAGAATATCTGCAAAAGAGAAGAGATGCAGTGTTTAAGAACCATGGGGGTTTTTTTTCTTACATTCAAAGATTATTCCTTTTGTGCTTTGGCCTATCAAATGAAAATCACTGATTTTTTCTTATCAATTCAAAGAATAGTAAATTTGAAGCTAACACATTTTTTCCAACCCAGTGGGCACAGTAAAAATTTTTTTAAATTATATTTAATCTGACTCTTCCTAAGCACTTATCTAATCAGCCACAACTAATTACCTAAAAATTTCAATCATCCACCACTCACCAATAAAGGGGAAAAGAAACCAATTAAATACAAAAAGTCTTTATTTTAAAGAAATCATTAGGAAGAGATGGGGAGGAAGGAGATGTAATTCAATCTTTGATGAATAGGAAATATTTTGTGGTTGGTAACATTATAAGCTTCCACTCCACTTGTGGAAAAACCTACTACCTTGTTTCATATGTCAGGTGAAAATTGTTCAGCTCAACACAACTCATCTTAAACCTTGGAAATTAATTCTTTTAAAAAATAACTTCAACTCAAGTCATAACATATGCCACTAGAAGAGAGCTTTCTCTGTTCAGTAATATCCAATAATAAAGTGCCAGCTGGACAGATGCAATTTTGTTTCCAGATGAACACCCCGGCATATTTTATTACAAAGAAAGGGAAAGACAAAAGAATATTCACCATAATAAAATTAAGTTGTGAAAGATCCAAATGCAATTATGTCAAGTAACTCTTATTTGTAGGTATTCGACGTAGGTGGAATAAAAAGCAAAAAAAAAAAATCAATTTATACTCTAACCTCATAACGGCTCATTCTGTTCTCTTTTTGCTCTGTTATAAAGCTATTGATCCTCAACTTCCAGCTACAGTAATTAGACTTCCATTATATTCACCCTTTATATAGAAATTTGACACTAGAATCAGAACCTTTAAGTTCTTGTACCACACACACACACATATGTATATTTATATATTTTTAAATCCTCAGAATTTATGCTCCAATGAAGAGAATGTCTATTGCTTTCCTATAACATTCCCCACAAATCAGGCATTGAGCAATTCAGTGCAATTCAATTGAAAGCATTTATTAAGTGCCTACTATGTGCCAGGCATGAGAGTTCCAAAGAAAAAAAGAAAACAATCCTGACAGTTGATACAACATGTGTATAAGTAAATAAATTCAATATATACAAGGTAATTTAAAGAGGAAAGGTATGTTTTGCATGATTTCATATATAAAATCTATATCAGATTACTTACCATTTCATTTGAGGAGGGGAGAGAGGGAGAGAATTTGGGACTCAAAAAATTGGTAATGTTAAAAATGGTTTTTACATGTAATTGAGGAAACATTTAAATATTGAAAGAAAAAAACGATAGGGGCAGAGAATAGTAACAAGGCTGAGAAGGAATCAGGAAAGGCTTCATGTAGGAGGCAGCAACTGAGCTATGCTTAAAAGGAAGCAGAGATTCTAAAAAGAGAATGTCTCTTACAGACAGAGCGTACATTCCTGATATAGAGGGACATAAACGAATTCATTCAGGTGGGAAATTGAATGTTATATATAAGAAACAGCTAACTGGCAAATATGAAAGGAAGAGAATAAGCATTTATATAGCAACTATGTGCCCAAGTACTGAACTAAATATTTTTAATATTATCTCACTTGATATTATTTAATCAAATATGATTTGACCATGAATAATTTTTAAAAAGCAGAAAGATAAGTCAGTCAGTAACCATTTACTAAGCATTTATAGTATGCTTAATACTAGGCACTAGTCTAAGTCCTGGGCATACAAAGAAAGGCAAACATAAAATAATGTTTAAAAAAATCACTGATGATTAGAAAAACACAAATTAAAACCTGGGAGGACTTATATGAACTACTTCAAAGAGAAATGACTAGTACCAGGAGAACAATTTATATGGTAATGGAATATTGTAAAGATAATCAACTTTGAAAGGCTTAGTGACTCTGATAAATACAGTGATCATGCTTGGAGAACATGAAACATGCTCTCCACCACCAGAGAGACAGTTGATAGAATTAGAGGACAGATTGAAGCACTGAATTTCTGACTAGCTTCCTTCCTTTGATGTATTTTTAAAACTTTATATAAATTTTAGTCTTCTATTCTCCAAAGTCTTTTAACTGGCCCACCTAATTTCTAGTTGATGCTTGATCTTTTACACTTCCTTATTTAGATAATCCTTTTTCCCCTTTAATTCTGCCAACTTAATCGAGTACCTGGTATCCTCTTTAGTACACATTTTTCCTTTGTTCCCATTAAAATATCATTTATATTGTTTTAAGGCTCTATTAAAGGCTCAAAGTCCAGTAACTCATCATAGTATGAAGTATGAAGTATGATCATCTTGTGTTTTTTAAGGCTAAAATGAACCCATGATTCACAAATTCAGGAGTACCCAACTACACATATTGTAACCCATCTGTGCCTCCTCTTCCTGTGTGCCTAATGGTTATATTATCCCAAAAGTTCTCCACAGAAGATGTAGATGAACTCAGTGAGCTGCAGGCCTTATTTTCTTTCTCCTGAAATCATGGCATCCCAATAGAGTACTCTGCTATCCACTTGTCTTCCATTGCTTGTACTGTGTGACCAGCTCATCTTCACTTTCTTTCAGATAGTTCTCTAATAACATCCTGCTAACATTAAGTGCTAGCTGGACA
Source organism: Gracilinanus agilis (assembly GCF_016433145.1). Taxonomy (NCBI): domain Eukaryota; kingdom Metazoa; phylum Chordata; class Mammalia; order Didelphimorphia; family Didelphidae; genus Gracilinanus; species Gracilinanus agilis. The sequence continues at coordinate 465,445,617 of NC_058132.1, read as the reverse complement.
GATGCTGTTCTTCAGAATTCATCTGTGATTATGTTTTGTAGCTTATTCACATCTACCATGTAACTCTCCATTGCCTTCATCTTTAGTTCTCCAGAGGTAATAGTGTTCCACATTGTTCCACCAAATAGCAACACAGGTAAAATATGACTATTAAAAAGATAATCTTTGCTTTGCTGGGAGATGAGGTTAGTAAAAGTACTTTGTAATTTCTCAAAAACAATCCAACCCACTCTTCTACTCCTGTTCAACTCGGGGTCCAACTCATTGTTCAACTCATTGTCCATCTGTATGGTCTGTTCCAGATACATATATGTTGGAAAAGCTCTATAGGATATCCATCCAAATGCATGCTGAACCCTGACCGATACCATTTTTCCTTATATGTGTAGATGGACAGGCTACATTATTTTTAGTTATTACAGATATCTTCCAAGAAGCTCAGCAGTGCTCCAAGGTTGATAAAATTAGAACAATGTCATCTACAAAGAAGTGCATCTAGAAGACCTCATCAAACCTAGGAAATTCTTTATAGCATGCCTGTGCTCTGGATTTTTTTTATCTCAGTAACAAATGTCTTTGGAAAGCATACTTCTCCCTGTTTTATATAAACACCCTTCTCACCTGATGCTTACTCTCAGAGGTACATTAAATGGAATTCTTTCTGTTTTTACATCCTCCAAGGAATCTTAGATCTTTCCTATCTTCCCCTTCTTCAGATACTTTGTATAAAAATCACTCAACATCCTCCTAATAGAATCACTTGCAGCATGAATTTCCTCTCTATATAAACATAGTCAAATCCAGTTCCTTTTCCCATTTTTACCTTCTTCATACCCTTTCTACCTCTTCAATAAAAACATGGTGGGCTGTGATATTAAGGGTCAAGTGTTGTGATTCCATTCTCAATGAAGAAAAGAGTTGGTCATTATGTCTTTTTCAATATTTTCCAATTTTCTTCTGTCTGTAGTCCTCCTTCCATTTTTATCCTTCAGTGTCTTTAGGATCACTTTACTTAGCTGGATATATTACTGAGCTTTCTTCATAAACTAGTTTTACCTTCCACTGTTTCTATTTACTTTATAAGACAATACTGCTTATAATTGTCCATCATCTTTCTTCATAAAATTTTATAAATAAATTTATATTCTATATTGATATTGCATCTAAGAATCATCTTTTTTCCTTTTGGCAAGTAAGTTGGATGTTTGTTAACTAAGATGCTTCCCTAGGATCTTTTGTTCTCCTCATTGTAGTGGTTAATTTACATCAAATAAACTTCTGGATGAAATTTTTTTATACTTGATGCTGGCATTTTAATGACCTACTTTTCATTTCTGATTATCAATTATTTGCTCAAATAACTCAGAGTTAAACTATTTCACTATTCCCATTACCATTATTCTTGGTATTTGGGGGGTAACAGTTCTGGTCTTATCTCTAACAAGTCAATGTTCTGACTGTTTACAAAAAGCTGACTCAAATATAACTCCTACATCAATGACAAATCTTTTATAGTCAGTTAAAATATAACCCTTTTCATCTTTTATCATGTTCTTTGTATTTTCCATGTCCAGTACCTATCAATTCATTTTTATTAGAGTGTTAATGCTAAAGAGGCAAGAGGTTTCTTTGTCTTTAGTTTTTCATATTCTTTCTTCCTAAACCAAACTTTCCTATAGATTTCTTCCCACCCTCACCTTTCCTCATCTTTTCATTGAAGTCAGCATGTATTAGAGTCTGTAGTCATTTGATTTTGAGAATCTTTTCAAATTCTTTATATAATTTTTCTACCACTTCATTTTCAGCAAACAATGTTGGCACAAAAGCTAAAATTATTTTGTAGGCTTTTTTGCAGATACTTAACATAAGCACTACAATGCATTATACTTAAATATCCAAATAAATCATGTTTCTTTTTGCCTCTGGGAATATAATAAACCCACCCTGCCTTCCTTTCTTTGCCTCTACCAAGAAGTACTTGTAACTCATCTTTCCATTTAGATGCAACATCTTTTTTTTTCTAGTTTCAGTTATAGCACAAACCAAAATTGATATGATTCATCTCATCCAGCAACATATTTTCTTTTGGGGTGAGGGTAGAAGGGTCTCACATTTAATGTACCAGTATTCAAACTAAAGATTATTTTGATTATCTAAACACTGGGCAATTTTTGACAACCTCTGCAGTCTACCATAAGCTCTTTCCTGCCACACTGTGGCTTTCATCACAGAAATGGAAGGGACCATACCAAGATGAGGGTTGTTTTTGTATTTTTATTTGTTTCATAGATTACCATGGCCCCCAAAAAAAGTTTATCACCATATAGCCAGCCTACTGTTAATGTGCCTTTCCATAATTAGCTAGGTTGGTCCTCAGAAAATAGACTTGGTCTATTACCAGGGCCATTCTCAAAGTCCTTCCAACACAGAAGAACTTTGCCAGAGCTTGTGCTACTCTGGCATAGCTTTCAGAAACCTAGGGTAACTTCCATACCACAGAATGGCTATGCCAACAAAGTGCAAACATTGGCAGATCTGTCCTATACTGAGCTGGAAAGGCTGTGACAGTGCTGTATCCAGGGCAAGGCAAATAGAGCTTTTGCCCAGGCACTATTCAAATTTAGAAGACAAAATATTTAGAAGGCTTATTCCAAAGGTCAACCTTTCTCCTTCTATTCCAAGTGAGAGGGGAAAATCTAAAAGTCTATGTATAGGATAATAATAACAACAATTAACATTTATATAATGCCTGGGCAACTAGGAGGCACCACGAATAGAGCACTAGGTTTGGAATCAGGAAGAATCATCTTCATAGTTTCAAATCTGTCTTTAGACACCAACTAGCCTTCTGACCTTTAGCAAATGATAATCTTGTTTGCCTCAGGTCCTAGGCATAAAGGATGATAGTATAACAAATTAGAAGAACAGGGAACATATTACCCATCAGATTTTTAGATAGAAGTATTAATGAATAAACACGAATTAGAAAGTATTATGAAATACAAAATGGATAATTTTGAATGCATTAAACTAAAAAGGGTTTGTATAAATTAAACAAATGCAGCCAAAATGAGAAGGAAAGCAGTAAGTTAGTGGAAAATGTTATAGACGGTTTTTCAAACAGAAGTATCATATCTAAAATATATAGATTATCTTGTCAGATATATAAGAACATGAGCCATTCCCCAAATGATCAATGATCAAAAGATATGAAGAGACAATTTTTGGATGAAGAAATCAAAGCTATATATTAATATATGAAAAATGTTCTAAACATTATTGATTAGAGAAATGCAAATTAAAGCAACTCAGAGATATTATCTTATATATATCAAATTGGCTAAAATAATTAAATAGCAAAATGACAGATACTGGAGGAGATGTGAGAAAATGGGGATAATAATCTGTTGGTGTAACTGTAAATTGATCCAGACATTTTGGAGAGCAATCTGGAATTGTACTCAATAAAACTGTGTATACCTTTTGATCTAGCAGTATTACTATTGGGTTTATTTCCTAGGATGATGAGGGGGAAAAGGAAAAGGAAATATATGTTCTAAAATATGCATAACAGAACTACTTTACCAAACTATATGGCAATAAATATGACAACCTAGGTGAAATGGGTGACTATCTACAAAAATATAAATTGCCTAGATTAACGAAAGACAAAGAAGAATACTTAAACAATCTCATCTCAGAAAAAGAAATTGAACAAATCATCAAGGAACTCCCTAAGAAAAAATCCTTAGGGTCAGATGGATTCACAAATGAATTTTATCAAACATTCAAAGAACAATTAATTCTAATACTATACAAACTATTTGACAAAATAAGCAAAAAAGGAATTTTGCCAAATTCCTTCTGCGACACAAATATGGTATTGATTCCAAAGCCAGGCAGACCAAAAACAGAGAAAGAAAACTATAGACCAATCTCCTTAATGAACATAGATACAAAAATCTTAAACATAATACTATCAAAAAGACTCTAGCAAGTTATCACAAGGATTATTTACTATGCTCAGGTGGGATTTGTACTAGGAATGCAAGGATGGTTCAATATTAGGAAAACCATCCACATAATTGATCATACGGATAACCAAAACAATAGAAATCACATGATTATCTCAAAAGATGCAGAAACAGCCTTTGACAAAATACAACACTCGTTCCTATTGAAAACACTAGAAAGTATAGGAACAGATGGATCTTTCCTAAAAATAATAGAGTATATATTTAAAACCATCAGCAAGCATCATATGCAATAGGGACAAGTTAGAAGCCTTCCCAATTAAATCAGAAGTAAAGCAAAGATGCCCATTATCACCTCTATTATTTAACACTATACTAGAAACACTAACAGTAGCAATTAGAGAAGAAAAAGAAATTGAAGATATTAAAATAGGCAATGAGAAGACTAACCAATCACTCTTTGCAAATGATAAGATAGTCTACTTAAAGAATAGAGAATCAACTAAAAAGCTAGTGTAAATAATCGACAACTTTAGCAAAGTTGCAGGATACAAAATAAACCTATATAAATCATCAGCATTTCTATTTCCAACACAACTCAACAGCATGAGCTAGAAAGAAAAATTCCATTTACAATCACCCTAAACAATATAAAATATTTAGGAATCTATTTACCAAGACAAACAAAGGAATTATATGAACACAACTACAAAACACTTTTCACACAATTAAAACTAGATCTAAATAATTAGGAAAACATTAATTGCTCATGGGTAGGCGAGCTAATACAATAAAAATAGCAACCTTACCCAAATTAATTTACTTATTTAGTGCCATACCTATCAAACTACCAAGAAACTTTTTTACTGAATTAGAAAAATATTTAACAAACTTTGTTTAGAAGAACAAAAGATCAAGAATATCAAGGAAACTAATGAAAAAAATGTGAAGGAAGTACCAGATCTTAAACTGTACTATAAATCAGTGGTATTAAAACAATATGGTACTGGCTGAGAGAAAGAAGGGAGGATCAATGAAATAGACTTGGGGTAAATGACCTCAGCAAGATAGCGTATGATAAACCCAAAGTGCCCAGCTTTTGGGACGAAAACCCACTATTTGCAAAAACTGCTGGGAAAATTAAAAAACAATATGGAAGAGATTATGTTTAGATCAACATCTCACACCCTACACCAAGACAAATTCAGAATGGGTAAATGACTTAAATATAAAGAAGGAAACTATACATAAATTAGGTGTACATAGGATAGCATACTTATCAGATCTACAGGAAAGGGAAGAATTTAAGATCAAGCAAGAGATAGAGAATATTAAAGAATGTAAAATGAATAATTTTGATTACATTAAATTAAAAAAAGTTTTGTACAAACAAAACCAATGCAACCAAAATTAGAAGGGAAGCAACAAATTGTGAAAAAATCTTTCTAACAAAAACCTCTGGTAAAGGTCTAATTACTCAAATGTATAAAGAGCTAAATCAGTTCTACAAAATATCAAGCCATTCCCCAATTAATAAATGGGCAAAGCACAGGAATAGACAATTTTCAGATAAAGAAATCAAAACTATCAATAAGCATATGAAAAAATGTGCTAAATCCCTTATAATTAGAGAAATGCAAATCAAAACAAGTCTGAGGTGCCACCTCACACCTAGCAGGTTGACTAATATGACAGCAAAGGAAAGTAATAAATGTTGGAGGGGACGTGGCAAAAATGGGACATTAATGCATTGATGGTGGAGTTGTGAATTGATCCAACCATTCTGGAAGGCAATTTGGAACTATGTCCAAAGGGCTTTAAAAGACTGCCTACCATTTGATGCAGCCACACCACTGCTGGGTTTGTACCCCAAAGAGATAATAAGGAAAAAGACTTGTACAAAAATATTTATAGCTGCACTCTTTGTGGTGGCAAAAAACTGGAAAATGAGCGGATGCCCTTCAATTGGGGAATGGCTATACAAATTGTGGCATCTGTTGGTGATAGAATATTATTGTGCTAAAAGGAATAATGAACTGGAAGATTTCCATGTGAACTGGAATGACCTCCAGGAATTGATGCAGAGCAAAAAGAGCAAACATTGTACACAGAGACGGATATGCTGTAGCACAATCGAATGTAATAGATTTCTCTACTAGCAGCAATGCAATGATTAAAAACAATTCTAAGGGACTTATGAGAAAGAACACTATTCACATCCAGAGAAAGAACTATGGGAGCAGAAATGCAGAAGAAAAACATATGATTGATCACATGGTTTGATGGGGATATGATTGGGGATATAGACTCTAAATGATCACTCTATTGCAAATATTAATAATATGGAAATAGGTGTTAATCAATAATACCTGTAAAAACTACTGGCATTGCTCATTGGCTATGGGGGGGAGGGGGGAGGAAGAGAGGGAAAGAACATGAATCATAGAACCACGGGAAAATATTCTAAATCAAATAAATAAACTTAAACTTAAAAAATAAATTAAATGAATAAATAAATGAAATATGCACAACAGCTCTCTTTGTGGTGGCAAAGAACTGGAAGATGAAGGGATGTCCATCATTTGGGAAATGGCTAAACAAGTTGTAACATATGATTGTGATGGAATACTATTGTGCTATAAGAAATGGCAAACAGGTTAATTTTGGGGAAATATGGAAAGACCTACATGAAATTATGAAGAGTAAAATAAGAAGAACCAAGAGAACTTTATATATAGAAATGGAAATATGTTTTGAAGAATGACTTGTGTATTCATTTACCTCCAGAGAAAGAATTGATAAATAAAAATAAGAAACGGTTTATAAATATGCCTTTGTGTCAAATGGTACTTTCTCTAATGGGGGAGAGGAAAGGGGGAGGGAGTTAACTAAGAATCTTAATATTTTAAATGTTACAAATAAATAAATGAATTTTTAATGAGCTGGAGAAGTGAATGGCAAACAACTCTAGTGTCTTCACCAAGAAAACACAGAAAGATGAACACATCAGAAAAAAATGACAACAAATAAATGCTTATTCACTGATTATTGAAGAGAAAACTTTCAAGTTAAAAAGCCATATCAACTGGGAAAAAGTCATTTTTAATAAACAATAATACATTCATACATGTTATTATGACGTCCTCTAAGTGCCAATTAAAATCTCACTTTCTATAGAAAGCCTGTCCCAACTCCTCTCAATTCTAATGCCTTTCCTCTGTTAATTATTTCCTAACTCATCCTATACATATCTCGCTTAGTATATATTTGTTTGCATGTTGTGTCTCCTATTAAATTGTGAGCTCTTTGAGGAAAGAGACTGTCTTTTGGTCTTTTTATATCCCCAGTGTTTTGACACATAGTTAGCACTTAATAATATGTATTGATTAGTGATTGGTTATATATATATATGCACATATATATATATATATATCTTTAGGGTTTGCAAAACATTTTACATATATTATCTCATGTGATCCCTACAACATCTCTGGGAGAGATACTACAGGAATCCATCCAGTGACATTGGCCTTCTTGCTATTCCTAAAACAAAACCTTCCAACTCCTGACTCAGAGCACTTTCAATGGTTGTCTTCCACACATACAAGGTTCTCCCTCTTAATCCCCACCTTGGAATCCCAGCTAAAATCCAACCTTCTACAAGAGCCTTTCCTGATCCCACTTAATATGCTTTCTTTCTGCTCATTATCCCCAATTTATCCTGTATATATCTTGCTTGCCTATAGTTGTTGGCATGTTGTCTCCCCATTAAAAGAACTCCTAGAGCCCAAGAACTGTGATTTGCTTTTATTTGTCTACCAGCACTTAGCACAGTTCCTGTTACTTAACAGATGCTTAGTCACTATTTATTGAAGGGGCAGCTAGATGGCTCAGAGGATAGAGTGCAAGGCCTGGATATAGGAGGCTTTGGACACTTCCTAGCTGGGTGACCCTTGGCAAATCACTTAACTCCCATTGCCTAGTCCTTACAACTCTTCTGCCTTGGAACTGCTACTTGTATTGCTTCTAAAACAGAAGGTAAGGGTTTTAAAAATAAATATTTATTGACTATTTTTCCCAAATTCCCAAAAAATCTTACATGGATTCTAATTTTTTTTTATAAAAACTCTTCCCTTCCATCTTAGAATCAATATTATGTATTGGTCCCAAGGCAGAAGAACACTAAGAGCTAGGCAATGGAGGTTAAGTGACTTGCCCAGGGTCATACAGATAGGAAGTACTTCTATCTGAGGTCAGAGTTGAACCCAGGACCGCCCATCTCTAGATCTGGCTCTCAATTCACTGAGCTACCCAGCTGCCTCCAGATTCTAAAATTTTTGATGATCATAGATGTTAAGCGATTTATCTAGGATCACATAGCTATTAAGTATTAGGATACCAAAAAAGGTCTTTCTTGACTGCAAGTCCAGCATTCTTCTACTTTACTACTCAGCCACAAGGACACTAATGCCATTGCAAATAAATGCACTGAAAATAAGTTTCATTCACTAATATTAAATGAGAGTACAAGTCAGATTACTCTAATTAATACCATTAAAACAAAAGAAACAAGAAAAAAATCTCAACAGAACAACAACAACTAATATTTTCAGGACTTTACAGCCAATGGTTTTTATATTTAGAGGAATTATCAATACAATAGAAATTCAATACAGCCAAAAATAATCAATTCTGGAAGTTTATCATAATGTGGCTTATTATTTACTAAGGATTAACAAATAAGAAAATTCAACATTAATGTCAAACTCTATGGGATGGGTAGGCCAAACTTCAGCTCTTTATTCTAAACTCAAGTAATATACTATATAAAATGTCTAGGTCAAAACCATTTTTTAAAGTTGTAACAAAAACAACCAGAAATCCCAAATATACGTACTATAGCCCAGCTGTGAATGAAGTTTGTCAGAGCATCCATACTACAAGTTACAGATTCTTCAGAAACAGGCTACTTAAGGGTTACTGACTTTCAAAATTCTAACTTGTGATTTTTTCCCCTGAGCAAACCCTGATAGTCTGCCATTGTTTGCTTTGCTAAAATTGAAAAACTATAAGATAGATTTCCTGGATTACCCCCTTCCCACTATTATATCAAATGTAATTGCGCTGTGATCACTATTACTTAATGCCTCACAGTTATCTTTTAGACAGATTCTGTTGGCCACTTTAAATCTCTGTTTAAAATCTCTTTAAATTTTCTGTTAAATGTTATTCTTTTTAAGTCATGCTTTGGTGAGTTTGCAAATGGAAAATGATATGGCCCATTTAAAAGAAGGCAATCTGTACCAGAAGCCAGTTTGCAAAGGACATTTGTGCCCTAACTGTCGTCACCCTGGAATAATAGCCATAGTATTTAAGACCCCCACAAACTACAAGCAACAACAAGCCCTTGCTTCTCTGCAGCCTTTCAGCACTATCTACCCCAGGAAAAGGAGAGAGTGCTTCAGGAAAAACATGGAATGAAAAAGAGCCAGTCCACATGCCCCTGTCCCCCCATTCCTGGGACTTTAGCTTTCCTCAAAGATTAGCCCTCTTAAAGTAATGAAACTTTCTCAGGAAGGAGAGAAGATAAGGTGGGCTGGGGGCTAGCGTATGTGTGGGGTGAGGTGGTTTGGAGGGGACTCCCAGGCTATCTGTTTGAAGGAAGGAAGGAAGGAGGAAAAGAAGGAAGGAAGGAAAGAGAGGAGGAACAAAGGAATAAAAGAAGGAAAGATTTTATTAAGCACCTACTATGCACCACATACTGTGCCAAGCACTGTTCGATCGTTATTTCAGTTGAGATAATATATGAACAAAATGCTAAGAGGAAGAAACTACCCCCATTTTGCAGTTGAGAAAACCAAGGCAGAGGCTAATTTAGCCAGAGTCACAAGACAAAGACCTAGGCCCTATTTCCCCCCAGGAAGATCACATTTCAACAACCTGACTTGTTTGTTGCTGTAGAGTCCTTTTAGCTATATCTAATTCTTCTTAATCTCAATATGGTTTTTCTTGGCAAAGGTATTGGAGTGGCTTGTCATTTGCTTCCCCAGATCATCTTATAGATGAGGTAACTGAGGAAAACAGGGTTAAGTGATTTGTCCAGGGTCACACAGCTAGCAAGTGTCTGAGGCTAGTTTTGAACTCATAATGATGAGTCTTCCTGACTCCAAGCCCAGTGCTCCATCCACTGTGCCACCTAACTGCAGCTATTATTATTACCTCATAGTATCCTGACATCTCTGGTGTCCTTGGATGGGTATTCACTTCCCTCCCACCCACCCCCAAAACACGAGGCCACTTTTCTCACCATTTAGCCAAGCTGTGGTTTGTGCTGCTTACTCCAAATGTAGAAATTCCTAGTTTCAATTCTACAATTAGCAATCCCTTTTGGAATGCAGAGTTCTTTCATTTTTGTAGGAGATTGAGAAATCACTTCTTTTTGACTGGGAAAAGGTATTCAGTCACAAGGGATATAAATAGCTAAAAGATAGATGCTTGTCAGGAGATGCCTATGTCAGGAATTCCTAGAAACCTCAGTCTTTCTCTTCTTCAATTTCTCCAATCCTAGATACCTCAAGACATGCAGACCTCAAATCAGTCACATTTAAGGTCAGGATCCTACCCTAAGAACTGAATAAAAATTCCTTGAGGCAAAGAAATGACTCAAGATCAAGACCTGCTGCTCCTGCTCTGGAATCTGTTGCCTAGTTTCTGCCTAGGATCAAGTATCCTGTTGCCCAATATCCTTGTCTGAATTCCTGGCACCTTCTGCTCAGACAAATGATTTTGTTCATATGTTCATTGATTTACTCAACAAGAATTTAGTCATTAAGTCAATCAACAAGCATTTATTAAGCTTCAGTAGATGCCAAGTACTATGCTTAGCACTAGGGGTGAAAGAACAAGTTAAACAGTCTTTGCCCTAAAGGAATTTGCATTCTGATAGGAGACACAACACAAATACTTACAAAAGACTATATATAATTTTTTTAAGATACAAGGGAGTAATAGGAGGAAGAACATTAGAAGATTAGCATCTAGAGATTGCAGAAAAAATGTTCATGTAAAAGGTAGCATTTCAGCTGACTCTTGAAGGAAACAAGAGATGCCAAGAAGCAGAAATTAAATGCAAACATTCTAGGTATAGAGGACAGCCAATGAAAAGGCACAAAGATAAGAGATGAAACTTGTACGTGTGTGTATGAGTGTGTATGTGTACACTCATATATGGACTGGTAAGTAGTGCAGAATGACTAGAATGCATAGAACTATGAGGGGAGCCATGTGTAAAACTCAAAAGTGAAGGAGAAAGAAGAATCAAAAACAATGCCAAAGTTTGGTATGTGAGATAATAAAGAAGACTAAGTCAGACAATAAATGGGTTTTGGATATGCTGGATTCAAGATGTCCTATAAAAATGACAAAAATGCGAAGACAATATAACCCCCCAAATGAAAATTTCTTCTTGATCTTCATATGTTAGACAAAATTGGAGCCTTTCAAGGAGCTAATCTCATTGCTCTTTGTAGTCTCAACAAGATAAACTTTTCTTGAATTATCACAGCAAGTTCCTTAAATTCTTTTGATACCCTTTTCACCAAAGAAATGCCACTGTTAATTCTTTTTCAATTTTGAAAATGACATTCATTGATTATGGGTAAAATGTATTATATTTTCACATTGTCGTCAGCTATTTTGAAATACTTTTATTTTTAAAATGTAATTTTTAATCAATTAATTTTCTTTGTATCACATCTATAAATCTGAATAAAGTGTTTGAATGGACGCATCTGTTTTACTTTCGCACCTAATAAACTGGTTCTTTTATTTTCAAAAAAGATGACAAAAATGGAGTAGTAATACAGTAGGACCTCCTTTTACCAACTAATATGTTTGAGACCCTTTACATAAGTTGAAAAACTCACATAATAGAGAACTCCACTATTTAATAAGTATTTTTTATATTAACTTACCCAGGCACTTCACGACTTTCCTTAGGCTTACCAACTACTCTTGTATTTGGGGCCATTATTAATAACTAAATAGTGTTAATGAAATAAAAAGAAGCATTGCTCTGACTCATGATAATGACAATGAGCATGATAGGTTGAACTGCTGTGAGATTTTATTCCATTTGGGGAAATGGTGTGGATTTAGCAAGTAATTAAAAATCTTTATTTTATGCATTTTTCTGCCTTTAATTTTTTCATTTATGTATACCTGAATTTGCATGTGTTAACTCTGAACAGAATAAGGTCTTGCTGTATTAAGAGTTTGAGAAGGGTATGCAGAAAGTAAAGAACACTATGTCTACTAGACATTAGAAGATGAGAGAGACACAATTCTACTAGAAAGAACAGTGGTTAGGGAACTAAGTCAATATGGGACAGGTATCTTTTCCAAATCTTAACATTCCCCATCACAGTTTCCATGTATGACGGTCAGCATAAGAAATTAAATGTGAACTCTGGGGGAGTTTTGCAGAAGCTGCAGATGACACAAAAAAAATGTAGAAACTCAGAAATGCATAAAATATGTCTAAAATCTCATAATATCAACATATTTTATCATTTAATAACATAAATATATATAATGTCTTTTTAAAAATTAAAATGAGTTTCAAAAGTTAAAATTTGCAAAAAACAATGTGAAAGCCATCAGGCAACACACAAAGGATAGAAATGCAGAGATAATTTTTAAAATTTAGTAATTCATAAATGCATAAAATGTATGTACTGTTATGTATAACATTACCTTACAGTATTTATTTTGTATTTCTTTTTCAAAGAGTATTTTTACTTAACATCAACCCACACATTCAACACAAATTTTACAGTAAAGTACAGTAACCTCCCATAAAAGAAAAAATTCAGACTTTTCTGGTATGAAAGAAGAGCCAAAAACTTTTAGGCAGCTTTCCAGAGGGGAAAGGGCCCTACTCGTAACCCCCTCAATATTTCTAAAACCCCCTGTATTTCTAAAACTAAGGAAGGAGAAGATATAAAAAAGAGTATTTATTGCAGCAGAGAAGAAAAGGATACAGTAACAGGAAAGACCATTGTATTTGATAGTTAGGAAAACATTAGTGACTCAGAAGAAGCTTTTGGGGGGCAATGGTAGCAATTACAGGATGTTGGCTAGGAAGAAGTAACATGAAGGTAAAAATGTTAAATGCAGACAAATTTTAAATAAGGTTGGTGATAAAAGGCAGGAGAGGCAAGGAGATGCTAACTCCTTGGGTGGGATAGAAGATGGAAGAGATGATTTTTTTTTTAGGATTGAGGAAACCTGAGTATATCTATCAGCAAGCAGGTGAAAAGAAGTCAGAGTAGAGAAGAGCATAAAAACATATAAGAAGGGATGATTAATGGAACAAGGTCCTGAAAGACACAGGAAGAGATGGAATCAAAAACACCAGTCAAGAGACACTATGTCATGAAAAGGGCAAGTTCTTCCTCCTAGGCAAGATAGGAGAAGATAACAGGTGAAGTTATGAAATTGAGAAGATTTGAAGTGCAGAGGGAAAGAACTGAGGAAGGGATCCAGTGACCCAGATCCTCAGTACTCAAGCCATCTACAAGAGTGGGGTTGTGACCTGGAAAACAGGAAATTTGGGGGGAAATGGATGAAAAGAAACAAAAACAGTATTTTTTTAAAAGCTTCAGTTCTGCATAACCCAGCTGAAATTAGGCAACATAAATGAATTATTGATAGTGACTTCAGTGTGAGTTGGAAACTTTCTGCTGAAATGACCAGCAACCCAAGGCAAAGATCAGAGAAATAAAATGGAGGAATTACCCAGGATTAAGGATTAGAAATTCAAGAGCAGCAGAAGATCCTAATCCATTACTAGTTCTTAATTTAGATCTCAAGATAAACTTTTCTCCCTTGACTCTTCACCTGGTTTCAGATTCTAAGCTCTAGCTTGATCACCTACTTCCAGGTAATTTCCTCAGATGCTGTCTATACCTGTTTCTACCCCTTACCCTACATACTTTCTACCAAACCCAGCACCTAACCCTTTATCTGTGATTCACTGCTGCCTGATAGAAGTAGGGATACAAGCTAAATACAAAAATTTCTAAAAGCACAAATTAGGACCCAAGTAAAAAGTCATATCTAATTGTGTGAATTTCTTATATTCTAAGAAGCTTGAAGCAAATTGAAATTCCTGCTCATAAGATCATAGATTTAGAGTTGGAAGGGATCTTAAAGATTGTTTAATACAACCTCTTCAGCCTCTTTACAGATGAGGAAAATAGGGCCAGGTTCGCTTAAGTTTGGATTTTTTTTTGGCAGTGTGGTATTTTGGGGAACAACTGATTAGAAGCCAAACTGACCCAGGCCAGGTGTGCATACATAGTAACTTTCCCATGGAAGGGTAAAGGAAAGTGAAATAGAATTTATTTCTGTCCCCATATCCCTTCTTAGGCTAACAATTTCACACATAAATTTGTGGGTCCCCTGTCACTACAGAGAGCAGTAGCTGGCAAATTCCACCAACACTAGAGTCTCAAAGGATAACTTATTATCTCTGAGAATCCAGCTAAACCTTTTTTTGCCCCTAATTCACAGAGAGACAACTATTAGTGATTTAGCAAATTGCTAGAGGACTCTCAGAAGGACCTAAGACTGAGCATATTTTGTGCTTTCTTGCAACAAGATGGTCTCAACTCCACCACAGCTGCTACCCTGTGATGTCATGGACCTAGTACCCTCTGTGAACCTACTTCTTTCTTCTGACACCAAACCCCAATACTAGGCTTAGTGTTGTCTAGCCAGATTTAGATCTGCCTTTCTCCCACTCAAGTTTAGCTTGCAGAAGAATCTTGATATTGATTTAATGACCCTACCCTTGAAAGAAACCCAGAAACCTTTGAAGATTTTATTCTAGGCAGAGAAACATACTATAAAAAAGCAACAAAACAAAGGAAGAAGTCAGGGAATTCAATGAGGTCTTATGAATAAATTCACATATCGTGTTGCTTGTTTTCTCATTGGGTGAATTATCTGCCAGAAGATCTGAGGTAATTCTTTTCCTGACCCTTACTATCACTTGATAAAAAAGATCCTTTCCTATTTGGCTCTTAAAATTTTATCTCTTTGGCTCCATCCTTTTTTAGAGATTTCAGTAGCCCAACCTTAAAAGTTATCGCCCTGGCCTGTCTCTTGCCTGACATGCTTATCTGAATCAAATTTGCTTGAAGGAAAGTCCCATCCTTATTCTTGAAAATGGTCTCTTGGACCTATTTCCTTATCCTGGAAACAAGGAACCCTCTTTGTTGAAGGTTGCGGACCCCTGAATCATGCAATTTTGGCTACCATGACAGCCCTCTTTGAGCTCTATGATCCATGCTGCTTCTATCCTGAAGCTCTCTTCTATGTTCTGTGATGGACTTCATATCAAATTCACATTTCTCTGAGTCTCCTGTCATATCCCTGGCAGGTGTTCCACATGTGATAACAATTAATACAAACACCGGGCTTTAGGGAACAACTAGTCCTAAGGCTAGAGGAGCAGGTTCCAAATCAGAATCCAAGTGAGAGCATGAACCAGAGACCAGGCCAGATAAAAATAGGTTAAATAGGTTTGAAGTAGTTTCTTATGAAACAGAAGAGAACAGAAGTTTCAAGTCAGAAATCACTAGGCATGTTCCCCTGAAAAATGCCCCAGATTTTTATTGAGGAAGTGTTTGTCTGCCATCCCTACCTTTCTCTGGTAACCATATACACAAGTCCCTTCCTTCTGTGGAGTATTAGAGATCCTGGAATGAAACCCCAGCTCAGTAACAGACTGAAGATGATAGATTCACCCTAAGTCCAATAAACAAATAATAGATGCTCATTTCTGGTCCTTCTGCTTATTCTCTTCCCTCCTTTTTGCTTCAGGCTATTGCACCATGCTTGCCTAGTGCCCTACCCCTAAGGGTTGACACTCTAGAGTCTAGCTTTTGCAATAAAACAAAATATTTGGCACCTACCATAAACAATAGCAAACAATCCTCTCAAATATAAGAGCAAAGTCTTTCTCTACTACTAGTGGACTGAAGACTTTGCACTAATATTATAAATGAAAAGAAAAATTATAGTATGCTAAGGTTAAATGACTTGTATTTTAAGATATGATCAGAAACTAAAGTAGGCAAAAGCCTATTTATTGACCTCCCTTTTTAGCACCAGATATCCTCATAATAATAAACAATCTATCAATGGCCTAATCCAAGATGTTCTTGGACAAGATTGTATTACCAACAAAATTAATGAATTTTGAGAAAGACCATCAAAATAACAGCAAGATCTATAAGAAAGCAAATATAAGCTCAACCTGAAAGTAGAACATAAGACAGTATCACAAGCCTCCACTTATTCACAAATCTCTCTCTCTCTCTCTCTCTCTCTCTCTCTCTCTCTCTCTCTCTCTCTCTCTCTCTCTCTCTCTCTCTCTCTCTCCAGATAGTAAATAGTTTCTTTGAGTTGCTGGGGCCAAAAAAACCTCATGACCTGGTTTGCAACCTTCAGAGGATAAGATTCTCAGAACTTAACTAGGTTGGCAATTCAAAAAAGAGATATATAATACATTACAATACTCAAAGCCTTTTCAACATGATAGGACCTGTCAGAGCTAAAACAGTACTGATAGCCCTCAGAGAAACAGCATGATCTTTATATTATGATAATATATCAGACAAGGATATTAGTGGAGAATATATAAACATACTGCATAGCAGAAGACACTATTATTTTACTTACTACATATCTGTTTTGTGTTTCTGCATTTTGTATCTATGCATACACGTATTCTTCAGAATGTTAGTAAATATATATATGTAAAATATATATATATATATTATGCATATATATCCCTTCAATAAAAGATAAGTGCCTGCCAAGACAAACCCAAGAACTATATGAACAAAATACTTTTGATACAAAGAAAGCAAACAATTGGAAAAAGATAAAATTACTCATGAGTAGACTGAACCAATATACTAAAAATGACAATTCTACCTAAGTTAATTTATCGTATTCAGTGCCATACCTAACTATGTAAAAATCATTTCATACATCTAGAAAAAAATAATAAAATTCATCTGCAAGATCAAAAGGCCAAGAATGTCAAGGGAATTAATGAAAAAAATATGAAGCCTAAGCTGTACTGGATTTAAAACTGTATTATAAAATGGCAATCATCAAAACAATCTGGTACTGACTAAGAAATAGATTAGTGGATCAATGGAAAAGATTAAGCACTCAACACATAGTAACAAAATGGACATTGTTTGTTTGTTTGTTTTTGGTTTGGTTGGCTTGCTTTTTTTTTAACCCTCACTTTCCATCTTAGAATCAATACTGTGTAATGATTCCAAGGCAAGAGTGGTAAGGGTTAGACAATGGGGGTTAAGTGTCTTGCCCAGGATCACACAGTAAGGAAGTGTCTGAGACCAAACAAACAGACATTGTAACCTATTTTTTGGCAAACCTGAAGATCCAAGCTCTTGGAAGAACTCACTCTTTGACAAAAACTACTGAGGAAACAGAAAAACAGTATGGCCGAAACCAAGGGTAGATCTCTCATGCCATATACCAAGATAAAGTAAAAATAGATACATGATTTAGAAATAAAAGGGGATATCATAAACTAATTAGGGAAGCACAAAATAGTTTACCTGTCAGACCTATGAATAAAAGAAGAATTTATGACCAAACAAGACATAGAGAATATTATGGGATGCAAAAAAAGATAACATTGACTACATTTAACTAAAAGGTTTTTGTAAAAAGAAAACCAATTCAACCAAGATTAGAGGGAAACAAAAAATTTGAAAATTTTTTATGGCAAGTGTCTCTAACAAGGGCATTATTTCTCAAATACATAGAGAACTGAGCCAAATTTATAAGAATACAAATCATTCCTCAATCGAAAAATGGTCAAAGGATATGAACAGGCAGTTCTCAGATGAAGAATTAAAGCCATCTTTAGTCATCTGAAAAAATGTTCCAAATCATTATTAATTAGGAAAATGCAAATTAAAACAATTCTGAAATACCATCTCATATCTATCAGACTGGCTAAGATATGACAAAATAATATGACAATAGCGATATGACAAAAAAAGGAAAACGTTAATGCTGGAGGGGATGTGGGAAAATTGGCATATTAACACATTGTTGGGGGAGTTGTGAACCATTTTGGAGGGCAATCTGGAACCAAGGCCATAGGGCCATCAAAGTGTACCTAACCTTCAACCCAGCAATACCCCTATGAGGTCTCTATCCCAAAGAGATCAAAGATAAGGGAAGAGAACCTATTTGTACAAAAATTTTTATAGCAGCTCTTTTTGTAGTAGCAAAGAATTGGAAACTGAAGGGATATCCATCAATTAGGGAATGGTTGAAGAAGTTATAGTATATGATAGTAATGGAATACCATTATGCCATATGAAATAAAGAATATGATGACCACAAAAAAACCTGAAAATACTTAGATGAAGTGAGGCAAAATGAAGTGACCAGAACCAGAACGCTGTACACAGAAACAGCGATAACTTTCAGTGATCAACTCTGAGCTATTATCAGTAATGCCAGGATCCAAGACGACTCCAAGGGATTCATGACCAAAATGGCTCTCCACAGCCATAGAAAGAACTAATGGAGTCTGAATGAAGATTGGAAAATATCTTTTTTCACTTATTCATTCTTGAAGCATTTTTTTCTTAGATAAGTGATATGTGTCTTCTTTCACAACATGATAAACATGGAAATATATTGCATGACAGAACATGTATAACTATATCCTATTTCTTGCCATTTGGGGAAGATGAAAGGGTGGGAGGGAGAGAACACAGGTCACAAAATGTTAGAAAAACAATTACAAGAAATTATATCTACCTGCAATTAGAAAAAATAATTAAAAAATAAAGAATGAGTGGTGATAAGACTTTTCCAACTACTTCTGTTTTGTTTGTATGCATATATACTCTTTAGTTAGTATGAATACACATACATGGGGCATCTAGATGGTACAGTGGATAAAGCATAGGAGCTAGAGTCAGGAAGACCTGAGTTCAAATCCAGCCTCAGATATCTCCTAGCTATGTGACCCTGAAGAAGTCACTTAACCCTGTTTGCCTCAGTTTTCTCACCTGTAAAAAAATGAGCTGGAAAAGGAAAAGGCAAAACCCTCCAGGAACTTTGTGAAAAAAATCCCAAATGGGGTCACAAAGAGTCAGACACAACTGAAAAACAACTGAACAATTACAAAATACGTGTGTGTGTATATATATATGGTGTGTGTGTGTGTTTGTGTGTGCATATATCCCTTTAGAATACCATTATGCATATATATCCCTTTAGTAAGGGATGTATGATGATCAGATTTGTTTAAACACTCCTATTTTTTGTGTCTGTGTATACATATATACATATGCACATACTCTTTAGTATGTTAGTATATATATAAATATATATACTATTATGCTAAAGGGATATATCTAGACATAGAAATATTCTTTTAGTATGTTAGTTAATATATTATTTTTATATATTTTATTTACTTATATTTATATTCATTATAACATTATTTATATATTTGATTGTCATCATCTATAATAATTTTTATTGATGTTTTATATTTAATATATTTATTAATACTTTATATCTTGTTTATATGTCATTTATTCCTATATAAATTATTTATATTAATAATGTATTATGTATATTTTATATATTATATTAACTAACATACTTAAAAGAATATATATAAATATATGTAGTAAGCAGATGTGTTCAACTACTTTATTTGTTGCTCATCTACTGACAACCAGGGGCTGTTGGTAAAGCACTAGGTCTTCAGCTATGGCCTCAGACATTTATTAGGTGTGTGACCCTTAGCAAGTTACTGAACCCCTGTTTGCCTCAATTTTTTCAGTTGTACAACAGCACCTACTTCCAAAGGTTATTAGGATAAAATGAGATGATATTTATTTGTTTTGTTTTTAAAGATGCTTAACACAAGTGCCTATCACATATGTAATAATGAAAGTAGAATATTAAATGTAATATTAATTTTTTAATTGTTGTGGTCACCATTTATATAATTAATTCTCATCACGAGTCTGTTAGTAGCTCCTAACAATTAAGTTTTCATCAAAATAGAGATAAAGTAAAAAGAGAAAATGTAGGAAAGAGATAGAAAATATCACCTAGCTAAAATACCCTAAGCCAAATCAGGAAGCTGAGATCCAAAGCCTGCCAAGCCGCCAAAGTCCGCAGAAATCCCGAACACCACAGGCACAAGAGCTCCTGCTCAAGCCCCTGTTCCACCAAAGTGCCAAGGGACAAATAGCGCTCCTCATTCCACTTACTGTCCCCCTCTGTCACACAACCTACCCATGCAAAATGGGATGTGGGGTAGGACAAGTTTGGGGAGGACAAGCCTAGGGAGTGGATTCTATCTACACACATGTAGTAGGCACTATATAAATGTTTTTACTCCCCTACCCTAACCCCTTTGGCCCAGATGGATTTCCAAATATAAATTCTTCTTTCCTACTCTAGAAAGTAGTATTAAATGATATATAATTCATTATATCTTTTAATTAGCTCTGAGCCCCCAGTTAAGAGATCTAACAAAATACCTCAGAATTAGCTTAATTTCAATTTCTTCTCTGGAGCTCTTTACCCATCACATCAGGTGCCTTTTCCAACTGTATTCCTAATAAGTACATTCGGACTAGCAATTTTTTGTGGTGAATAGTGTTTATAAAGGCAAAGTTTGTGTTTAAAAATAAAGAAAAGTAAATGGAGTTTCTCCATGCCCAGGAGAAAAGGATTCAGGGTCCTCTAAAGGACCTTAGGAGGTAGGATGAGATTATTGACTTCAAATCTGAAGTTCTAAGATTTACACAGTTTCTGCCTCAAAGTACTTTCTGCCACATAGACTCAAGTAGCCACCCTCCCAAAGTCCTGGCTTCTTCCTTTATGGCAGTTGCTTCTCCCTATACTTCCATATGGCCCGTTACAGTTTTTCTTTCTCTAGCTCTAGATATCTTCAACTTATCCCATCATGAGCAAAGTTCTAGTTTACTTGACTCTTAAAGGTCACCCAGGGCATGGATTGTCATTCTTCAACTTCAGTGTTGCTTCCTTTCTGATTTGCTCAAGGGACTAATTTAAACCTCATAAAGGGATCACCTGATATAGCTACTTTTTTACAGTTACTTTAGCACCTTATTATCTGGCCTCTTTACTGTGATTAAGTCTGTGAAAAATCAACTCCCTTACACATATGCATGTGTTCCTGTTCTTGTGAGTCATGTATATATTTTGCATCATTCATCTGGTTAGTTAGTTAGGTGTGGTATTGTGGATTTATCCAATTAGCCTTTTGTGTTATCCAATTAGACTTTTGTGCCTCCACCAACTGGGAAATTCCAATTTCTTCCCTTCCTTGCTGTGTTTCAGGAGGATCAATCACAATAGCAATGATTTAACTGTATGTAGTTTTTTACTCATAATCACACATTATATAAAATTAGAGAAAGAATTTTTGTTCCCAAGGAGAGTATTTAAATATTATGAGAGAGGAACTGACCACCAGCTGTAAGTCCCCGGAGGTTAGCCAGCAGTAGTAAATACTCCAAGAAGGTCAAAATTGCCTAATATTTCTAAAATCTGGTCTAGAAAATAATTCCAGACATCCTCCACATGGAGCTTAGCAGAGAATAATCAGATATGTTATACACATGGAGTTCATTCAACTTAAGGGAGACTCGAATTTTGAAACTTCTCATTTTCCAGATGGTAAGAATTATTTAGAGAGTGGAGGAAAAGGTGCTGCTCTTTGGGTGACTCCACTAAGAAGTCTGCAGTGGACCACTGAATGTGTTCCCAGTCACTTAATTCCTTTTCTTAGGAAAGTAGCTTCACTGAGGCTGATTGAGAGACCAAGTTAAAAGAAGATTTAGAAGATTGTTTTTCTTTTCAATGGGCAGTTTAATTAACTGGTTAAGTTTGGGTTATTGTTTTTTAACATATACCCCCCTTTCCATCCCCAAATCAAACAGATTTAGTCCCTTGTTCTCGAGCCCTGGTATTTGGAAAAGTCATGGTTACTTATAGGGCCATTTTGAGCTACCTGTGGAATTTCAACCACCCCCACCTGTTGTAAAATTCCAAGTCAACATCTGTTTTTCAGTAAGGTTCTGTTTTTAGACAATTTGATACTCATTTAGTTTGACTGAGATGTTAAGAGGTCAAGTGATATGCCCAAGGTTACAGAATAGACAAGGATCCCATTTGGGAATCTGGATAACCAGTCATTTGCTCTACAAACTTCAAAAGTAAATGGTTCCCAGGGCACTGGAAGCAAAAGAGATAGGTGAATTTCCAAAGACTAGCTGAAGAAAGATCTGGTCTGGTGTAGCTTATAGGATAGGGGAAACTCCTAAATGTACACTCAGTTGTTTTTTCATGTTTTCTGAACTTGAATTGTAATTTTTCATCTTTACTTTATACCTCTATCAGGTTTCTTATCCACTGTAATTTTCTGTTGATACAAGGCAAAATTGGAATTCCTGAGAGAGCCCCAGAGGGTTTACTGGAGTCAGTTCAAACCAACCCTTAAGAGCAGATTGTTAAATTTTCATAGTGAGCATTTATACCTTGAAAATTGGCAAATTCTACAAATCAGGGTTTTATTTATTATTTTATTGCTTATCTAAACATTCCACTCATCCCCAAATTATCTTTGCCAATTACTTCCAAATAGAAATAGCCTTAGTCTATAGGTGTCTTAAGTAGCCATCTAACTGACATAATTACTATAGTACTTTCAAAGACCATTGCCCCCAAAATATTTTTCCTTCCCACAAGCTATTTTCTGAATCTTGGTCAATATAGAGTATACTATATAATCTCTAAGGTCTGTACTTTTTCTTAGATTCTGAAATTCTATGGATTCTGGTTTGAGTTTTATTCTTTTATATTTCTTTTTAAATTTTATTTTGTTTCAACCTTGTGGGGAGAGAGAGAGAGAGAGAGAGAGAGAGAGAGAGAGAGAGAGAGAGAGAGAGAGAGAGAAACCCTTCTAAAAATTTGCATAGTCAAGCAAAGCTAATTCCCATACTGGCCATGTCCAAAAATGTATGTCACATGCTACATCTTGAGCCCATCACCTCTCTGTCAGCAGGTGAGCAGCTTTAAGAGTTTTATTCTTTTAGACTAAGATGTTGCCAGCTTATTAAAATGTAAATCATCCTGGAAGAGGTAACTTGAAGCTGTTATCAGTCATTCACGGATATATGAATGAGTTTTAGCTCTCTTTCTAAAAACAGGTTTTGGTAAGGGAGAAGATAGAGAATTAAAACATTAGGCACCTGAGGGAAGGAGAGAGGCAAAGGGTTCCTTTGGGCTTGGGAGGGAGTCTAGGAGGATGGAATGAGAGGAAAATGAAGATAAACCTGCTCCACAGTTTTGCCTGGGGCAGTCCTGCTTCCAATTGTTGGACTTAATGTATTCATCAGCTACATATAAAACCAAATTTGGAACAAAAAAACTCTTTGATAATGTTCTTAAGATAAAAAACTATTTCTCATAACATTAATATTTGAAACATAAAGGCAGCACCATATAGTAGGGAAAACAATAAAACAAAAACACTGAATTTGGGGGATCAAAAGAGCTAGGACAGAGGACCAACTTGACCATTAGTCAGTATTAGACTGACCTTGGGCAAGCAAGTCATTTTGCTTTTCTGAATCTTAGTTTCCTCATCTGTAAAATGAGTGGTTTGGACTAACGGGTCTCTAAGGACCCCCTCTACACTTATGAACCTATACAGGACTTTGCTTGAATTATTCAATGGTGATATGACCATTTGACTTTTTTTAAGTAATTTATTTCATTATATAGAGGTGAAAATGCTTGCAAAGAGCCAGAAATTCTGGTTAGTGGTCAGAGATGGGAAAGGGGAAGAGAGGTGGCAAAATAAATAAAGAATCACTCTAGAGACTTAGCAGCCTCTACTTATTTCAAGCCAAAAGTTTAAAATTGAAATGCTTAATCCTCAATACTAGCTGCTATAAAAAGATACTTTTTTTGCTCTTATTCTACATGCTGTATATTTTTCAACAATAGATTTAAAACATCAGTTTCTCTTTGCTCTTTCTTCCTACATGCCAAATACTTAAGAATCTATCTCCTTTCAAATATTGTTTGTCTAGAGGTAGCTTAGGTGTTTTATAACAAAGCATAGGCAGAAGCTGCAACTTCAAACCCTCACATTAAAAAGAGCACACCTGGGGGAAGGTAGATGGCTTGGTGGATTGAGGGTCAAGCCTAGAGACAGGAAGTCCTGGGTTCAAATATGGCCTCAGATACTTCCTAGCTGTGTGACCCTAGTCAAATGACTTAACCCCATTGCCTAGCCCTCAACAAGCTTTTTGCTCTGGAACCAATACACAGTAATAAATTGATAAATTAATTTTATTTAATAAAGTATTAAAAATTTAATAAATTAATTTTAAAGAACACATCTAATTACCTATAACTGAGAAAACAAAGCAGAAATTTCTCTATTGTTTCTACTCATGCTGGCCCTGAGAAGGAAGCAGAAGTTCCATACCCTAGCTTGGTGTGAACCAAGGAACACCAACTCTTCTTCTAGATACTCTCAAGAATTATCAGGAACCAGGTCTGGTTTGGGTGAGAGGACTGGTCATTGTGCTCCAGTAGTTTCCAGTAATGTTCAACTCTTTATGATTCTGTTGTGCAACTACTAGTTGCACATCTCCTTCTCCAATTCATTTTATAAATGAGGAACTGGTAAAGGCAGGGTTAAGCGACTTGCCCAGGGTCAAACAGCTAATAAGTATCTGAGGCCAGATTTGAACTCAGGAAGAGTCTTCCTGCCACCATTCTATCCACTATACCATCTAGCTGCCCCAAAAGGCTGGTAGAAGGGGCAAAACCCCTTGATGCAAGGTCTAATACATAAATACATACAAGGAATTTATAACTCTTTGAATAGCACATGTAAACAGCCATTCCAGCTGTACTGTAACATGGAACTCATCCCACAGACTGTAGAAATTCCTGACTAGAGGAGGGAGCCAAAATATGTGATTCTTTTCAAAACATAATACCAGCTTTGCCAAAAATAATTTTTTAAAACTCCCTCCAGATCACCCTGCCCTCAAAATCACCTTTATTTTTCTCTATTGTTCATTCTATGTTTCATTAAATAGATTTTTAAAAATATTTTCTTAGGATCATAGCTGGAAGGAACTTCAGAGGCCTCTTCTAACCACTCTCCATCCCCAATTTTACAGATTAGAAACCTCAGGGTCAGAAAGGTTAAGTGATTTGCCCAGGATCACACATTTTTTAAGTTACTTAAGCTAAGACATAAACTAAAAATTTTCCTGCTTCCTGTTCAGTGTGCTCCCTCTTAGCTTCCTTGATTTTTTTGAAATTTTCCTTAAAATATCAGCTTCTGCAATAACCCCTTCCCATTCCACCTTAATGTGAATGAGTGTCTTCCCCTTGAGGTTACCCCCAATTTAACCTCTGTATTTCTTGTTTGCAAACAGAATTTTTTGCTTACTGTCTCCCCTATTAAATAGAGAGCTCCACAAAATCAGGGCCTATTTCTTTTGTCTTTCTTTGTATTCCCAGAACTTAGCACATTCCTAGCACACAGAAGACACTTAAATTTGAATTGACTGACTGGCTAAAACCATGGGAAAAGAAAACTTCCTATAGTTTGCCAGTGTATTAAAAAAATACTTTTCAAATGGATCTTTGCCTTTACAAGTATGAAAATATACTATATATTTCTTGGGCTATACCCAAAATTAAGTTCTTGCCAAGAAACTTGGAAACATATCCTCTCTGTCTCAGAATCTTCATTACAGTAGCAATATAGCGTTCACTATAGTTAAATACACACATCAATATTTATTAATAATAACTAATATTGACATTGCTCTTTAAAGCTTACAAAGCACTCTGTGTATATTATCTCCTTTATAATAATCCTTGGAGAGATCCAAAACAAAGTGGGAGAAAGATCTACTTGTAAAAAAATATTTATGACAGTCCTTTTTGTGGTGGCAAAGATCTGGAAATTGGGATATCCACCAATTGGGGAATGGATGAACAAATTGTGTTATATGATGGTATTGTGCCATAAAAAATGAAGAACAGGATGATTTCAGAAAGAGTTGGAAAGACCTACATGAATGGATGCAGAGTGAAATGAGCAGAACTGGGAGAACATTGTACACACTAGCTACAATATGGCGGAATGATCAACTGTGATAGACTTAGCTACTCTCAGCAACTCAATGACCCAGGACAATCTTGAGAGACTTAGGACAAAGATAGTTTCTACCACTGGAGAAGGAACTGCTGGAGCAAGAATGCAGATGAAAACATACTATTTTTCAAAACAAATAATAATAATCCTTTGACGCAGGCCATACAGATATTATGATCTCCATTTTAGAGATGAGGGAGAAGAAATGAAGATCAGAAAAGGTTCAGGAACCTGCCCATGATCACATAACTGGCTGTTAAGTGTCAGAGGATGGTTCTGCATCTAGGTCTTCCTGTCTCCACGTCCAGCACTTTATCTCTATCCCTCTCACTCTCTGCCATGAATAACTGGGGCAGACAGAGATTAAGTGGCTTTACACAAAGTCTCATAGCTAGGAAGTATCTGGGGCAAGACTTGAACTCTTCCTGATTCCAGGTCCAGCATTCTATCCACTATGGCACCTAGCTGCCCTTGCTAAATTCAGAGGAAATATTAAATAGGGCTACAGAGGAGAGAAAAATTCACTTCAGGTGGGAAGCTTTTGTGAAAAAGGTAAGAATCAGCGGTTCCTTAGGGGATGCAGTGCATAATGATAACTAATTTCCTAATATTTATTTAGAAAAATCAAAATTTTAGGAAATTAGTTATCATTTTTATCAAAGGCAATGAGTAAAATATAATATCAAAGCCATATATGATTGCACCAGAAAGTTGCCCAGACATGTAGTAAAAGCAGAGAAAAACAGGAATTAATTTCAGAACTTTTTTATTTTTTTTATATTTTTTTTTGGAAGGAGAATCTGGAAAGGCTTCTTTTATTTTTTATTTTTATTTTGAATATTTTCCCATAGTTACATATTTCATGTTCTTTCCCTCTCCCCCAAATCCCTCTTAACTGACACACAATTCCACTGGGTTTTATATGTATCATTGATCAAGACCTAATTGCTGCTAGTAGAGAAGTCCGTTATGCAGAACTTTTTTAAAAAGAAAATTACAGAAAACAACAGAGAAATGCCTCCATGTGTTGCGCTGGTATCCCTATGGATTAAGAGACCTAGAAAAAGGCCTCCAGGCTGTTGGGTAGGTCTTCTATGGAAGAGTCATGGTAGAATATGGATAAGCCATACATATAAGGAGGAGATACAAATATGAATGAATGAGGCATTGATTAAGCACTTACTGTATGTAAAGTCTTATACTAAGTGCTGGTAGAAAAACAAGACAGATCTTGTTCTCCAAGAATTCACATCGAGTACAGGAGTGTACTGGAGCTAGTTTGAATCAGGTTCAGAGAGCTAATTGGTAAATTTTCAATGTTTGTTTTTAAACCTCAGAAATCAAGATTTAAATCAAGTTCCCAGAAAAGTGGTTCTTATTATTTATTGCCCTTTTGATTGTCTCAATTTCAGGAAAGTGATGGAGAAAATATTAATGTTGTTGTTCAGTCATTCGATAACCCTTTTTGTGCACCAGAAAGGTGATTATTAGAAGAAATTCAAATGTTTGGACTTTTAATGAGCAGGTCAAATGTATAGACTACCCAAGTGGATGAAACAATTGATAGCATAAGAATGGACACTGAGGGGCAGCTGGGTGGCTCAGTAGATAGAGAGCCATGCAAGAGGTCCTGGGTTCAAATATGACCTCAGACACTTACTAGCTTTGTGACTCTGGGAAAGTCATTTAACACCCATTGCCTAGTCCTTACCACTTTACTGCTCTGGAACCAATACATGTATGGATTCTAAAATGGAAGACAAGGGTTTTGTTTTTCTTTTTCAATGAGCTGGAAAAGGAAATGTCAAATCATTCCAATAGCTTGCCAAGAAAACCCCAAATAGGTCACAAAGAGCCAGCCACAATTGAAAAACAAATTTAAAAATCTACATCCTTGTTTTTTTAGCCCACACCAACAGTAAGACCTTGTTTATTGATTATGGAATATTAAAGCTGGAAGGGACTTTTTTGTTTTATAGATCAAGACAAAGAGACTTAAAAGTATTAAGTGACTTGCCCAAAATACTATAACTAATTAATGGCAAAGTTGGGCTATGAATCCAGGTCTCCTGATTTCCAGAGTCTGTTTCACTGGACCATGTTGCATATTTTCTATCTCTATATATGTGCCACTAAGATAATGTTTTACACACAGTAGGTGCTCCATAAATAAGTAATTGTTCAGTTAATTAGGTAGTAAATCTAGTAGGCTGGAGGCACTTTTGAAGAGCATATTGGAGCTTGTTAACTTGGTAGCAATAAATACTCAGCAGCATATGTCTTGATAGAACCTAGACATTAATTTGCTAAAGAAAAGTTTTTCAAATACAAACTTACTTTTAAATTCTATCTTCATTGCTGGCCATAATCCAGTAATATATCATTTGGATTTTTCAGTTTTAAAAACTTTTGTCAGTCAAGATCACAAATATTTTCACTCAATTATTTGGAGGAGGAGGCAGAGATACTATGACAGACATTCTTGCTGCAGGATATTAAAAACTTGGCTACAAAAACTACTGTAATAAAATTTTATGATAAGATCACACAATCATAATAATATTTGTTCTTCAATACTTTACTGAATTTGTGATTTCATGGATGTGAGTATTCCCTTCAATGGTGCAGATTACAGTTCATCCAACACCTCCTCACTCTATGTTTTTATTATCTCTGTTCTCTCATACACGTGGTATCCTGAAAGTTTTAGTGTAGCTATTAGACACCCTGTAGATTCTTACTAGAAGTTTTCCTCCAAGTTGTTTGCTCTTAAAACAGAATTTTCTATCTAATATCTTTCTCTCTTGTTACATGCCTGGGCCATCTCCATTTTTGATTTCACATTTTGGTGATATTCCTTATTCTACTTTTTGTCTGTAAGTTTTCACTGAAAATATCCTGAAGCCTCCTAATGCCTATCATGCATCATTCCATTGTCCCTGTAATCACCTAAAACTTGAGTTCTTCAACAACTACAGTGGTGAAATATTTGAAACTTTATAGGATCAACAGGAATACATTTGTTTTAGAAAGATAATTATTTGTGCCAGGAAACAACTCAGATTCATTGGAATCACTAAAAAATTTTCCAAACACAGTTCAACCTGCTCTCTTCTTTCTTCAATTCTGGGACAAACTTATTATCTTTTATTGGTGCCTGGACCAAATATCAATACACTAACTCAATGGATTAGCCTTCCAACTTCATGTCATGGTCTCTACAATAGGCTTTTTCAAAAAATTATTTAGTTTTTTTCCTTAATGAATTGTTAGGCTGATCTTTTTTGAATAATCATTGATCTCATTGAAAAAATATGGTTATATTCTGGAGCTTGATAAAATAAAAGAACTGTCATATACCAACACGAATATTTGAAAGACCTCACCATCTATATGGAATCTCTTTTCTACTTGGACTCTGTACATTCCCTCATTTTTAATGTGAACATTTTATTCACTGAAAGGGATGGTGAAATGACATTTTTTAATAGACTACAAATAGTTCTGAGAAAAAGAGCATAGCTGACCCTCAGATAAAAGTGATGAGACACAAAGAATTCTGGAAAGCCTAGAGTGAAAATATGCCCCTCAGAGGCATAAGTACTAATTGATTATAAAGAGAGCTGCAGTGCATTGTTTCCCAGCAGTTAACTTACATTTAACTGTTTTTAGGACTTGCAAGATTATCCTGGGAAGCTCTGCATCAAAGAACTATTTTAGGACTATAAAATTATTATAAATTGACTCTGTGTCATGTTTAGTAGAAATGTAAATTTGGGATTTCTCAATCTCAGAAATCTTGATTTGAAACTAAAAAGCCAGCAGAGAAGAATCAGAGAAACTGATGTGATAAGCTACTTATAACATAAGGAACCCTAAATTAATGAAACTGAGAATCAAGGGGAAAAGAAGCTGAGAGAAAATGACAAGCCAAAAGAAGTGAGCTAACCAGGAATAGATAAACTCTGCAACTGATGTGGGGAGAAGATCCACTGAGGAAATTTTCAGTGCTGGGAGATGACTGAAGAAAATATCTTAAACTGTGTGAAGAGATGGCTGGAGAAAGGCTGACTTGCTGATTAGCATAATCTATAGCCTGAGAGAGAAGTTTACCTATGTTGCCTTTTATCACCCTTTATGGATTGAAAAGGGAAGATATCTTGAAGTTCATAAAGAATGGACTTGAATTGTGCTGGGCACATGGGTTTGCTTTCTTATGTAGGGAATAAGAGAGAGAGAGAGATGCTTCTTCAAATACCCTAACTTCTTAATTCCTCAATCTGCATAATTACCATGACCTTCTTCTTTAATCCACCTTAACTTTTTCAGTCATTTTTGGGGTTTCCTTGCAAAGATACTAGAGTGGTTCTCCATTTTCTTCTCCATTTCATTTTACAGATGAAGAAACTGAGGCAAAAAGGATTAAGTGGCTTGCCCAGGGTGACACAGCTAGGAAGAATCTGAGGCCAAATTTTAATTCATGAAGATAAGCATGCCTGTCTCTAAGCTTGGCTCTCTATCCACTGTACCACCTAGCTGCCCCATCTACTTCAGTTATAGACAGCAGTAACTATACCCTTGATCTGACTCTAAGTGTTCTACTTCCATGTTCCCCAATTCCAAACTCTCTTTAATCATGATCTTTCATCATTTCTTTCTATGTGCCCTATAATGTCCAACCTTGATCTTTTTTCTCACTGTGACCTAGTTTCTTCCATATTTCAATTCATTCCCAGGCTACTGTCTCCATACTGGCTACATTATCCTAGATCCACTCCTTGTTAACCAACTCAATCCTTCACAATCCCCTACCCTTGAATTCTTTGCCCTAAAGTCCTATTACTATTCACTCCTTACCAAACCCCAAACCTAGATTATTCATGATGTCTGTCTCCTCCATTCATATTCACATACTAGAGAAAATGACAAAATTCTACCAACTTGGTCCACTACAAATGAATCAAGACAAATCATTCTATTTCTTTCTCACCAATTCACTATCCCATGCTTCATATTAGCAATGCCAAGTATTCTTCTAAATATGTCTTTCCTCAAACCTCCCAAAGCATCCCCTTCTGGCATCCCCTTTCAGTTGGAGACTTCGCCTCATACTTGGCAAAAAAAAAAAAAATTGAAGCCTTTTTCTAAGAGTCCCTTTCTCCCCCTTTCTCAGCTCACATGACTTGGGAATCTTTCTTCCCTATAGCCTCCTTCACTTGAAGAGATTTCCCTTCTACTTATTAAGCCAACCCTTCCATATATCCCCTTGATCCTATCCTATCCTGTCTTCTGGAGTAGATTACTCCCCTATTTTCTTCAATCTCTTCCTATTTGCTAGCTCCTTCCCCACCCAAAAAATGCCCATGTTTCCCACCCATCCTTTAAAAAAATCCCTCATTTGTTCCTATGATTCCTGCTACCAATTGTTCTATACCTTTCTTCCTTTTCATGACTAAAATTTCTTGAGAAAGCTCTCTACATTCAGTAGCCCCTTTCCTCTCCCCTCACTTTCTTCTAACACTCCTGCAATCTAGCTTCCAACTTCATCACTCAAATGAAATTAATCCCTTCATAGTTACCAGTGATGTGAATTATCAAATATAAGCCTTTTCTGTCTTCATTTTTCTTGACGTCTCCATAATATTTTCATACTGTCGATAACCTCCTCCTTAATACTCTCTCTACTTCCCAGAGTGACACTGTTCTCACCTGATTCTCCTCCCACACATCTGAATGCCTCTTTTCAGTCTGTCCAAAACAGAATAATTTTCTTTTCCCCAAAAATGTCTCATCATTCCAATTTCCCTTCATTATCAAGGGTATCTCCTTGTTCCCAATCAACTAGGCTCATAACCTTGGTGTCATCCTCAACTCCTCACTTTCTCATTCCACAAATCCAATTTGCCATATCTTATGTCTATCATTATACTCTCTCTCCTATAAACCTCATTCATTCAACTCATACAGCCACTACCCTAGTTAAGACCTCATTGCCTCTATTCTGGATCATTAAAATACTCTTCCAATTTGTCTCCCTACCTCAAAACTCTTCAATATGCAGATAGAGAATCAACTAAAAAAACTAGTTGAAATAATAAGAAGATGAAATAACTTTAATAAAAAGTTGTAGGATACAAAATAAATCCATGTAAATCATCAGCATTTCTATATAATACCAACAAAATTCAGCAGCATGAAATAGAGAAATTCCATTTTAAAAAACTCTAGAAAATATAAAATACCTGGGAATCTACTTGCCAAGACAAACACAAGAATTACATGAACACAATTACAAAACACTTTTTATACATATAAAGTCAGATCTAAACAACTAGAAAAACATTATTATTTGTTGATGAGTAGGCTGTGCTAATGTAATAAAACTGACAATACTACTAAAATTAACTTATTTATTCAGCACCATACCAATCAAACTACCAAACAATTATTTTATAGAACTAGAAAAATAGTACCAACATTCATCTAGAAGAACAAAAGGTTAAGAATATCAAGAGAATTAATGGAAAAAAATGTGAAGGAAGGTAGCCTAGCAGTACCAGATACCAAAATGTACTATAAAGCAGCAATCTTCAAAAGAATCTGGTACTGGTTAAGAAATAGAATGTTAGATCAATGGAATAGATTAGATACATATTATATAGGGGGAAATGACCTCAGCAATCTAGTATTTGATAAACCCAAGGATGCCAGCTTTGGGGATAAGAACTCACTATTTAACAAAAACCTGCTGGGGAAATTAGAAAACAGTATGACAGAAACTAGGTATAGACCAATATCTCACACCCTATAGCAAGATAAGGTCAAAATGGGTATATAATTTAGGTATAAATAGTGATAAATTATTTACATAAGCAAATTAGGGAAACATAGAATAGTTTACTTGGTGAATCTATGGGGAAGGGAAGAATTTATGACCAAAAGAGATAGAGGGCTTTATAAGATGTAGAATGAATTATTTTGATTATACTAAATGTAAAAGCTTTTGTACAAACAAAACCAATGTTACCAAGATTGGAAGGGAAACAAACTGGGGGGAAAATTTATAACAAATATCTCTGATAAAGGTCTAATTTCTCAAATTTATGGAGAACTAAGTCCAATTGACAAGAATAAAAGTCTTTCTCCAATTGACAAATGATCAAAGGATTTGAACAATCAATATTCAAATGAAGAAATCAAAGCTATCAATAATCATATTAAAAATGTGCTGTCGCTTTTGATTAGAAAATGCAAATTAAAACCTCACATCTATCATATTGACCAATATGACAGTAAAGGAAAGTGATAAATGATGGAAAGGAGTGGCAAAATTGGGACACAGATACATTATTAGTGGAGTTGTGAACTGATCCAACCATCCTGGAGGGCAATTTGGAACTATGCCCAAAGGGTTATATTACCTCACGATTCAATAAATTCCAGTGGTTCCCTTTTATCTCTAGGATCAAATATAAATTTATCTTTATAATAATTATTATTATTCACATTTTCTATAGACCTACTATGTACCTGACACTCTACTAAGCACCTTACAAATATTATCTCATTGATTGTCACAACAACTCTGCCAGGTAAGTACTATTATTATCCCCATTTTACAAATAAGGAAACTGAGGCAAAGTGAAGTTAAGTGATTTGCCCATGGTCACAAAGCTGCTGATTATCTAAGATCAAATTTGAATTCATGTCTTCCTGATTTCAAGTTCAACATTCTACCCACTGTATAGCATTTAAAGTTCTTTACAACCTGACGTATTCCTGAGATGCCAATAGGTTACAATAGCTTTTTTGTTGTTTGTTGCATATGGCATTCCTCTCATTTCTGCATCTTTTCGCTAGCAGTCCCCCATACCTAGAATGCTTCCCTTCTCCATCCCTACTTTTTCCCTTTCCTGCATTACTTTATGATTCAATTCAAATCCCACCTTTTTCCATCTGGGTAGTTGCCAGGAACCTTCCCCTCTGAAATTTTCTTCTATCTTTATCTTGTGTGTAACTGAGTATTTACATGTTGTTTCCCTCATAAGAGTATAAACTGCTTGAGGACAAGCACTATTTTTGTCCCTCTTTGTATTGTCAGTGCTTAACACAATGCCTGGGACATAGTAAGTCCTTAAATGCTATTGAATGACTGGCTGATTTGTGTGCTCATTATTAGGTTTCTATAAATCCGTGCCTATTTTCTTTTCTTCACTCCAACAGACAAGTGCTTTATTGGGAGAGTGACTCAGATTAATTTGTGGGTGGTAATGTCTTGATTATTCCCACTTTTGCCTTCTAGTTAATACATGCTATGTTTATTCTTGCTTTTTTTGCCTTCTTGTTTAGGGGATGTTTTATATCAAAGCATTAATGGTGTCATTGTGAATGATTTGTTTAAATGGGAACAATGTTCATGGGGGTTCACTAACTACAGACATGAGTATAAGCATGCATATTCCATATTCCAGGATTATTCCTGGTACCCCAAAAGTAATGAGTTATAACAAAATTATGGCCATGACCAAACATCTCACCCTGAACTGGGGAAAACCTGCTACTGTGAATTTAGACTGAACGGGGGGGGGGGGGGAGAGAGAGAAAGGAGGTTGTGTGTGGGCTATATAATCACTCATATCTTTATATCCCATATTCTATGAAATTTTGTTTTATAAAGCACTTTCTCACAATGACCTTCCAGCTGAGAATTTAAGAGCTTTGAGATCATCTAATTCAATTTATTTATTTGAGGCTAAGAGGGGTGAAATGAGTTGCCCGAAGTCATACAGCCAGTAAGTGATAAAGGCAGGACTTGGACCCAGGTTTTCTGATTTCAGATCCAGTTTAATGCTTGATATAATTCTGTCACATAGTAAATGCTTAATAAATGGTTCATCTATCTATTCAAGTTCAAATAATTTTACTTTGAATTGAATTTTTGAATTTGAATTGAATAATTTACTTCAAAGCAATTCCTTGGCTCTCTCTTCTGCATGACAACTATAATATATATCTGTATCTATCTATCTATCTATCTATCTATCTATCTATCTATCTATATAGCCAACATACATACACATATGTATCATACATATTGTGAGACGCAAAATTAATATCAATATTCTACATATTATAATTTTATAAGGTTTATTAATAATAACTAACATAAAAAACTAGAGTAAAAAGCCAGTTTTCCTAGCCATACACTCAGAAAAAAAAAGCTAGAGGCAGAGTAACTAACACCAACTATATACAAACAAGGTAAGCACTACAAGGTAGGGATGAAGGAGGAAAGGGATTCTGGGAAATGAAAAAGAATTCTGGGAGATGGAGAAGGGTTCAAGATTTTCTAACTATACATTATATATTCTTGCTGATCTGATTACCACAACCTCAACTTTAGGGCTCATTAATCATTCTCTTACCATTCATCTTGCTGTTCATTGTTAGGAATATCAAATATGAGATCATATGAAAAATCCAGGAAAGTTTCCTACAGAGGACATTAACACTGGTGGTTTTAGAAATCACTTCATAGGTTTGGAACTCATTCTTGTCCTTATAGTTCACTAGCTTCAGTCATTCAATATTTTCTCCGTATGAGTATCAGGAAATAAGAGAGTTAAGTCAATTAGCTTTGTCCGGGGTTCATCAATCCTATTTTTGACAAATCAGAATCTATGTCTATGCAACATTATAAAGTTTTTCTTCCACTTAATCTCCTCTCAGTGATCCTCCTTCTTTGAAATGCTTCATCTTTAGGTGGCATTCCCCCTTTAAAAAAAGAAAAAACTAAACTCTTTGAGATAAAGGACTATTTCATTTTTTCTTTGTCTTCTCAGTAACAAGCATATAATATGCACTCAATGAATGATTGTTGATTAGAGAGCTGATTAATTAGGGAAGGAGATTAGGAAATATTCTAGCAAAAGTCGTTTCTTAACCGTCTTTCCACCCAGAATGGTTATCTCATTCCTGAAAACTCAAGACATCAATTAGGAAAGTAGGAAGATCTTATAAAAGGATGGGTAGGTGATATTGCTGGATGATTCCCAAGGCAGTTCAGTATTTCCCTTTATTCAGCTTGCAGCTTTTCTGACCACCACTGCCACCCACCATCTTTAGATCTGGAGTACCATGGCTGCTACTATCTTGTTTTGTACCCTTCAAATTTGCTTCCTCTCAGAAGAATATTATAGCTTCCAGTTCATGCTCAGATGCTTCTGACCAGTCTTTTTGCAGCTAGAGGTAGCACCAATTACAGTCATGTCAAAGTTTCTCA
The DNA here is from genome assembly GCF_016433145.1 of Gracilinanus agilis. NCBI lineage: Eukaryota > Metazoa > Chordata > Mammalia > Didelphimorphia > Didelphidae > Gracilinanus > Gracilinanus agilis. Next base: position 465,409,043 of record NC_058132.1, on the reverse strand, counting down.
CAACCTCTGCAACTAGTTTCTCTTTCTCTATGATTCTTTCTTTCCTTTTTTATTCCCTCCTTCCTTCCTTTCTTTCTGTCTACCAGAGTCCCCTCTTTAGTGCCTCTGTGCAATTCCTGATTCACATAATCTTGGTCCACAGAATTCAGAAAAAAATGGAATCTTTTCTGATTCCAACCACACCTGCTGTAGCACACCTTGAATATACCTCCCCTTCTCTCTCCCTTACCCCATGCATGAGTACTTTTCCATACATGAAAAGAAATCATCTTTTCTAGGCTACATACCCTAAGGTGCCCCAACATTTTGTAAAAGAACAACAATATATTCACACTTTGTATGTATTTATTTGTATATATTAGTTTTCCACTTCTATCTGGTTGGGGTTTTATTTCATTTTGTTTGCTTTAAAGATGAGGTCTCCCAGGCTAGAAATACAAAAAACATTCATAAGCCTGATCCCACTTCTGATCAGCATGGAAACTGGCCTAGCTTCATATTTATCCTAGGTCAATTTATCCCTGCTTAGGCAGTCTGGTGGACCCACTGCTCCTAGGGATCACCAGGTTCATGCCAGACCAAATTCAGATACCCAATTGGCTACTGACCTCTTTAGGGGAAGAGATCCACCAGCCTCGGGTTACTTGATAGCCAGGATTATAGCTGTTTCGCACCATGCCTGGACCTATCCATCAACTTTCCAGAATTCAAAAGGAAGCCCTTCTGGTTCCTGGAAATGGCTGTTGAGTATTTTCTATATTGTTTTAATTTTTTCCTATTTATACATATATATTATTCTAATGTTTTAATAATAATAATTTAGTAAGTAGTAATTATTATTCTAATAATTCTAATTATTCTAATATATTATATATATATTCTAATGGCTGCAAAGGTAGGAAACCAAACTAATGAATAATGGCTAGCAGGAAAATAGGTAGAAAGAAACAGATGTCTGGGAGATCCTACAGGCTATGCAAAGATTCCAAGAAGACATCTCTATTCATCTCTCTTACTATAGCAAAAAAACACAGTGGTATTGGATAGGAGGACTTGGGTTCAAATCCTAACTCTTATACTTAATAACATGTATGACCTTGGGTAAGTTATTTAGCTTTTCTGGTCCCCAGTTTCTTCACATATAAAATGATGATGTACTATGTGACCTCTAAGGACACTCCTAATTCCAGATCTATGAGTAAATACTGAGAAATAGTTTACTCTGTGGCTAGAAATCTCTGAGATGCCAAGGTAAGTAGTTGAATTTTTTGTCATTTGTAACAATTTAAAAGTAAAAAGACTATGATTTTTTTAAAAATTAAATATTAAAAGAGTGTATTTAATTTGCAAATCTATTCTAATCACTCTCTCCAAAAAGATTCTATATTTTCAGAATCAGTCAATATGAGTACAATGAACAAAGACAGCAAAAAATCCCTGGGGGAAAAATGCGCCATTTTAGAATTATTAAGCATATTAAGCTCCAACTTATTCCTAAAGGAAACTTTGTTTAAAATCTCTGCAAGAGGAAGGGCTGTGGGAGTAGAAACACAGAAGAAAAACAACTGCTTGAACACATGGGCTGATGGGGATATTATTGGGGATGTAGACGCTAAACGATAACTCTAGTCCAACTATCAATAATATGGAATTAGGTCTTAATCAATGATACTTGTAAAACCCAGTGGAATTGGGCGTCAGCTACAGGGGGAGGAGGGCATTTGGGAGAAAGGGAAAGAACATGAAACATGTAACTATGGGAAAATATTCAAAATTAAAATTAAAAATTAAAAAATAAAATCTCTTCAAAATTATCCCAATGCCCTTTTCTGCCACTGATTTTAAAAAATCATTTCACTAAATTCTAGCATATATAATACTTCCTATTACACTGTGTTGAGATATGATGTGCTATAAGCCCTTAGAATTTAAGTTTCTTGAGAAGACAAATTATTTCATTCATTGTACTTTTGTCCTTTAACTAGTACTTTGCCTGGCATATAATAGGCATTTAATAAATATCTGTTGATTGACTGATATTTTCAAAGGTCTAGTGATTCGAAAGTATAAAAAAATAGTTACCTTCCTGGCTACCTTTTATTGTTTGAAAATGAAAAGTGGGACAAGAACGTATAGAATTAGTTTATAAAGAAGAAAGAAGTGATATGATATTAGGAAAGAATATATCCTACATGCTATAATATATCCTACATCCTGCAGTCTTATTGCTTTCCCTGCAAAAAGCTCATTACAGGTCGACTACAAGTTATGAAGGCTTGTAAAGGGCCTGTATGTAGAAATAATATCATATTATTATACAATATTAATATGCAATGAATGTCATTTTCTCCCCATCCACCTCAATTTTCAGGTGATGTTCAAACTCTCCTGTGTTCAAACCACCAGGCTCTCCCAAGTTCTGAACACCAACAAGCTGTCTAGAGAAGAGCTGCCAGGACAATCTCCTGAAATTTCTCCCTCTTTGCTTCCATTTCCCTCCCCCTGGAGTATCGTTCTCACTTTCCTTCTTTTATTCTCACTTTCCACTAGTGCCTCAATCATTATTTCAGGCAATCCTTCATACTGCCTATGCCTCTTTTGACTCTTATGAGTAACCCTTTCCCATTTACTTCAAGAAAATTTTCTTATCTCTTTCTCTTTATTTTACTCCATTGTGAAGGAAAATGTGTATGGGAGTAGAGGTGGGGGTTGAGGGGAGAAAAATCTACTTAAGGCTGATATGCCTGAGTAGCGTTAGTAATATACCCATATTAAAAAAAAAAAAAAAAAGGGAGAAACCATAAGGTTGGCAGTAAAAATGCCCATTATAAAGAAATAATGCAATCAACCTCTAATGCCCTCGAAACTATTCTGAAGTTCCCTTGAGAATCTAACAGAAGTCTCCAAGTAAATTTTCCTTCTGTAATTGAATCTGCTTTTCCTCAAAGGATGATTCAAAATAACATTATAAAACTTTCCATCCAAATGTTTTGGTTTTGGTTTTGTTACTTTTTAGTCATTTTCAGTCATGTCCTTTGTGATCCCATTTGGGGTTTTCTTAGCAAAGATTCTAGAGTGGTGTGCCATTTCCTCCTCTAGCTCATTTGACAGGTGAGGAAACTGAGGCAAACAGGGTAAAGTGACTTGGTCAGGTTCACGGAGCTAGTGTCCAAAGTCACGTTTGAACTCAGGCCTTTGTGACTTCAGGACTGGTGTTAGCTAGTGCTATTTCTAATTTTGCAAAAAGATTATTTCTCAGGCTATTTCCCTTGCAGACGTTTATAGTATGGTTTAAAGGGACTATTGTAGGATAGTCTGGTAATCTACCCATTACAATATTGTTTTCATGAAAAAAAAAAAAAGCATCTCCCAAATCTCAAGCAAATTAATTAATTGTGGACTTTCATAGTACAACAACTTATTATATTTATTATGGATTTTTAGAACACAAGTTTGTAAGTTGGATATGCCATATATAATGTGTCAGCATTCCCTGAATTCCCTCCCTAGGGCTGGTCTCACAAGCGAACAGTCTGGAGCTGCTTCTGTGTTGTGATTTGGAGAGAAAACAGGGAAAGGCCAGTGACTCACCACATCTCCCTCACCGGCTTTTCAGAGAGCCTGAAATCCTCGCCACAGGTCTCTCCTCTTAGCCGCCTCTCGGGTCAATCTTAAGTTTGTAAGCACGCCTCTCTGGGTCTCAGAGGCCCCCAGCAAAGCCAGCTACGTGATCCCTTCGGGGGACGCTTCAGGGTTCCTCTGAGAACCTCGGCAGGTCTCTTCTCTAATGCGGTTGGTCAAATCCCCCAATGGCCAGGGTGCCCCGACTATGGCTATGAAAGACCAACTAGCACCCTAGTTTCATTTCATCGCAACATGAATTAGCTGTTGTAGAGAAAAGTTTAATTTTAACATAGAGCAGGAACAAAAGTATTCACTTTTCTCTCACGAGCTTACTCTCCCTTATATCTTCTACGTCTCTAGGGAAAGTGGCCTTACGCTGAATATCTTTGCTACGAAGTTCTGGCCCCAAGTTCCCTGTGGATGTAGCATGTCCTCCTCTCGGCTACTCCTGGGATAGGTCCTGAAGGGGATGCTTGGCTCCTCGGGACACAGAGATAGGCTGACTGCCAAACCTAGCTTGCACTTCCCGGAACAAACCGGATCCAAAGCACCCGCACTCCAGACGGCTCACTCTCCTGGTCTTTCAGAACTGACAAAACCACAAAAGAACAATTGCCAAAGCAAAGGACAGAGGCACATTTTCATGGGTAAATCTATCAGCCTGGGAGGAGGAGTCCTAATACCTTCTTTCCTTAGGCATTGAATCTCACCAGAAGCAATCAATGAAAGAGCTAAAGCAAGAGCAGAGATCCACCAAAAGAGGGAGGAATGGAAGCCAACTAACGGAATTTTTTTTTAGGCCCTTACCTTCTGTCTTAGAACCAATACTATGTACTGTGTATTGGTTCTAAGGTAGAAGAATGGTAAGAGCTAAGCAATGGGGGTTAAGTGACTTGCCTAAGGTCACACAGCTTGGAAGTGTCTGAGGTCAGGTTTGAACCCAGGACCTGGACCTGCAGGCCTGGACTGAGCCACCCAGCTGCCCCAATGAATGTAATTTTTAATGTGCCTCTGTGGCCAATCAAAGAATCTCCTATTCACCAAATGGTTGGCTAACCAAAACCGGTTAGAGAATTCTACTGTGGAAAATATATGCTCTTAAGTCTCTTCTAGGTACTCCCATTACCATCCTCACAACTCCCATAAGTAGACTCCACAGAATTGATTTGTTGTTTTTTTTTCACATTCAACATAAACTCATTTATTTAAATTAATAAGATAGATTATAAATTTATAATTATTATATTCATAAATTTCTAAATAAATAATTTAAATAAGATAATCAATAATAATAATAATCAAGTTTCCATTTTTTAAAAACAGACCCAAAACCCTTCACTTTTGCATATGCAATAGAATTTCCAGCCTCGTGCATGAGGCATATAACTGGAGTATGTTCTTTCTTGGCACTGGAGCCAGTCCCTTCTCTTGAACTTTAGACATCGCAGCCTTGGGCAGGAATGGGGCTACAACTCCCATGGCTCTGTCTTATAGAAGTGTGTTTAGAATAGACCTGGAAAAAAGGGACTATTCAATAGCAGCCTAGATTGGAGATCTTATTCCACCCCCGGAGCCTTTAAAGATAAGGGCTAAGTCAATGAGGGATGACGGTGTGTACGTGGGACACCAAGGAGCAAGAAGTTTGGAGACAAACCTCATGTAGTGGTGAGAAATCTACCAGCTTGTGTTGGTTGGCATAAATCCATGATCAACATGGTGAGAACTTCTGTATACTAGAGCCTACTTCAGAATGTGTTAAAGCAGACTTTCAGTACCCCTAGTTCGCCCTGGCATGATGAGGGAGAGTCCAAACCTTCTCTGTTAAAAGGAAAGTGTGTTAACAGCAAATGACACTTGGTCAAAGTCTTCCACATGGGAATAACATTGAAGCACTTTGCATATGGGTAAATCCCTTATCGTGTGAGAATTTTCCATGACTTAAAACTATTAAGAGTAGCTAGATAATAGGCAACCCATTAAGACTTTGACCTAACTGTATTTATCACCTTCCAATCAAAGAACAGGATGGAGGGGAGGGAAAGCAGGAAGAGAACTGTCATGGGTAAAAGGGAATGATTCACAGCGTTGGTGTCACAGGACAACAAAATGGCAGAAAAGGCAGAAAAGAAGGGAGATGGAAAGGCATCCAAGACAGACTTCACTTCATGGTTTTTCTATGGCCAGCCGTGTATATTTTGCTCAAAAAAAAAAGTTGAGAATGCTTCCTCACTAGAACAGACAATTACAGGAAGCCACGGGAGAGACTTGTCTGGCAGGAAAAGGGCCCTCTCTGCCAACCAAGTGCACAGCCTTATATGGTTGCACTCCTGACCATGTATCAATCACGCCTCTCCCCTCCCCTCTTTTTTTATAAGTGTTCTAAAGTTACCCACAAATAGGCTATATTTAATTCCTATTTAGGTGTGTGTGTATATGTGCAAATCATGAGTATGCCAACACAGAGATAACTTTACATGGAGGAACTTGGCAGGGGCAGGGAGGGAGCAAATATAAAATCTATGTGTAGCTTCTAGGTGGCAATGACTATATATGGAAATCCTCTCCTGCTAAATGCCGAGAGAAGTATGTGGGTGCATCAGGCATAGCCAGTGAAACAAAAGCCTGAGATTCATTACAATCACATGATTTGACACTTGAG
>NC_058132.1:465382760-465400260 GCF_016433145.1 Gracilinanus agilis | reverse complement strand
ATGGCTTACTTTTCTATTTGTATCCCCAGCATTAGAATAGTGCTTTGCACATAGTAAGTACATAATTACATACTTTCTTCATATAAATGTTAGCTCTGGTTACTTATTTGATACCCCTCAGACTTGTGCTCTCATGTCCTATTGGAGTCAGGCTTCTAATTTTTTATAAGATGCTACCCCTGGACATGCTATAGTAACTCTAGTCATTACATCTGTTTCCGTGATTGTTTTTTCATGAACCTCTGGCCACTATCATGAGAAGTTATGTATAATAGACCACTAAATCTTCTAAAATAAAATCCTGCTATTTCTTTTGAGGTAGGTGGGAAAGACATCAATTAAATATTACTCTAACTGCCCCAAAAAAACTGAAATAATATAGACCATACCTTTTTTGGTTGTAGAACTTGAAAGGATCAATCATTTCACAAAGTTCACCCAAGATTCCTAGGTGACGTTTATTATGATCAAATGTATGTTTGCATTAACTAGGTGTGGGGTGGAAAAGAAAGTCTTAACTCTATTTTTAAATCATAATATTGATGCATTAGGTAAAATAATAACTAGTAAAAAATATGTTGTCAAGATCCTTACACACTAATCTTCTTAAATTGAGGATAATTTAAAATCCAACCAAAAATATTCAAAACAACAGATTAGCTTCCTAACTTGTGCTAAGAATATCATCCTCTTTCTCTTCTCTTAAAGCAAATGTGTGAATCTATGAAATAGTTTAACTGTATAACCAGATTTCTGATCAAAGCAAACATGAAATAATTTTCACTGCTTTGTACAGAAAAATTCTTCATACAAGTAAAGTCAACAATGCCAAAAGGAAATAATTTAATTCCAGAAGCATGGAGCCAACACACACACACACACACACACACACACGCATGCATGCATACACGCACGCACACACACAATCATTCAAAATTGTTCTTTTTTTTATTTCAGCTGTGAAGCAGCAGCTGAAACAATGTTCTCCCAATGTAACATGATCTTCAAGATTCTTTAGGGAATAAAATTACTTTCTAATAATGAAATCCACTAGACTGTAGAATAGCCTAATAAGGGAAGTCATGGAATCCCCACAGCTTTGGGTCATTTAAAACTAAATGCACAGAGAATTTAAACTGACTTGCCTAAGGCCACAGTTGGAACTAAAGCAAGAGGAAACAAGAGTGAAAGAAAAACACTGGAGATCTGGCTTTGAGACCCAGGCTTTAGCACCTTGTTCTCATTATATTGGCATCCAGGTGTGAAGTTCATGTCAAGTCAAAAGATGTGAAATACCATGTAAGAAGCCCATGAAATGTCTGGAATTTTTAAAAATCAATGCCTATACCTTGAAATTTTCTAAGTTCATGAGCCTTTCAGAAGAAAGGGATTTAAATTATTAATAATACCAAACTTTCAATTATCCATACCAACAGAGGAGCAATAGCAAAAATAATCCAAAATTAATGAAAATTGCAAAATTCCACACACAATTTCATTCTCTCAGTTATCCGTGCTCACTTCCCATCATGTGCAGCTTCACTAATTCTCAGTTAGAAACATAAACAGGATCATAGGGTTGATGACTAGAAGGGACCCTGGATATTAATCCAACCCTCTTATTTCACAGATAAAGAAATTGAGGTACAAATGGTTGAGTGACTTCTTCAAGATAACACAAATAAAAAGGATCAGAGCTAGATTCCTTAGCAAAAGAAATTCCCCAGTGTGGAAAATCTCCCCAGAGATACAGAGAAGTAATTCTTCTCAGAGTGTTGCCCAAGACAGTGAGAAGATGGGCAACTTGCCCATGCATGGTAATAGAACTAACTGACATGTCAGCAATAGAGACTTAAACCCAGGTCTTCCTGCCTCCCAAAGAAACCTCTATAGCTTCTATATCCCCATAAACAATAAAAATGCTAGAAAACCAATAAAGTTTAAAAAATAGTTTTTTTAATAATTTACTAGAATTATTATAACAACTAGGTGGTATCATAGCAAGAGTGCTGGACTTGGAGTCAGGAAAAGCTTAACTGAATTTGAATCCCATCTCAGACTTTTACCAGCTATCTGACCATAGGCAAGCCATTTAATTTCTAATTGCCTCAGTTTCCTCATCTACAAAATGAAAATAATAATAGCACTTAACTTGCAGGGTTGTTATAAGGATCAAATGAGATAATACCTATAAAGCACTTTGCAAATCTCAACAAGAAATATAAATGTTAGCAATTATAATTATTATTAGAAATTTAGAAAAACCTCAAGACAGAAGAAAAGCGCAAAGACTGAATTTAATCCAAAAAAGACAGAGAGGGTCAAATATACATGGAAATACTGTAACCAACCTCAACTGAACTGGGCATATGAAGTACATTTAGGAGATTAAGTACTTTAATAGCTATCTGAAATAAAAAAAAAACAGGAGGAAAACATTATCAAATATCATTCTGTCACTTAATTGAATACAACTCTGCCCTGATGTTTGGGGTTTTGTTTTCTCTTGTTTTGGGGGTTTTTTTCCATTGTAAGAGGCACAAATCCAATGCTGTTCAACTGGTCTGAACAATCTCTTGAAACCCAAGTACTGAATGAATACAAACAAGTGTCCATAATGATATCAAGCCTTGAAACCCCAGCAAGGCCAGCTGCCCTGCAGATGAGTTCTATAATGCTATTTGTTACGGGAGACCTAACTCTAGTCTGAGCAACAAACAACATCAAAATGTGGAGACCTGCTATTCATTAGTATGGCTGCAGCTCCCTGCCACAATCCGCCTGCCACCAAATATTTCCACAAATTCCTATTTACCAGGTCTCTACTTCTTCCCCACTATTACTGATTGCTAAGGTATTTGTGTTTAAATAAACTCTCTATTTTGTAATCAGTCTACTCCTCCTGACCAATTAATTCAGTTCCACTATAGTATTTGGGGCATCACAATCATGTCTATTTGCATACAAACATCGCAGCAATCAGCAATGAAGAGAAAATAAGAAGCAAAAAAAGGGCTAGCATTTACTACAAGTTTGGTAAAATACATGTATTTCATATATATGCATATGTACATATTTTTAAATCATTGGAAGTGAGTGAGCTAGAAGGCACTTTAAACGATTACTCAAGAAACAGCCCATTAATCAAAATCTCAGACTCAGGAAACATCAATTTGGTGGAACCAAAGGTTGAACTTGAATCTCTATTCTAACTGCATATTTAAGTACTACAATATACTTTTCCCTTTCAGGCCTGAGGGCTGGTGGAAAGGGTATGGGACATGGAATCCAGACAGACCAGAGTTGAAAGCCTAATGATGACTAGCTGTGTGGGTACATAGAATAGAAGTAATGACAGCTAAAGTTGCTGCCCCATCACTGTCATGTTCTCCTTCCTAATCTCTGCCTCCTGTCTATCTGTACTTTCTAATGGCTATAAAAATTGTGAGTGCTGGATGAATGCTCTCCCACACTGGCCACACATTCCAAGTTTTTCCCCTGAATGGACTTTTATGAATATTCAAGATTGTTCTTGGCTCCCTTAAGGTTAATGTCCTCCCTTTGTAAATTATCTCTCACTTTTCTTGTATATAGTCATTTGTATATGGTCTTTCCCATTAGACTATGAGCTCCCAAAGAACAAGGACTATTTTGTTTTTCTTTGTATTCCCAGTGTTTATCACAGGTCCTTAATAAATGTTTGGTTCATAGGGTGTTTTTGAGTATCAATGGGACTCTAGCCCTGGGTCTTGGATTATGGGACATGGCACATGGACTTAGAAGAAGACAAAATTTCCTATAGCAGTTGTATCTGGTTCTATCAAGTTCATCCCTAAGGAGCAGAGCCTCAATCTGGAAAGAAGCCACCATTTTTCCTGGCTTCTTTGGATTTCCCTAACTTTGAGAAGGAGGGGGAGAAAAGAGGTTCTAAATCAGAAAGTGGAGCTTTCCAGGATAGGAAACACACTGCACAGACCTGCTTGGAACATACTAAGGTGCCATTCTTACAAATGAATCTATATGAAGGAGCATGTCTAGTGTCACCTACAAGATCAAAGTATTTCAATAATTCATCTTTTTAAAATTAGTTTTTTTAACCAATTGTAAGGATAAGGGATAAGGAGAAATTCATAGATTATCTTCAAAAAGAAAGGAGGAGAATTTATATACAAACCCTGGAAGAAGATTCTAAAAGGAGAGGAGGATCTTGGGAGTTGACTGTTTGTAACTGTCACTCCTAATCTAGCTTTCCACTGATCTTTGCTCTGGCATACCCTTGGAAGAACTAATCTTGTGGAAAGATTAGAGATTCCTTGGTTGGAGAATTGCCTTGGAGCAGACTGCCTTTTCCCTGGAGTAGAGAGGACAACCTGTCTGAGATCAAACAGTCAGAGATCAACTTGGCTAAGGTAATCCCAAGGGTTTTCTCACCTGGGACTCTGAGTTACCTAGGAAGCCAACCCAGGCTTGAAAGGCTAACAGTGAATCCTGTCTCCTCTGCCTTCTTAAAGGCAATCTGAGTAGTTAGATTAGCAGATAGTCAGATAGCATTTTGGGGTTGTAGATAAGAGCAGGGAGTGGATAGGATAGACCTATAGAAGAAATGAAGAGTGACCTCTCACGAGGTGCATAAAAGTTGGGCTGAGTCTAGACTGGTAGTGTTAGGACCCTATCTACCCTTTTCCCTTACTCCAATTATCAAAATTAATTTGGTTTCTAAAGCCCAAGGGTTTTGTGCTTTACTGGCCCTGGGGAGGTCCTTAGGTGGGTGTTTCTCATCTCCCATCCGTCTAGGCTTTTCCCAAACAATCTACCTCCATTTGGAGGTAGCCATCTCTTTCACAATTACATGTAATAACAAATTACTAGATAAGTCTTCCAAAGCTGATCAAAACTATCCCCCTCCTTCCTCCCAGAGCTGGCAAACAATTCAATCTGGGTTACACATGTATTATCACGCAAAACATATTTCCATATTATTCATTTTTGTAAGTGAATAATCTTATAAAACCAAAACCCCAAAACATATATCCAAATGAAAGCAAATGATTTTTCACTTGTTTATCTGCATTCCTACTTCAGCAGTTCCTTCTCTAGAGGTAGGTAGCACTTTTTGTCATAAGTCCCTCAGAATTGTAAACAATTCACCTATTTTTTTTCTCTCTTAGGTCTTCTTTCCTCTTGTGGAGATTCAGTTAAGAAATTATTCCCCAGTATTTTCAGTAAAATGACTTGGTAAAAATGCCAAAGTTCTTCCTATTCTCATGCTTTTGGGCAAATATCTGTAATATTCCCATCAAAATGTAGGCAAGACATGGAGACTTACAAATCAGATCAGTGGTAAAGATGAGTCATTGGAGTAGCTTCACTGTAAAGACTTTTTACAGTGTTGCTATTCCTGAGTTCTATTTTTCAGAGATCTGTAACTAATCAGAGGTAGCATAAAAGGGTGGCCAGAGTTCTGCCCTAGAGCCAAGGAAGACCTGGCTATGACACATACTAACTGAGTGGCTGTAGAAAAGTCATTTAGCTTCTCCATGCTCTAGGCAACACTCTAAGATTCTAAGTCATAGAGAAGATGTCAGCCTATATACATAAAGGAAGTTTCTTCACTCAAAGTTCTTGTTCTAGTGAAATCAGGGGGAAAAGATATATTGGGGCAGAAACTTGGTCTTCAAGGTCAGAATTTGGATCAAATAATAGTCATTTTTCAGCTTGTTGAGCAATCATTAGAGAGTATCATATGAAGCAATTCTCCATTTGTGAGATCACCTTTCTGTAGAAACTTAATAGGCAACTTTAGGGGTTTTGGAAAATAGATCAAGGCCAATTTAGATAAGAAAGACAGCATAATATATTGGACAAAGAGTTGGTCTCAAAGCCAGGAAAGCCTGGTTTCACATCCTGCCTCTGATACATGTTGACATGGTGGTGGTATCCAGTCATTTCAGTTCTTTGACTCTTCCTTCATGACTCCCATTTAGGTTTTTCTTGGCAAAGATCCTGGAATGGTCTACAATTTCCTTTTCCAGCTCATTTTACAAATGAGGAAACTGAGACAAAGAAGATCAAGTGACTTGCTCAGGGTCACACAGCTAAGAAGTATTTGAGGTTAGATTTTAATTCAGGTCTTCCTGACCCCAAACCCAGAGTTTTATCTACTGTACCACGCAGCTGTGAATGACTTTGCCTCAGTTTTCTGGACAACTCTCATATGACTCTACTTTGCAGAAATGATGCTGATGTTTGGGGAGAGGAAGTTCCCAAGTGAGGGGATGAAATCACAGGACCAGTCTCAATCCTCTAATTTAGAATTTCATATCTCCAGAAATAAACTAAGAATACATGGGATGGAGAAGGGAAGAAGCATGCATATGTACCAGTCATCATATTAATATCTTTACAGATTTACCCTTTTCACATAGCTCATTTGATCCTCACAACAACCCTGCAAGGTAGGTGTAATTAGCTCCATTTTACAGATGAAGAAACTAAGATAAACAAGGGTAAGCTCTTTGCCCAGGGTCACCCAAGAAGAAAGTGTTTGAGGCCAGATTTTAATTCAGGTCATCCTGATTCCAAATCCAGTGTTCTATCCACTGTACTATTTGCCTACTCAAAGCCTAAGCATGAGTTTAGGGGGTACAAAAATAATGTTTAATTCATATCCAACTGGCAAATGATTTAACGGGCAAATTTATCAAAGCATTTCATGTTCAAAATAATTGCACATGGTAAAATTTATGATTCCTCCAATCAGTATGCACAGCTTTTGTATCTCTAAGTTTCAGGCAGATTGGGGCAAATTAAGTTTCATGCTAGTCTACCTGAATGATTCATTACAATTTTGCCAAAATCAGATAATTACAATGAAAATATACTTTGTGATAATTGTATAAGGTGAAAAATGAGAGTAATTGTGAGGTGTTTAGTCTCCCAGTTTCAATACGTGTTTTTTTACAAAGCAAATTAGGTTAAATATGCATTTAAGTGGATAAATTATAGTCCATCATTTTTAATATGAAGAGTTTCAATATACACAGCAACGTGTGCTACTTCAGTTATCATTGAATGTGAGAGCAGAATAATACCTTAGCTTAGTCTATCTGGCCCTAGGCCTAATTTTATAAATGATGAAACCGAGTCTTAAAAAAAAGTACAGTGCTTTGCTCCAGTTTATCCAGTGATTCGTTAAAAGGATGACAAAAATTTAGAGGTGAAAGAGATTCAGAGTTACATGAGACTTAAGGAGAAAAGACTAGACTGATGCAAGGGTCTGCAAAGTCTCAGTGTGCTTTCCATTTTATTAATTATTTTTCCATCAGGGTACTCTTGATTACATCTGGATAGGAAGGTCCAAAGCCTCAAAAGGTTGATAGGCACATCTTCTTGTGAAAGGCAGGAATTTATAACAAATATTTTGAGCTGGAGGGAAATTTTTTTTTTCTTTCCTCACCCACCCACTCATTTAATTATAGGGCAGACCTAGAGGACTTGGTGGCTGAGAAAGAATATTCACTAATTCTTTATACAACAGACCCCTTCAGTTGTAGATTTTTAAGTAATGTACATTCATATAAAGGGTTGAATATGAGTAATTTCTTACCTTAGGTCACATATTTATCTGGGAAAAGATTCTTAAGTTTTAGCCCCAGACACAAAGAATGAGTTCATTTTAGCCCAGGGAGACTGACCACGTTTGTTTCAGTTCTTAGCTAGGCTGGACCTTGGAATAGGATTTTAAATTCTCTTATTATTTTTTTTCAAATTGGCTAGAATAGGATGTCTGTAGCAAAAAAAAGGAAATAGCTCTTAGATTCAAAAGAAGGTTAAATAATTTAATCCTAAAAAATTAGAATCATAGAATCAATAGATAATTTCATCAGAGAAAAAAAAACAATGAGACAACATACCAAAACTTTGGGGATATATGAAAGAGTCCTTAGGGAAACTTATAGATCTAAACACTTTCATTAACAATGAATAAAAAAATCAGATCAATGACTTGGGCATGCAGCTTTAAAAAAAACAGAAAACAATAAATAAAAAAATAAAACCAAAATAAGAAAAAAATAAAAATTCTAAAAACCAGAGATCAACAAAACTGAAAAAATATAATTGGATTGGTAAATGAAACTAGAAACTGTTTTGCAAGTAATATTAAAGTAGATAAGCCATTAGCTACGCTGATTTTTTTAAAGGGTGGAATTTCTATTTTTATTAAATCTATTATCAAAAATATTGTAACAAATGATAAAAAAAACTATTAGAATTAAAGAAACTATTAGAAACTATTTTGACCAATTATATGCCAACAAAACATCATCTAAATGGAATGGACAAATATTTTCGAAAATACAAAATACCTAGATTATTAGAAAAAGAAATATAAATGCTTAATAATCTAATCTCAGGAAAAAATTAATAGAACAAACCATAAAGTCCAAAAAATTGAATCACTTGGATTTGCCAGTAATTTCTACCAAATACTAAAGAACAATTAACTCTAATATTACACAAATTGTTAGAAACATCTCCCCTAAGTACCTTCTATGAGATAGCTGTGATACTTATAACTAAACCAGGGAGACAAAAAGCAGAGAAATAAATTTATCGACTAATATCTCAATGACTAGTGATCTAAAAATATTAATGAAGAGCCTATAATAACACTAAAATGATTATTCACTATAACCAATCTAATTTATACCAGGAATACTAGATTGATTCAGTATAGGAAACCTAAACACATAATAGAACATATATATAACAGAAATAATAAAAGTTTTCTGCATGATGTGGGAAAAGTTTTTGACAAATTGTAATACTACTTTATGATTTAAAAAAACTAGGAAAGCAAAATTATAAATGGACTGGTGCTTAACATAGTCACCAATATCTATGTAAAACAGAGACAGTATTATCTATGTTGGAAAAATACTAGAGGCCCTTCCAATAATATCAGGAGTAAAACAAGGCTATCCAATATCACTGCTATTTATATAGGTCTAGAAATTCTGGCTACTACAATAATAGGACAAAAAAAAATGAACTGAAGGAAATGGAAAAGTATACATAATGAAGAAAGAAATGAAGGGAAAAGTATGCATAAAGACGAAACAAAAGTATTCCTTTTTCTAAAAATATAATGGTTTATTTAGAGAACACATATTCAACCAAAATTAATTGAAATAATTAATAACTTCAATAAAATTCCAAATATAAAATAAAATCATCAACCTTCTGTATATAACCAACAAGTCATGGCAGAAAGAGATAGAAAAAGAAACTCTTTTACTAATAAGTACAAAATGGATGAAGTATTAGGCAGCCTACCTACCAAGACGCAAATATAAATATGTAAAAAAAATAACTAAAAAACATTTCTTACAGAAATAGAGATAAATAATTGAGGAGATATCTACTGTTTTCAGTTGAGGCATGAGCTACCATAATAAAAATGATAATACTTTCTAAATTAATTTACTTATTTAGTGCCATACAAATCAAACTAATAAAGGATTATTTTGAAAAATTAGAAAAAATAATGAAATTTATCTAGAGAAACAAAAGGTCAGGAATTACAGGGAAAAGCAGGGGAATGGGGCATAGCAGTGCAAGATCTCAAACTCTAGTACAAAATAGAAGTTACTAAAACTAACTAATACTGGTTTAAAAAAAGAATAGATGATAAGTAGCACAAATTAGATACACAAGAGAGGCATATAAACATAGCAGCTTAATATTAAGTTCCAAAACTATAACTATAGGAGTAAGGATTCACTATTCAATTTTAAAAATCTAGAAAATAATAGAAAGGACTCTGGCAGAAATTAAGCTTAGAGCAATATTCCTCATTACATAGCATATTCATATTAAAAGGGACATAACTGGAAAAAAATATTTCCAGAAAAATCCGCTGAAAAAGGCTTCATATACAAAATATTTAGGAAATTAGAATAAAAATATCCAAAATATATTTAAGATAATCTGTAAATTTATAGTCATATGTATAGTTATATCATAAATTAGAATAGGGTAAGAGATGAAAGAAAAAGAAACGGTCCTCTATGTACAAAGTGCTACTATCAATACGTTTATATTTTTTCCATCTTTTGCAGAAAGGTGGTTTTCTGAAGTCATAATTGTACACTGTTCTGATCACAGTTCTAAAGACCTTCATTCTACTAGAGACCTCCCTCCAGGTGGACATTAATGACTACCATTGAATTCTGTCATTGAGCAGTACACAATGCAATTAATGGTATTATTATCTAGACTTTCTCCATTTGTTTCCTACACAATAACATAATAGATTTTATCAAATAGCTTATTGAAATTTTGTTACGCTATATGACATTTTCCCAATCTTCTAATCCAATAACTATATGAAAAGGAAAATGTCAGTTCCTTATAAGAAACTACTCTCAAGGAAATAAGAAGGAAAAGGGACTAAGGGGAGAATTTAGGCAATGAGGGAAAATAAAATATCCAAAAAATATATATTTTCCAAAAGAACCACAAAAAAATAGCACTATTGTGGTATGGCCTAATTTTAATGAACCTATTTTAGTTCACAGTGATGATTGCTTCCTTTTCTAAGGAATTTTCACAAACTATCCTTTAAAAAATAGTTCTAGAGTGTCTCTGGGAATTCAAATCAAGTTCATTGGCCTATATACTTTGAAGGTTCTGCCCTCTCTCTTTTTGGTTTTGATATATGTGTTCGATTTTTTTTTTTTGCAAGTCAGTACATTTGCCTATTTCCTACCCCAAAGACCTTTTCCTGTACTTTACAATTATTCAAAGGTTACTGACAATCAATCAGCCAACATTTCTGTCAGTCGTCTCTCCCTCCTAGGAACTCTTTGAGAGCCTTGTTTTTATCTCTCCCATGAAATTTATCATATTCTCCCCAGTATTATCACCATTTTTCTAGTTCCCTCATTTCTTCTAATAGATCTTCAGGATTTAAGATGGTCAATCATGAAGCAAGTATTACTAGTATATGTTCCATAAATCCTCATTGAATGAATATTAACAAAAACATTTAGAACCTAATCAACATGGTCAAAAAGTCCTTTTGGTGACTCGGCGACAGATACGGGTGCCAAAGTAGCAACTAGCTCCAGAACAAACAAAATCTATTCTTCACAGCAGTTCAACTCTGAAATCTTGGCACATCTGGTTTCTTGAGCAGTTTCATCACCTCTGAGTACTACTAAATATCAAGTAGCAGGACAAAATCACCAACAAAGACTGGGAATACGGCCAACCCACTAGCACTGAAGCATTGTTGATCATCATATCAAAACTCCACTGGGCTGGACATGTGTAAAACAGGGATGACAGCTGGAACTCATGTGGACATCACAAAACAAGACGGCTCAGTGCCAATGACCACAGATTCTTATATTTTTAGTTTCCAAAATTTTGTCGAATCTTTTTTATAAGCTTTACTGTAGTAAACAATTGTCTATTTGCCTTTTTAAATGCTTCTATAAATTTACCAACTGTTCATAAGTTTCATTTTGTTACATATTAGAGGTAAAGTTTTCACAAAAGCATTTATTACTGGTTTTGTAATGCAAGTGTTTATCTGCTCTCCCTGTACCACTGGATTCCCCAGACAGCTTACTAGGTTCCCTTCTGGGAAAACCAAAAGGCTTGGTTGGAAACAATCACCAGGTTCACACTGGGGCCAGTAATAACAGCCAGGAGTTTGTCTTGGTGAAGTAATGCTGTGAGAATGAGGAAGCAAGGTATAAGTAAGGGTTTAGGACCAGACAGTAAGTTGGACCAGAAACCCAGAAATCGTGGGCTTCCATGGCTCCTTGTCTCCCAATTCCCAGACCTTATGATCAAGGGCAAGACAGAAGCGTATTGAAGGCACACAAAGTGTTTGCAGATGATCTAGGAATGGCTATCCCCCTTGCCCATGCCTTCCTCATACCTATCTCCTGGCTTCATTACTTTCCTTCTAGTCTCAGCTAAAAGCCCACTTTCTACAAGAAACCTTTCCCAATTCCCTTTCCTTCTGATACCTTCTCTCTGCTGATTATTTCTGATTTATTTTGGATATAGCTTTTTTATGCATTATTATTTGCATGTTGTCTTCCCTATTATTTTGTGAGAACATTAAAAGCAGGGACTTTCTTTTATCTTTCTTTGAATCCCCACTATTTAGCATGTCTTGCACATAGTAGGCATGTAATAAAAAATATATTAATAATACCTAACATTTATATAGCACTTCCTATATGCCAGGCATTATGTTCAACACTTTAAAAATATTGCCTCATAACAACTCTAGAAGGTAGAAGCTATTTTCCCCATTTTCAGTTGAGGAAAATAAAACAAACAGGGGTAAAGTATCTTCTCCAAACTCTCAAGCTGATAAGTATCTGATTAGCCAATTTTTTATTCAGGTCATCCTGATTCCAGACCCAGAGCTCTAACCACTGTGTCACTTAGCTGCCAATTGTTTATTGACAGACAAAAACATGGCAGACTTTACTCTATGACTGGTCTCCATCCTATGTTAAATATCTCTACCAGTATGCAACTATTTGCTCCCTTAGTCCCACAAGAAAGAAAATTAAAAAGGATATCTCTTTTTAAGCAAAAATACAAGAAACTGAAGGCAACCTCCACACCATGATGGGATATTGGAATAGGACTTGGGGGAAAAAAGAATCACAAAGACTCATTTTTTGGTACTTTTATATCAGCAACTAAAACAGAGCCTGACACAGAGTGATGCTTAATAAATACTGATTGGTCAATGTAAGTTGCAGAATAGTTGCAAATTGTATTGGTGGAAGGAGTTTCATCATAGGGAGGTCCGTCTAGTGCTAAAATCACCAGTTCCTCCCTTCCTCACATTTACGTGTATGTATATGTACATGTGTATATGTGTGCATAAATATATATGATATCATGCATGTGTGTTGTGCTGCTTTTGCCATCTGTTAGTTTTATGATGGGTACAAGTCACTAATTCTTTCTGAACATTACTTTCCATATTCTAAGAAAAGGACTAATACCTCTAGAACATACTGACCAAAGAAGAAAACACCTATAAAAAATCCTTGGCAACCCTAAAGCACCACACACATGGAATGGCAGACTGGCCGATGAGGGGCCCAGACATTGGAGCATGAGTGGATTTGCCATTCATACTGAGTTATGGGTATATGGGCACCAGCTAGGTGGTACAGCGGTTGGGTCTGGGATGGTGGAGAGTGCTGGACCTAGAGTCAAAAAGACACAATTCAAGTCCTCAATTCAAGTCTGGTTTCAGATACCTACTAGCTGTGTGATCCTAGGCAAGTCGCTCAACCCTATTGGCCTCAGTTTCCTCATCTGTAAAATGAGCTGGAGAAGGAAATGACCAGCCATTCCAATATATTTGCCAAGGACATCCCAAATGGGGTCACAAAGAGGCAGACAGGACTGGAAAATGACTGCACAGTATATATAGCATGTGCTATATTTTCTACTGCCGCTAATTCAAAATATGGAACTTTGGGGAACAGTTTCTGGCCGCCTGTGACTAAGGGACTATTACTTTGTGATGATAAAAAGTCTTCTTGTTGGCTGAGAAACTGGAAAGACTAATGAGTCAGTAGATGCTGAGCCAAAACTGAAAGAGCACAGAAAAGTTTCTAATGGATGATCTCTCCCTCTATTCCAGGCACCTTCTGAGTGAGGAACATTGCTCTCTGTGTGTCCCTGAGGGCATAATGCCTATTTCTTTAATGTTTATTCTTTTTTGATCTCAGTTGAATGAGTATCTAGAGATGGAATGGACCAGATTACAACCCTGAAAGGTCTGAGGAGGATCAAAAGTCCCCTTGGCAACTGGAGTTAATAGCAGAGACAACCAGAGCTAATAACTGCAGTCGCTGAGTCCGGTGAGGAAAGTCTAAGGAGCTACCTGCTTGACACAATCCCACAATGACTGAGTTCCATCCACTGGGACCAGACATGCTACCAGTATTTAGCCCAGTTGAACAAAGGGAACAATTCACTCATTAGCAATTGCCAACCTAGTAGCCAATTCCATGGAGAATATGCAAGGGGAGAAAAGGATGGCCAGGGGCCAGGAGTCATGCCCCACTGCACACACAAACACAAACACACAAACTATCTCTGTCCCTTGAGTTGGAGCCCACTATCACCAAGGATTTTGTGTGCAAAGAGGTGCGAACATACTCCTAGTTCATTTTCCCAACTTCTGTCTTTGTTCAGGAAATATCTCTTTCTGTCATTTTAACTAGTAATTTTTTATAATTCCAACTAGTCCATCAATGGGCAAGCTGGTGAAGTAGATAGAGTGCCAGGCTGGAATCAGAAAGGTTCAACATCTTGGGTTCAAATATGGCCTTAGACACTAACTGTGTGATCCTTGGCAAAAACTTTGGTTCTTATGATAAGCCCTTGGGCATGTCCAGACACATAACAGCCCACCACCATATGCAGAAAAACAAACAAGATGTATGATGGGGGAAAAGAGGTCAGAAGGGAAAAATATGCACCCCAGAGAAAAGAGATCAACAAAATTGTAATCCTCTTTGCCTCCTTTTACTCATCTGTAAAATGAGCTGGCAAAGGAAATAGCAAACCATTCCAATAGCTTTGCTAAGAAAACCCCAAATGGGGTCACTAAGAGTTGGATACTACTGAAAAAAACTGAAAAGTTTATAAACAGTGGAGGGAGTTCCCCAGATGTGGGCTCATGGACAGTATAAATAAAAATCACAGATTTGGTGGCAGCTGGGTAGCTCAGTGGATTGAGAGCCAAGCCTAGAGACTGGAGGTCCTAGGTTCAAATCTGGCCTCGGCCACTTCCCAGCTGTGTGACCCTGGGCAAGTCACTTGACCCCCATTGCCTACCCTTACCACTCTTCTGCCCTGGAGCCAATTCACAGTACTGACTCCAGGACGGAAGGTAAGGGTTTAAAAAAAAATCACAGATTCTCAGGATTATTCCTAGGACTTTGAGGGAATAAAAAGTCATTGCCCTCTGGGAACTCAACTTGCCAGGCCAAGAAAACAGTTAAAGAAGCAGCCCAGAAGAGGTGATACAAAAATATCAGCTTTTAGAATTATTCCAGGGATATACCACAACTGAAAAATAATTCAGTTGAGAAATATGAACCCTTTCAGTCCTTAAGAGAAAATGTGAAGGTTAATAGTAAATTAAGAGATAATTCAAAAATCAAAGTCCTGGAGAGTGGCTAAATAAACTGTGGCATATGGATGTAATAAAATAACATTGTGCAGTAGGAAATGATGAATATGAGGTATTTAGAGAAACAAAGAAATAATGCGTGAATTGATACAGAACGAGAAGAAAAATAAACATAATGATCTCAATGTTGCAAATAAAAAGATAACTTTAAAAAAGCTAAATACTTCATAATTTTAAAAGGAAACAATAAAGATCCCAGAGAACAGATAATAAAACATACTTCCCCAGTCTAGGCATCAAGCTACTAGGAGAGCAATATATTATCAATATTGTTGCATATGGTCACTGTTATTTCAGGTTTTTTATTTTCTTCATTAGATTTATTTGAGGGAAGTAGTTGGCAGAGGGGATAGAGCAGTAAGCCTGGAATCAGGAAAATATGAGTTCAAATCTGGCCTGTGATATTTACTAGCTGCATGATTCTGAGCAAGTCACTTAACCTTTATTGGCCTCAGTTTCCTCACCTACAAAATGATGATACTAATGGCACCAAACTTCTAGGGTTATTATTTTGAACTAAATAAGAGAATATTTGTAAAGCATTTTTAAAGCTTAAAGCATTTTATAAATATTAGTTTCTATTATTATTATCATCATTATCATAACAAGGGAAATTTATTTCCAGAGTTAAAGGAGGTTGGGGAGAATATATCTGGATATGACTTTGAAGTAAAAACAAAAAGTATCTATATATCTTATTAAATAAAATAAACAAAGAATAAAACAGTTAAACAAATCTGCAGTCAAACTATATATATATATGACTCAAAGCATAATTTGTGAAATGAAAAAGAATCAAGATTGAGACCCAGTTAACCAGAAAAATGCTCAATCTCAACTTGGTTTCTGTTGCCTATGACCCATTTATTATTTTTTTTGATCATGCATTTTTTTTCAAACATTTATTAATATTCATTTTAACACGGTTACATGATTCATGCTCCTCCTTTCCCCTTCGCCCCCCGCAATCCCCCCATCCCTGGCCAATACACATTTCCACTAGTTTTGTCATGTGTCCTTGATCAAGACCAATTTCCAAATTGTTGGTAGTTGCATTGGTGTGGTAGTTTCGAGTCCACACCCTCAATCATGTCCACCCCGACCCATGCGTTCAAGCAGTTGTTTTTCTTATGTTTCCTCTCCTGCAGTCCTTCCTCTTAATGTAGGTAGCATTCTTTACCATAAATTCCTCAGAATTGTCCTGGGTCATTGTATTGCTGCTGGTACAGAGGTCCATTACATTCGATTTTACCACAGTATATCAGTCTCTGTGTACAATGTTCTTCTGGCTCTGCTCCTTTTGCTCTGCGTCAAATCTTGGAGGTCTCTCCAGTTCACCTGGAACTCCTCCAGTTTATTATTCCTTTTAGCACAATAGTATTCCATCACCCGCATATACCACAGTTTGTTCAGCCATTCCCCAATTGAAGGACATACCCTCCTTTTCCAATTTGTTGCCACCACAAAAAGCGCAGCTATGAATATTTTCGTACAAGTCTGTTTATCTATGATCTCTTTGGGGTACAAACCCAACAATGGTATGGCTGGATCAAAGGGCAGGCATTCTTTTATAGCCCTTTGAGCCTGATTCCAAATTGCCAGCCAGAATGGCTGGATCAGTTCACAGCTCCACCAGCAATGCATTAATGTCCCAATTTTGCCACATCCCCTCCAACATTCATTACTCTCCCCTTCTTTCATTTTAGCCAATCTGCTAGGTGTGAGGTGATACCTCAGAGTTGTTTTGATTTGCATTTCTCTAATTATTAGAGATTTGGAACACTTTCTCATGTGCTTATTGATACTTTTGATTTCTTTACCTGAAAATTGCCTATTCATGTCTCTTGCCCATTTATCAATTGGGGAATGGCTTGATTTTTTATACAATTGCTTTAACTCCTTGTTTGGTTTTAAAGTCTTTCCTTTTCCACAGATCTGACACGAAAACTATTCTGTGTTCACTTAACTTGTTTATAGTTTCCCTCTTTATATTCAAGTCGTTCACCCATTCTGAATTTATCTTGGTGTAGGGTGTGAGATGTTGATCTAGACCTAATCTCTCCCATATTGTTTTCCAAATTTCCCAGCAGTTTTTGTCAAGTAGTGGATTCTTGTCCCAAAAGTTGGGCTCTTTGGGTTTATCATACACTGTCTTGCTGATGTCATTAACCCCAAGTCTATTCCATTGATCCTCCTCTCTATCTCTTAGCCAGTACCATATTGTTTTGATGACTGCTGCTTTAT
>NC_058132.1:465352881-465377760 GCF_016433145.1 Gracilinanus agilis | reverse complement strand
GGGCAATTTTGCTGAATTATTTCTGTTAGTATGGAGTCCAGGTTTCTATTAATTTCTGGTTTTTCTGGAAGACCAATTATTCTCAAATTGTCTCTTCTAGACTGGTTTTCTTGGTCTGTCACTCTCTCATTGAGATATTTCATCTTTCCTTCTATTTTTTCAGTCTTTTGACTTTGTTTTATTTGTTCTTGTTGTCTTGAGAGATCATTAGCTTCTAGCTGCTCAATTCTAGCCTTTAGGGATTGATTTTCAGCTATAATCTTTCCGTTTTCGGCTCTGATCTTTTGATTTTCAGCTGTAATCTTCTGGTTTTCGGCTATAATCTTCTGGTTTTTGGCCATAATCTTCTGGTTTTTGGCCATAATCTTCTGGTATTCCTTTTCCATCTGGTCATTTCTGGTGTTCAATTTGCTTATCAGTTCATTTGGTTTCTGAGCCTCACTTTCCAATTGCAAGATTCTGCCTTTTAAACAGTTATTTTCTTGCCAGATCTCTTCCATTTTCCTCAAAATCTCAGTTTTGAACTCTTCCATAGCTTGTGAGGAGTTTTCCTTATTTGAGGAGGGTCTGGATGCTTGTTTGTTCTCCTCCTCTGTTTGCTCGGTTGTCTGGATTTTCTCTGTGTAAAAGTTGTTGAGTGTTAAAGACTTCTTTTTCTTGTTGTTAATCTTTCTCTTCTGAACTTCCTGAGACTGGGTAGCCATCATTAGCCCAGCAGCTTCTCAGGTTTATCCTCGCTCTCAGGGTCTGTCCACGGTCAATCCCCCAGGTGGCCCACCTTGCTTGATCCTCTGCCAGAGGTTTCTTTACAAGTCTCAGGGCGTTGCTTCCACAGTTGTATACCCATCTGCACTGGTTTCCCACTCAGGGTTTCAGAGCTTTAGTTTGTGGCTGTGTCTGCCTCCACCCATGCCTTCGCCCGTGCCTGCACTCTGAGCCCAAGCTCTGCGTCCTGCGTCCCTCTGGGCGCCCTGCTCCCGCGCTCAGATTTTGTTTGCGTTCGTTAGCTTTTTGGGGTCCTAAATCTTGCTGCTCTCAGGAACAGGCCCCGGAGCTGCCAATGACTCGATGGGTGCCCCAAACTTGCTCTATTTCTTTTTAGCTGGCTTCGGCGCTATAGGTGTTGTGTGTGGAGGGGGTGGGGGTGGGGTGGTTGCTCAGCCCGCGATTTAGTGAGAGCTGTTTCACCCCTTTATAGCATGGAAATGCCTCGATTCCACGTACCTTCCACGCTGTGCCTTGTTGTGGGGTTTCTCCGTTCGTCTGGACTTGCTTTTATGTCCCCTTGAGGAGTTTTGTGTGTTTCAGTCAGGAGAGGTTAAGAGCTGCTTCTTACTCTGCCGCCATCTTAACCCGGAACTCCCCCATTTATTATTTTTAATAAAATAAATCTGTGTGCTTGCATGTGTGAACCATCATTTCCCTGAACATGCTATAATTCAACCTATTTTTTTCAAAGAATCTGATCTTCAAAAAACCTTCCATATCAATAAAAAGCACGTGCATTCAAGAAATCAAAGATGGGAATATTGCAGAAAAATACCTAGAAAAGCAGACCACAGCTATCATGTGCAGCTTGCACTAAAGAATTTCCAATGCCCTGAGAAAATCATCCTCTCAGGACTTTTTTGAAAGGCAAGATCCCGACAAAAAAAGAAGCCTCCAGCAAGTGGGCACTGGACAAAAATCAATCAAAAAAATCAAATTTTAAAAAGCATTATTTGATCCCACATCTTATTGCAGTTCCTTAAAGAAAAAATGATTATTAAATCTTCCAAAAGAATTGTTCCAACTTTATTGCAGTTCCCTATTTTATGGCAGTTTCTTATTACAAAAGTAAACTTGTTCTTCACAACCAAACCTTCAAGGTACAAAATCAACCGACAATTCAATTTTCCAAACTCTGCTGCTCTTGAAAGAGAGTATCTCAGTTAAAGAAAAGGAAAAACAAGAAACAAAAAACCCTTAGCAGTGCTTGAAATTTTTTTTTTCACCTCTTTTTTTAGTCAGTAGAATAGAGTAGCTGTTGATTTTTGGTTTCTTCAGAAATGATCAACAGTCTCTACTCAAAGGAACTATTAATTCCCAGGGTCAGGTAATATTCTCCCTGCTTGTGAAATCAATCATTTTCTCTGTAAACCCGTTCTCGAGCCTGTCCTCTGGGTTTGAACCCTATCCAAAAAAGGAGAGGGTTCAACTAAACGGGTAACACACATTTCCTTTTCCAACATGTAATTTTAACAGGACATTAGGCAAGCTTTCATGTCAGATCACTGCAGCCAACAAGCTAAAGCCTGTCTTTGCAAAAGGCCTTTAGGTTCCTTTTCTATGGCACAGGGGGATTGGGGCAGAGCCAGAAAGCAGAGGACAGGGAATCTGTTTTCTCCTGCTCTGTGTGTATTTGTGTGTGTGTGTGTGTGTGTGTGTGTGTGTGTGTGTGTGTGTGTGTGTTATACACCTGTAAATAGCTCTGGCTGCTCACTCAAGAACAGTGCATCCTTATTCAAAGGCTGCCAAGGCCAGCAAGTCCTTGAGGTATCTGACACGTCAATGCTGACCACAAAGTCTAAACCTTTCATGAAGTGGAGGAGCTGTAACTCACTGGTGGATTGGATATTTCCAGAATTTCTTCATTGTGGCTTGAGATAGTTCATTATCGCATCACATTATATAGAAATAGCTCTTTCTATAGTGTTGCCCTCTCCACTTTTATTTCTATTATGTGTGGCAAAGCTCCCAAAAAAGATGGGCCCTCGCCAAGAGTAAAGAAAACCATAATTCAAGACCTAAAAACAACAAAATGAATAAAACAAAACATGCTTTCATTAAATGCAACAACATGATAGGAGGAGGGGAGAGGGTTGCCATTTCTATTGAAACCTTTTAAAACAGTAAAGTTGGACTCAAAAACATTTCAACTGGGTATCTGACTCTAATTCTGCCTCCTTACAGGATCTTGGGCACAGTGCTTTATCTCCCTGGGCCCCGGTTTCCTCAGCTGCAAAATGAAGGGTTTGGGTTAATTTCTAGGCTGAGCCTGTACTTTAGATTTAATATTGGACCAAAACGAGACACTGATAGGTCATTAAAGCAGAAACAAAGATAACTTGGCTATTGCGGAGAAGGATATTTCATGAGAAGAAGCATTGGAGGCATCTCAGCTGAGCAGAGCTCGCTTTTAGCCATCATTTCCACAAAGCCAAGCATAATAGAGGACACCTGGAGGTCCTTGTGGCTTCTTTGTACTCAGGCAACCAACTCTCAAGGATGTTTTCAATAGCTTTTGAGGAAAAAAAACAGCCTAACTTGCATGAGAGTAGACTTAGATTGGTGCTTCTATCACAGATTAGGTGGCCCCTGAGATCTTTTCCAGCTCTCAATCTGACTCTATGATTCTATAAATCTATCAATTTAATTGTTCTTGAACTGGTATTCTAATTCATTTTTCATCTCTTTCACATTTTTATGCTTTAAATTAAGCTACATTTAAGTTTCAGGGGGCTTTTGGCCTGGCAAGAACTTCCTTCTGCTGAGCAGCCATGCACTCAAAACAGAAAGAAACTATTCGGAGACGCAGAGGAAAGATTAGCCTTCCTACCACCCAACCTGCAAACTGCAATGGTCCTCCCAGCTCTTCTTACCCAAGAAGGGGGAAACAAGGACTAAGCACTGCTCCAGGAATGTAAAGAAGGAAAAGTAAGTGAATTATGATCCACTGGTACAGCAGAGCATGCAGAGAAATAGGGCAGATCATGGTTGATGAGAGTAGAATCCAATTTACTACATCTGTCTTCTCCTGACTTTACTAGAGTAATGAAGTGTTGTCCAGGTTTTTTTTTTAAGGCCATCACTCCCCTTTACCTATTCAATCATGAAATTTCCTGCTTCCCTTTCAAACCATGAGAATGGTTGAAAGGGAAAGGTTTAACCCCCATCTGTAGCCATCAAGGTCTTTTATTTTTCTTAAAATGTTTATTTGCTTCTCTATGTTATTATAAATTGCTATTAACACATATGACCATTTAAAATTATTTATATCCAAGCCAATGTGTGTGATTTGCGATTGAAAGAGGGGAAGCCAACTAAAAAGGAAGAGGAGATTATATTCAGCTCAGGCTGAGGATTGGAATGAGGATGGGAAAACCAATTATTGATATAATTCCTTCAATATTTATAACTTTAGAGATACCCTACTCCAGACTGCTAGTGAACCTGGGAGAGGGTGAGACTTGATAAGGAAATGAGAAGTAGCAATGAGAGGTGAAGGTTAGTATATTAGTCCAGGCAACCATCTTGCTCATGGTCAATGCCCCTCCTGGATACATAGATCCTAAGAAATATATTAAATAAATATTAGACATATGCCCAATTCAGCACAAAAATGATTTTTCAGAATAAGCAAGCAACTTCTAAAAAGACTTCTCTTTCAAGCAGAATTTATTTTCACATGGATCAATAACACATGTAATCTCCAATATTTGGGTTAATAATAATAATATATTAAACTATATAGGGTATTGTGGATACTGTTTATACAAACAATACCTACAATGTACAGGATGTGGGTATTGAAGGAGGTTCCTTATTTTTCTTTAATTTTACACATTGATGCAATTTTTAATAATTATTTTCTGACATTTTACAATCTGGTTCTCTCCCTCCCTCCTACCTTTCCCACCTCCCCAAGGGGGAAGGTAATATGGTATGAATTGACATGTTTTATCATACAATACATATTTACATGTTCATCATGTTGTAAAAGAAGTTACCTATCTCTTACACTAGAAAAAACTTTATGAAGGAAATTAAAGGAAGAATGATATGCTTCAATCTACATTCAGAATCCTTCAGTTTCTTCTATGATAATGAATAATCTTTTGTTTCATGAGTTCCTGTGGATATTATTTGCATACATTTTTTTTAGATCTTGTGCAACCCTTCTAAAAAGTTGTTTGACTTTCAGGACTCTGTTCTGTTGAAGTAATTCAATAATATCCATTTGCCATTGCCCAAAATTTAGAATGATGTAGTAAATAAAAGGCCAATCTTTGAGTCAAGAAAACCTGCATTAAATCCTACTTATGATACATACTAGAAGTGTGACTGTGGCAAATCATTTAACCTCTCATTGCCCCACTGTTATGATTATAATAACAGATAGTTTGGAGAAGCAGATAAATGTTTTCAGGGCCAAATGTAGCTTTAAGTCAAGAGCCCTAGATTGACAGGTTACAGTGAGGAAAGGAGGGGGTATAACACTCCTGATTCTCAAACCCCTCCCCCTCTAACTGCTTCTGCTTCAGTTGGTAATGAAGACAGGAATAAGATTCTTCTGGTGAGTTTCTGTTATGGCTGAAACCCCAATAATGTTTCTTTCTTAAATTTGTATTCCTCTCAGGTCAGTTAGAAGAGATATATATAGAAATTATTTATCTAACTGTTGAGGACAGAGGAGATCTTAAACTGGCAGCCAACAGGATTCAATCTAGAAGTTCAGACTGAATTGTAAGTATCTTCCAAATAATTATCAGGCACAGATTTGAAGGTAAAAAGTTATATTAGGAATTAACAAGGAAAATTAGAGAAGTTAATGAAGGTATATTGAATAAAGGAAAGGTGACCCTAAACTGTTACATTGATGCCCCTTCCCCCTCCTCACTGGAGGAGATGAAGCATTTAACTAAAACTGGCTCTCTTGCTATAGATAAATATCTTACTCTCTATTTACTAAATAATTATATAATTATATTAATGAAGAATAGTACTAACAAATAGGCTAATCCTATGAGTAGAAATCACTAGTTTATGCTACAATGGTTTCTCAGGAGAAACAAGCAGAGACTCTGCTCACATCCAATCCCACAAATAAACTGTCTCCAACCCTTCTCAACTGCCCCTCACCCAAAGTTCTCCAGGGGGGTCCCCTGGAATTCTGGGTGAGGCCATCCCTGCACCTTTGCAGGGATTCCATGCTTTGCATCTGCACACAACACCCACTCAACTCTAATTCCAAGTTCCAGACAAACTACCAATCTGCATCAGTAGAGTGAATCCCCAAGAGAGCATGTTGGCTAAACTAAGCCACAGGTCCAAAACAAAAATGATACATGTGTGCATAATTTAACATGTGTATGAATTATAATATATATACACACATATTTATATATGTCTGAAAAGAGTTTATGATAAAGGATGATTTTCAATAAACTATAGCAAAGCAACTGCTCGTCTAGCACCCAAAACCCTAGTGGCAATTTATCCAAGAATAATTTAACTCCAGGTTCTTAAAAAGGCACAAGAAGCATACTTCAGGTAACACATGTCCCCTCCCCACCATCTACAACTATTCTCTGGGCCCTAAGAGGCAGCATGGGATCATGGGATAGCTGATCCAGAGCTGGCCTCACAACAAGGAAGACCTGGGTTCAAGTCTCACTTCTGGCACATACTAGTATATGACTGTAGACAAATCACTTAACTTTTCACTGCTCTAAACAATTCTCTGAGAATATACTTTTTTTAAGTTTATTTTTTAACCACAAAGAATGAAATTTACAAAATGTTCTGACATATTTGTTTTCAATTACATGTAGAAACAATTTTTTAAAATTGTTTTCTGACATTTTACAATCCAAATTCTCTTCCTTCCCTCACCTCTCCCCAGACGGTAAACAATCTGATATAGGTCATTCCAGTATTGTTGTGTGATCCAAATTTCCATATTCTTCATGTTGTGAAAAAACACATATATCACACTGGCAAGAAAAACTCATGCAGGAAATAACATGAGAAATGGGATGGTTTGATCTGCATTCTTACTCTGACAATTCCTTCTATGGCTGTGGATAGCATTTTTCATTATAAAACCCTTGTGGTCATCATGTAGATCCTTGCATTGCTAATAATAGTTCTGTCCTTCACAGTTGTACAATATTTGTACAATTTTTCTTTTACTATGTAGAATGTTCTCCTGGTTCTGCTCACTTCACTTTGCATCAATTCATACAAGTCTTTCCAAATTTTTTCCTGAAATCATCCTATTTGTCATTTCTTATGGAACAATATTATTCCATTACAATCATATACCACAAGTTGTTGAGCCCATTCCCCATGATGGACATCCCCTCAATTTCCATTTTTTGCCAGTCCAAAAAAAGCTGCTATAAATATTTTTGTATACCTGAGACCTTTACCCCTATAAGAATATACTTTTGAAGAAGGGGTCACCCTTCACTAGTAGAGTTGCCTCATTCTGGAATTCCTATGCCAATGAAATCTCAGATTCAGGACCTTTCCCCTATCCACTGAAAAGTACAGGAACCTCCAAAAGAAAATTCTGTTCTGGATTTGAGTTTCAACAATAAAAACTACAAGTGACCACTCCATCTAAAAATTTACAATTGAGGAGGGTAAATCCTGGAATAGTATGACATGAGTGCTAGATTTTAGGACAATCAACTGCAAAGGGTTTTTTTTAAAGATAGGTTCCCAAGGCTAAAATTCCATAGATTCTAGTAGGAATGGGAAGCTCTTCTAAGAATACTCTAATGCAGTGATGGGCAAACTACGGCCCATGGGCCAAAAGCAACCCCCTGAAATGTTCTATCTGGCCCTGTGACATTATTCCTAATCTGATGCATGCAACGAGGATATAATACAATGAAACTTCGAAAGAGTTGCCTTAGAATCAGACTGACAGATGAACATTTCCTTTCCTTTGGCCCCCTCTTTAAGAAGTTTGCCCATCACTGGTCTAATGAGTAAGAAATAGGGAATTATATAGATGCACAGGGAATTCAATGACCTTTCAATAAAGAAGAAAACAAGGGCTGGGAACAGAATGAATACAAAAGCATAATAAGTCCTATAAGAGTATCAGGATGTCCAAAGTCCAGAATATGCAATAGCTAGCAAGAAAAGTTAAGTATCATTTTTAAAGGGTTTGTTTAGGTATTTTGGTGGAAAGAGAAGGCTCAAAGAAGGGGTAAGAGCAAAACTTTGATAAAAGTGAATAACAGAAGAAAGAACTCAACTCTAATTTTGTTTTTGCTTTTCTTACTACAAAATAACAATATTTGCCCTATAAACAATAAACAAATATGGCTAAGAGGGAGTTGATACCCAAAATAAGTAGAGATAATAGGTGAGCAATTAGCTGCTTTGATTAGTTCAAGTAACCTGGCCCAGATGAACAGTAACCAGATGGAGTAAAACAACTGTCAGGCACAATTATTGATTCACATTCTGTGATATTCAAGAGAAGGTAGAAAATGAGGGAATTATTTTATGATTGGAGAAAGGCAATTTTAAAAAATGAAGAGAAGCTAAATTGTAAAACTATAAGTCATTGATTCTGACTTCAATTCCTGGAAAAATTCTATAATGTGTTATCAAAGATGTTTAATATGTATCTAAAAAAGGAAGTGGTGATCCCAAAGAGCCAATATGACATCATCAAGAACAAATCATGCAAAATAGAAAAAATAAGTCATGCCAGACTAAGCTTATTTCCTCTTTCAAGAGAGTTACTGGAACCAGAGATGGGAGAATGCTGCACATGTAGTTAATTTACCTACATATTAGCAAGACATTTGACAGAAATGGTCTTTCCAGCTGTTAGTGCCTTCCTAACAAGGTTAACTTGAATCTGCTTTATAAATTATATATACATACACACACGGGTATATCAGTATGTTTGTGTGGGTGTATATATATGTATGTGTGTGTATCTATAAAAGATAGTATTTTCCTAAAACTGAGGTTTGCAAAGCATTTTACAAAAAATATTCCATTGTCCTCAAAACAACCCTGGAGGTAGATATTATTTGTCCCATTTTACAGTTTTGGAAACTGAAGTCCATTATACCACTTTATATGTGCATCCTTTCTTCTCTGTTGGAATGTAAGCAAGTTCCTTGAGCACTTGAGGCTATTTTGCTTTTGTCTTTGTATACTCAATACCTAGTAAATTATTTGGTACTTAGTAAAAAGTTGATAAATACTTGTTGCTTGTGTTTGGTTGATTAGTTTTCCCCCAAGCAAAGCTAGAAGAATATTCATTGGATATGCTGGAAAGTGAATTTTTGCTCAGGTATAGCAATATAGTACAGATTGGTCTAGATGGCTATTGAGGTCCCCCTCAACTCTAAGGTAATAGCCAGTACTTATTTTTTAATTTTTATGTTTTCCAGATTGCATGTTGATACAATTTTTAATATTCATTTTCTGACATTTTGCAACCTATATTCTCTCCCTCTCTCCCAGCTCTCCCTACCTCTCCAAGAAGGCAGATAATATATATAGGTTGTACCTATATTATCATTTAGCGCATATTTCCCTGTTCATTGTGTTGTGAAACAAAACACACATTGCTTATACTAGAGAAAAATTTATGGGGGAAATAAAGTGAAGAACGGTACGCTTCAATTTGTATTTGGACTCTGTTCCTTCTATGGGGTCCCTTGTAGCTGTTCTAGAAGAACCTTGCCTTGTTGATAATAATTTAGTCATTCACAGAAGATTAACATACATTATTGTTGTTACTATGTGCAACATTCTCCTGGTTCTGCGCACTTGACTTTGCATCACTTCATATAAGTCTTTCCAGGATGATGTTGTTTGGTTGTTGTTGGGGTTTTTTTGTGGTCATCCTGTTCTTCATTTCTTAGGGCACAATAATATTTTGTTATAATCATACTACAACTAGTTCAGCTATTCCCCATTTGATAGATATCCCTTCAGTTTCCAATTCTTTGTTACCACAAAAAGAGCTGATATAGATATTTTAAAATATATAATTTATTTTCCTTTTTCCTTGACCCTTAGGAAATAAACCAAATAGCAGTATTGCCAGGTCAAAACATAAACCCAGTTTTATAACTCTGAATATATAGAACTTAAAGGTTTGCAAAGTGCCTTACAAATATTTCATTTATCCTCACAACAACCCTGGGAGCTAGGTGCTATTATGTTACCAATGCATGTGATTCAATTATATACCAGAGAGTGGATTTAATCAAAGAAGCTTTGACTGAAAGCATATGACCAGTACAAAGTATACATTGATTTGCTTATTTTTCATATTCTCATGTAGCTTATAGATTTGACTGGATTTAGGGGAAAATACATCCAATTCAAGTTATATCTGCCAATTCTAATAGTTGTTGTCCATCCTTCATTTTCCATGAGGAACAATGGCATCACAAAGTGATGTCTTCTTGTCTTACGCATGAATTAGATTTAAGTGAGGCAGAGTTGCACAAAGTCATTGACCTCACTCTCTCTTCCAGAATCATCAAAGTCCAATGGCAAGAGAAAAGTCAGGATGACTGATGATGGCCAGGGATACAGTGAATGACCTTGGCATCTTCCATATCTGACCAAGCTCTAGGTTTTCTACAGTGTCTGCTTCAGCTGCCTTTGTGGCCCTTGAAACAAATTGTTCTTATCTCCCCACTCTGTAATAAGAATTCTTCAAATGGTTGGGGTAGGGATCCCCCTAATCCACCTACATGTTTGAGGCCAGTCAGTTACCCTCAACCTGATTTAGTCCTTCTACTAGGAGGTTTAATGGAAGTATGGTTCCTATGCATGCTACAGCTTCTTGGAATCAGGTGAGAGTTAGATGAAAAGGAGATACCAAAAGTGGATGCAAAACCCTAAAAAGGGCTCAGTGAGGCTTCATACCAGAAGTGCTAATCCTCTATGAACACCTCATACAGTCCAATTCTAACAGTAATAGTCATAGGAAGAGTAATTTATATAATACTTATAGGTTTACAAAGTCCTTCCTATATAACATTCCTGGGAATGTTACAAGTATTGATCCTCATTTTGCTGATGAGAAAACTGAGGCTTAAAGAAATGATGTGTTTAAAGTCACACAACTCAAAGATGTCTAGGGCAGGATTTCATCCCAGCTTTCTGAATTGAAGGTGCTTTCTATTAGACTTCACTTCCTCTTTTCTTTATTTCCTCCATGTGGAAGACAGTTTAAACTAGAACTATGAAAAAGAGTATTTAAAATATTGAATTATTGAATTATCATCTAAATGTCTAGTATTTCTATATTTATATATATATTATTTCTATATTATCTAAATATCTAAATATCTTTATATAGTCTAAATATTTAACTATATATTTCTATATTATTTAAATGACTAGTATTTCTATATTTCCAAATACATAGCAAAAGACAGCAAAATCCCCTTCTGCAACAAGCCAGTAACAGGACTGCCTTTTTATCAGATGGGCCACATTTTATTTCAACTAAGTATACCACATTATATTTATGACATAAAATGTATAAGAGTACATAGATAGGAAGGATAACTCACTTATGGAAATTATATGAAGAAATTCCATATTCAAAATACCATTACAAAAACACGGTCTGACATAATAAGCCTTCGGGGGAAAAAATAAGTATCCCATTAATGGAAGAAGTTAACAGCCACTTTCTATATCTCAGATAATTGCTATAAAACATATATTTAACAATTCTTTTTCACAGTTCTATCAATCCCATTCCCACCTCCCACCACCCCAACAGTCTTCCTTCATATTATAATGAAGGAATACTTAATAAAAAAATAATTACAGCAATGTTCATCTGGGCATTCTTATATCTAATCCACTACTTTATACTGTTAATAGGATGTTCCCTAGGGTTTTTTCTATCATGGAAAAAAATAGCAAAGATTAACTTAAATTCTTGCAATTAATAAAACTTTCTTACAAAAATGTGTATATGTTATTTGCATTTATATAGTGCTTTAAAGCTTGCAAAGCATTTAACATGTCTTAACTTATTTGATCTTTACCACAATCCTGTGAGGGAGGTACTATTATCATCTTCATTTTGCAGATGAGGAAACTGACTGGCTTGTGGTCCATACCTAAAAAGTATCTGAAGAAGTATTAAAATTCACAATTTCTTGACTCCAATTTTAATTTTTTATACACTGCACCACCTAGAAGCCATCATCATCATCATCAATGGAAAACTTAGTTCAGATGACCAGCTGAATGGAACTGTCTCCTCACTGGTGGAGATTAATTAATCAATACCATGCAAGAGAGGAAGGCAGGGTTGATAAGAGCTAGGAAAAAGAGAGAGCTATACTCTTCTGGCTTCCAGTGTTGAAAGAAATGATACATCATTCCAATCTCTCTCTTAGGTCTCTAAAGAGAAAAGGACTGGGGAGAAGTTGACATGTATAGGAGGAGACAATCTCTGCCATGTCCCCATTCCCAGCTTGCTGTACTAGAAACTTTAGAAGAATTCCCCTTTGGTGAGTTCCAGGGCTCTTTTTCTTGTTTGAGCACATTTATCTCACTCCCAATGGGAGAGTTCCTTCACTCTGCATTATCTGCTACATGTACTTTCTCTGATTTTTTATTTTGTTATATGTGTGGATAAATGGGTTTATTTTCTATTTATATGTGTTTCTATATATGTATGTTCATTGTAGAAGTGGCATTTTGTAGAAAAGGAGTCAAACCTCAAACATTTCTTCCCCATCAAGGGACAGCAATCAAGAGTATAGCTGGTCCAAAAGGAGGGAGGGAAGGAGAGAGAAAGACAATTTGGATCATATAACTTCAGAAAACTTATGGGGAAATTTGTTATTACATGTAATTGGGAAAAATTAATTTAATTTAAAAACATTAGAACACATACACATACAAAAAGAGTGCATCTGAAACCTAAAAATCATTTCCCTAGAGTCTAAACTAACAATATTTAAGGAAGTATATAGATATAATTTTAGCTTAGTAGCCACTCTCTCTAAGGAGAATAGAGTGACCAGTCTCTGGCCCCAATCTCCTATTTTTACTTCTGACTAGAAGTGCATACTCCCTTGGATGAGTGGAAAATGCTTAAAATATATATATTCTTGACTTTCTGTGAGCCACATCTAGACAGATCCATGTGGCAGGGGCAAAAACAAAACAGCATCTACACACCACATACTCCTTATATTATTATTATCATTATTATTTTTATTTAAAATGCATGTAGAAGCATCTATATGCTGTCCTGGAGAATACCCCAGCTGCTATTTTCAATTAAAATTCCTGAATTGTACTTCTACACAGTGGGGAAGCAACACAAAGAAGTGAAAGGAACACACAATTTGGAGGGGAAACATCTTTCTCCTTCATCTAAAATCATAGAAGAGGCATAAAAAGTTTAACTCTATGATTTGAAAAGACATTTTCCCACTTATCCCCCTACCTATGTGGGCCTAGAATTGAGTTCTTTTCTAATTTAAATCTAATTGTATTTTCTATATTTTTAGCATCTCTCAGAGTCAAAAATGTAGCAAGTAAGAAAATGAAGATGATGATAACATGAACATTTTATTTATAACAGAAGGTTAGCATATATGCCTCTTGACTTAACCATCAATTGAATTACCAGAAACTTGAAAATCTGAGGAAACTTTTGTAAAAAGAAAAGTAAATTGTTTTTTCAAGAAATGTCTGGAGTACAGAATAAGGATTAATAGATCAATGTCAAAAATCAATGGGAGTCATACTGTGCTCCATTGCTGGGTCATTCCTAGCATTATGAATCACATTCTTCATTTTCTTTAATGATTTGGTGAGGAGATATAAAAATCAAGCCTGCACTTGTAAATGGGTTCCCATTGATTGAAGGATGGTTAAACAAATTATGGAACATGGATGTAATGAGATATTAATGTGCCATTAAAATCACAAATATGAAGACTTCATAAAAATGTGGAAAGACACATGGACTAATGCAGATGGAAGTTAAGCAGAAACAAAAAAATAATATGCACAATGACTACAACATGAATGTGAAGAATGGTCAAATAAAACAATGCTACTTTTTTAAGTGATCAATCTTATAATATATGTATAACCCAGTGGAATTGCTTATCCGCTCTGGGAGAGGAGACAGAAGAGGGGAAGGAGATAATATGAATAATGTAACCATGGAAAATATTTTAAAATTAATTAAAAATAAATAAATGACCAATCTTAGTCTTGAAGAAAAGATAAGAAAATTAGCCCCCCTCTTTTCACTAAAATGGTGGGGAAGTGTGAGTAAAGAATTTTGTATATGTCATGAAATGCAGTCAAAATTTGTTTGGTTTTATTAAATTATTTTTATCCTTTTTATCAGAAGAGAAGGCTTTCTGCATGTGATAGAATGAAAAGATATTCTCAGAAAAGAATGTGATGTAAAAACAGAAAATATTAATAAGACATTTATTAAAACTCAACTAAAATAATTCACAGTTGCTAGAAAATAATCCCAAAAATAGATGCCAGGTGAACAGGAGAAAACTAGAATCATACATACATCACTGAATTCAAAGACTTTTAACTGTCAGACAACCTATTAGAAACACATTCATTAATCAATGAATCAATCATCAAATATTTATTAAGCACCTATGCTAGGCACCAGGAATACAAAAACAAAGTGAAAACTATCCTTGACTTCAAGATATTTACTATCTATCTAGAGAACATGATGTGTATATATTTAAAACTTTTAAATATATGCATGTATATATATGTATATGTTTGTTTATGTATGTATGTACAAAAAAAAATACAAGATGGTTTGACAAGGCAGTAGTAGCCAAGGGGACTCTCCCTCAAATAGAGGGTAACACCTGAGGAGAACCTTAAAAGAAACTAGGGATTTTGAGTCCAAGTTGAAGAGGGTATGGTATGCATTCCAAATATGAGAGACACATTGGCATAGAGGCAAAAGATGGAGTGCCATGTGTGAGGGAGGGGATGGAGAGGGAGAGAATACGCATTTATTAAGCACCTACTACATGCAAGGTATAGTCCTTTACCAATAGTATCTTTACAAATATTATTTCTTTTGGTCACTGGGATTGGGAGATAGGTCCTATTTTTATCCTCATTTTACAGTTGAGAAAACTAAGGAAGGCAGAGGTTAAGTGGTTTGCCCCTGGGTCACAGCTAGTAAGTGTCTGAAGTCATGTTTGAACTCAAATATTGACTCCAATTTTCTATCTACTATGTCACCTACGTACCTCAGAAAGCAAGAAGGCTAGTTTGGCCAAACCAGAATACTCATAGAGAAGGGGGAAAGTGCATGAAGTCCAGAGAAGTAGGTTATGGTTAAGTTGCAACTTTAAATTCCAGGCACAGTTTATATTTGATTCCAAAGGTAATAGGGAGCCACAGGAGTTTATTAAATAAAAAAGTGATGATCAAATCTGCTTTTTTAGGAAAATGACTAGAACATTAAGTGTATGAATGGGATTAATAAAACAGGAAGGGTGGGAGATTAAAGATATCATGACAGGCTTTAAATGTCAAACAGAGGAGTTTTATTTCAACCTAGTTGTAATAAACAGGCATTACAGCTTACTGAATAAAGAAGTGATATGGTCAAACCTATGCGGAGGATAGATTAGAGTGGAGATATTTAAGGCAAAGAAACAAAAAAGGAAGCAATCGCAATAGTTTAGCAAGAGGTCGTGAGGGTCTGAACTAAAGAGGAATCATGTGTGTAGAGAATGCAGATGGATATGAGAAATGTTCTAGAGGTAAAAATGATAAAATTTCTAGCCCTATCATATTTGAATTCTAAAAGAATAAGTCCAAAAAACAATTCTATTACAACTATACACTGGCATTCAATATCAAAAAAAAAATTAGAAAGATTTAGTCAAACCACATGGGGAAAGCAATAGCCTGCATATAAACAGTTAAGGTCATTTATTTCTTTAAGTCATGTTAAAATAACTAATTCCCTATAAGGAAGCAGTCAAGGAGACAAAAAATGAAAGTATCCAAGCAGAGGAGATCCTGAGTGATATAATTCCATCTGCAAAAATGATGAATTCCTGTAACTATTTGGCAGGAGAAATACACCATGGGAGAATAACAATAATAATGATGATGGTGATGATAATATCTTTTTGGATTTATGTGTTTTCTTCCTAAATGCTCAAAGCATGAATCATTAAGCTAAGTGTAAGGAAAAATTTCTTGAGAAAAGCTCATAGCTAAATAATATTTATTTAACTTGCAATTATGAGAGTTTATCAGTTGCCTTTTTTCTTTCTTTTTTGGAGACAAGCCCAAGTTCCAAAAGTTTACCTCATTGGAAAAATGACAGGGAGAAGAGAGGAAGAATACCAAATCTTAGTCCATGTGCTATGGCTAAATAGCCTGTCTTTTAAGTTATCAATAGGGCTGAGAGTGCTGGTGCACACTGGTAATCCCTGTTACAAACAGAGGCTGAGACTAGGGGTCCCTTGAGAATGAGATGTCTGAGCTAAAATCAAGCTAAAGATGAATGGGTGCCAACCCAAGTAGGAAATGGAGCAGGTCAAAGTTTCCATGCTGATCAGCAGTAAGATCAACTGCATGAGTGCAAAAGTGAGAAAGAGAGGGAAAGGCGGAAGGAAGGAAGGAAGGAAGGAAGGAAGGAAGGAAGGAAGGAAGGAAGGAAGGAAGGAAGGAAGGACGGACCATCTCTGTGCCCAATACTAAAAGCCACAACTAAATTGATCTTACAGAATTTTTATTCCTCTCTAAAGTGGCTTGATTATGCATGGCTTCCTGACATTGTCAGGGGAAACCAGAAAATTCTGGGCTTCCAGATATGCAATGCCAGAGGTCTTTGGCACTAGGCAGCCAAGTCTAGGAGCATTTTTTCATCACTGGCAGATTCCCTTTTGTGGATAATGATAGCCCAAGTCTTTTCATCAACCATTTCAGCATTCCTAGATTAAAAAAGACTGGTGACACTATTCTGATGCCATTCTCTCAGAAGGAGCATAGTCAAAGATGTGACCCCTCAATATCAACCAAAACTACCCATGAAAATAGAGAAAACACTCACACGAGGTTAGGAAGAAATATAACTTTCTCACAATTGCCATCTGCTTCCACACATTAGAAGGATGAAGATTTTCTTCCTTTCTCATATTGAACTCTTTCAAAACCACATTCTGCTAATATAGAATTATGGGAAGTGATGACAAGTTTATCAATCACCCTTTGCTTCTCTGCTCCTCCCAATTCCTTGTTTTAGCTTATTCCCTTCATTGAGTCAGTTAAGTTACACAATAGGTAAGAAGAGTAGGCTGGATTTGGAGTCAGGAAGGTCTGAGTTTAAATCCCATTTTAGAGACTCACTAGTTGTATTGACCCTAGGCAAATCACTTAATTTCTCAGTCTCAGTTTCCTTGTCCATAAAATGGAGAATAATAATACACTTAGCTCACAGAGTTGTTGTATGGATCAAATGAGACAAACTAAATTATAATAATATAATGATAAATGATAAACTAAATTATCAAAACTAAAAGTACTATATAAATGCAAGATATTATAATTATCTGTTGTTTCTCAGTTGTTTTCAGTCATGTCTCTCTTCCTCACTCCATTTGGGGCTTTCTTGGCAAAGATACTGGAGTGGTTTGCCATTTCCTTCTCCAGCTCCAGGAAACTGAAGCAAACAGGGTTAAGTGACTTGCCTAGAATCCCACAGCTATAATGTCTGAGGTTGGATTTGAACTCAGCTCTTTCTGACTGTGTCCCTGGTGCTCTATCTACTACAATCACTTAGCTGCTCTTATTATATCATTCTTCATTTGCTAGGCTAAGATTATTAACACACAAAATTATAGCATATGTAAATTAGCCGCTCAAAAGAATCAATCACAGCCACTATAAATAAGCTAGAGTCTACAAAATAAAATTAATTATACTTGGATAATCTTAGAAAATCAAGGGTGCGTGATTTGATTTATGCTAGAACTATGATCTTGCCCTCCTTAACTCTCTAGCTAGGAACAGCTACTGTGAAATGACATCTCTGAGTGACTCTTTAGCTAGATTTCCTATGTAGAACCATGTAGAACAAAATCCTCCATCCCTTCAATGCTCCTGAGCATTGCTTCTTTGACTGGCCATTAGTGTGACCATATGCACTTACCTCTGGGTCAGAGCCTAAGGACTGGCATACAAGAATCCTCTCTTTTCCTAGTATTCCCTCCAAAAAATCCTCTTAGCCAAGATGGGAATATATGGTAGTTGGTCGACATTAGCCCATATCTAGCTGTGGGAGTCAGGAAGCATTCAGAAGACTGGTTGGAGCTAGTCAAGTTGCTAAGAGAAGTAGTCATTAATAAGAACTAGGTGGGTATCACAAACTGGCATTGCTATTAGGAAACAGGTGGAACAGGACTTAAGGCATTTTACATCACAGTCATTGGGAAGGAAATCAATCACGACTGGATAAAGAAAGGCAAGAAGCAACATGGCAAGGCAGAACATGAAATATGTCTTTTTCTGAACTCTGAGAACATTGTCACTTTGTCAGGAGGTAGATGACATGCTTCATCAATGGTCCTATAGAATGATGCATGAAAATTAGGTTACCTGGAGTACTTATCTGTAAATTTTATAATAAGCATAATTTTAAACCTAAAAATTAAAAAATCTAACTCTAAGAAATCCGACATTATAATATAGTTTGATATAAGTATACAAATATGTATATGTGTGAGTGTATATACATACTGCATATACGGGATCTTTCTGTCTGTATTTGGGCTCCCAGAGATATATGACCAATAGTGGGATTAATTGGCCAAAGAGTATGAAGAGTATAAGGATTTTCTCTCATAACTCCAATTTTTTTCAAAGAAGTTGGACCTAAACATAGCTCCTCCAATAGTATCTTCTCGTAATCACTATAACACTGAATATTTTTCTCTTTTTGAATTTGGTTGCTACTAGATGAAACCTCATTTGTTTTAACTAGTATTTCTCTTATTTTTGATGCATGGAGCAATTTTTTATGGTTCTTAAGAGCTTGCAATTTTTTCATAAGCTGTTCAAATCCTGTGACTACTTAATTATTGAGGCATAGTTCCTCTTCACAGTTCTAATTTTATATGTTTGTGACAATTTCCCATATGCCATAAATATCAGGATTTTATCAGAGATATTTGATGTAAGAATTTTTTCTTCCCACTAATTATTTTTTATTCTAGCTGCACTGATTTTGTTTGTGTGAGTGACAAGGCGTTCCTCTAATAATACATTCTTGAATTTTATCAAGAATTAAAGTTAAGCTCACTGTTGTATAGTTTGAAATCTTCACCTTTATCTTATAAAAAAAAGCTGGGACATTTGCCTATAACACCTCTTTCATTCTACATGATTTAAATGTAGAATGTTTAAATGATTTTATCATCACCAACAGCAGCTCAAAAATCATGTCTGTCAGTTTTCTGAGTATCCTAGGAAACAGTTCA
Organism: Gracilinanus agilis; assembly: GCF_016433145.1. Lineage (NCBI taxonomy): Eukaryota > Metazoa > Chordata > Mammalia > Didelphimorphia > Didelphidae > Gracilinanus > Gracilinanus agilis. The sequence continues at coordinate 465,358,459 of NC_058132.1, read as the reverse complement.
TTAGGGCCTAGGAACTTGAATTCAATAGAAAAAATTATGTACCCTCTTACTATCTTATCACTTAGCTTGGATTTTAACTCTGCATTAAATAGTTTTGTTCTATCCTTCCTAGAGTAAAAACTGCTCTCCTTAGAAGGAAAACCAGAAGTCAAGTAAGTACAGCAGTTTTGCCTTCCCTCTGTCACTCGTTATCATTAACATTCCTACATAAAGCAATAGTTCATTCTTTCTCTGGTCTCTCCCTACTTCTCAAGATTGCTCTAAAACCCTTATATTGTTACATCCATCATCAGCCCCAGCTCATTTTAAGCTTTGGCATACAGTTTTTACAGGAGGTGGTGTTACTCTTTTAGATCTACCTTTAGTTTCCTTGCTCTTGCCATAGAATTTCTGTACATGTCATCTTAAAACTCAGGTTGGTTGAAGATCTAAACTCGCCTGAATTGTTTTCCTTAAACATTTCACCTTTGCTTCCTCATTGAAATGTTATGTGTTTGAATAATAGGAATTTCATTCCTGAGACCACCCCTTTATCTTGGACTGAATTTCCCTACAAAATTTTAGTCCAGGGCATCCCACCTATTCTTTTTCCTCAGTTCTTTGAGATTTACTTTCTGAAAATCAAGGATGCGTATCCAATTATACCTCACATTCCCTTCTTATCTATCATGAAGTCGAAAGTGGAATTACTCCTTCCTTCCAGGATCCCGTCACTTTGAATTTAGTAACCATTTCTTCCTTAATTGACCAAATTGCGTGTCTTCCTTCACCTTTTGAAGAATGAAGTTATCATTAAAGCAAATGAAAAATTTATTAGGTGCTCTGTTTTTAGCAGAGAGGGAACAAGCTTCAGCATGTATCTTGATAGGTGAAGCCTCTATAACTGCTCTGATTCCATACTTGTTTTGTAAGGTTTTCTAAACTTGTCATCCATTTCTTTCTCTTGGAAAATTTAGGCAGTAGTAAAATCCTACAACCATATAGTTTCTCTTTCTTCCTCTACTAAGCCTTATACAGATGGTTCATAAAATGCTAACTACCTTTGAATTATGGATTTCCTTATAGGAAAGAAAATACATATATAGTATACATATACAATCTCCCTTTACATCTAAATTGTTTATTTTTATATTTAATTTTAAAAATATAATTACAAGATAAATCAGAGTAAACTAAATCACTGAAAAAAAAAGATTACCATATCATGATGCTTGTATTAATTTGTAGATTTGATATAGGAAACAGAAGAATGATTGCTACATCACTTTGGGAACCTATCTGGAAACAAACTCATTTTAATAACAAAGAGTATTTGTATAGTAAAGATTATTTCTTAATAGCAACAAGTATACCAGGCTCCTCTTTTAATACTATCTTTCCTTATAGAAATTATTGTCTAGAGTCTCCAATTTTTTATATAGGATATAATCTTGCTTTCAGTAAACTCTCAATGGAGGTACTAGTAATATAAAACAAGCATTACAAAACATCACATCAGATAAACAGTATTGGAATGTTCCATTTGGTTGGTTTATACTTCTAGTCATTCATTTCTATAGTTGTCACAGTCTTTTCTATATCTCCTAAAATCATATAAAGCCTCAAAGTTCTACATCATTTCTCATTTTTTACAAAGGAGTTCCTTTTTAAATTTATTATTTATTTTTCATATTCTTTTCTTTTTAGATTTTGAGTTCCAAATTCTCTCTCAATCTTCCACCCACTGACAAGGCAAACATTATGATATAAATTAAATATGAAGTCATGAGAAATATATTTCTATAAATTTTTGTATGATCATACATGTATAACCCAGGTGAAATTGGTTACCAACTCTGGAAGTGAGGAAGGGAAGAGAAGAAGGGAGACAATTTGGATCTTGTATTTTCAGAAAACATATATTGAAAATTGTTATTTCATTTACATGGGAAAAATAAAATATTTAAGAAACATGTATATATTTATTTCCTTTTTAGCCATATTTCCCAAAAAAGCAAGAAAAACAGAAAGAAAAATTATACTTCAGTTTGCACTCAGAGTTCATTGGTTCTCTCTGAAAATAGATAGCATTTTGCATCACGAGTCCTTTGAAATTGTTTTGGATTATTGTATTGATCAGAGTAGCCAATTCTTTCACAGTTAATCATCATTATAACTTTGCTGTTACTATGCACAATGATTTCCTGGTTCTTCTCACTTCACTTTGCATCAATTCATATAGGTCTTGTCATGTTTGTTTGTTTTTTCTGAAACCATCCCCCCCTCAACATTTCTTATAGCATAATACCACTCTATCACAATCATATGCCACAATTTATTCAGCTATTCTCCAATTGATGAACATTCCCTTGATTTCCAAATCCTTGCCACCACAAAAAGAGCTGCTATAAATACTTACACATCCATTTTCCTTTTTAAAAAAATCTCTTCAAGACAAAGACTGAAAAATAGCACTCTTAAGTAATTTATGTATCCTGGACTCCTTTGGCAACCTGATAAAACCTATGGATCCCTTCTCAGAATCATGTTTTTCAGTTAAAAAATATATAGGGCTACAAATGAAATCAATCACACTAACATGCTTTTATCAAAAGATTAGAAAACAAGTTCCCATAGCTCAGTCTAAGAACCAGTGACCTAAACTAAGCCTGACGAAATTGAACATCTTCTTTATAGTCCTGTTGATGTTGTTCCTATACATCATTCATCATGTTTCAAACATGTGTCCTAACCTGTTTGTTTTAATAAAGTATCTCTTTGGATAGACATGTTTCAATCATGAATTCTTGGTAATTCTTCTGAGTTTGAATTTAATTCCTTGCATTAGGAACTCCAGCTAATGGATGATTTCAGAAAAACCCAGAAAGTCTTATATGAACAAATGCAAAGTTCAGTGGGCAGAACCAGAAAACATTGTACACAGTAATAGCAATATTTTTTGATGAGTGACTATTTATTCTCCAAGACAATTCTAAAGGACTCATTATGAAAAACTGCCATCTGCTTCCAGAGAAAGAACTGATAGAGTCTGACTGCAGACCAAAATATACTATATTTCACTTTTTTCTTTTTTATCTGATATCTTTTCAACAAAATGGCTAATATGGAAAAATGATTTACATGACTACACATGAAAAATCTATATCAGATTGTTTACAGTCTCAGGGATGGAATAAGTGAGAGAGAGTAGAAGAAATGGAGAGAAATTGGAACTCAAAAAATTTTTAATGTTAAAAAAAAGATTAAAAAAAAGAACTCCAGTTCACCTGGTTTATTGCTGACACTGTGCATATACATACTTGTTTATAAACATTTGGGCTTAAGAGTTGTATTATTACTCTGCTTTTTAGAGAATTTATTCTGATTACTGATCTTTTCACTGATACTGTACTTCTCTGTGTGTTGCTCTTTACAGCCAACCTTTTTATTTATATGTGCATACTCTTGTGATTCCTACTCTACTTATAGCTTAAAGTCCTAAAGCCTCACTACATCATCTCTGAAAATCTCCAGAATCACATATTTCACTGGTTTCTGTTAGAGGTCCTTTGCATGTGGCCATAAGCCTGCCTTTCTTCTAACTTGTAAGCCAGGCTTTGTTTTTGGATGTTATATCTTTAATGCACTGTTCACTTCTAATATTCCCCTTTATTTTCTGAAGTTGAACTGGCAAAAAAGATATAACCTATGCCCCTAAAGTCTTCAGTTTCTAGGCCAACAATGTTGTAATATCTCCTAATTTGTTATTCAAACTTGTAAAGAGCCTTAGAAATAAACTAGTTCAATTCTCTCATTTTACAGATGACAAAACCAAAATCCAGAGATGTTAAGTAATTAATCCAAGGTCACACAGGTAGTAAACAAAACTAGGTTTCAAACACTAGGAATCAAAGTATAGTATGTCATTATGGATAAAAGAAAATGTACCAATAATTTTAATATAAATTTTATTTATCCAGAAAATGTAGTATGCCAAGTATTTGTAAAATAAGCAAAACTTAGCTATTACACATGCATGCTAACCTCAAAACAAATCCAATATTTAACTCCCAGAGAACTCAACAAGAGGCTGCTCTTATTGAAAGGAAATTATAGCTAGCAACTTTAGTGTCTTAGGTAAACATCATGAAATGAGTCCTTATAATGACTTTGTAATTCATGATATGAATATAAATACTTTAAGAAGTAAGGAAGATATATTCAGTTGAGGGGCCAAGGGGATTGTTACTGGGGGGATTTTTTTGTTCATGAATAATAAAGAGTCAAAATATTTTTACTGATTTCTATTATTTTTTAGGGGCATCTGGATAGAGCTCCAGGCCTGGAATCAGGAAGACCTGAGTTCAAATATTATCTCAGACACTTTCTAGCTGTGTAACATTGGACAATTTACCTAACCCCAATTGCATAGCCCTTACCACTCTTCCACCTTGGAACCAATACTTAGTATCAATTCTAGGGCAGAAGGTAAGAGTTTCAAATAAATAAATAAATAATAAAGACCATAAAGTTGTAATTTATTACAGAAAATCATCTATATGAGCTTGCCTATTCCATTATTAAATTATCATCAAAAATACTTTTGATATTTGCAATATATTATTCTTATCAAGAGATGTCTTCCATGGGGACAGCTGGGTAGCACAGTGGATTGAAAGCCAGGCCTAGAGATGGGAGGTCCTAGGTTCAAATCTGTCCTCAGAAACTTCCCAGTTGTGTGACCCTGGGCAAGTCACTTAACCCCCATTGCCTAGCCCTTACCACTCTTCTGTCTTGGAGCCAATACACAGTATTGACTCCAAGATGGAAGGTAAGGGTTTTTAAAAAGAGACAGAGAGAGAGAGAGAGACAGAGAGAGAGAGAGAGAGAGAGAGAGAGAGAGAGAGAGAGAGAGAGAGAGAGAGAGAGAGAGAGAAAGAGAGAGAGAGAGAGATGTCTTCCTGATCATTTTTTACTGGGTAGAATCTTTTCCATTCTTTTGGAAACGTCTTTCTTTAAATTCTTGCAAAGCATATGTACCATTAAAATTATGTCATTACCTGAATGTTCTTAAAGATTCTTCAGCTGTTTTAGGTTGTTTCAGCTCTTTGTTAATCATTTTTGTTTCAACTTCTCCAGTCTGAAAATCATTCTCCCTGACAGAGAAAACAGAAGCAAAAAAGAATTTGAGTAGCTAGCTCTTCATTCTTTCTGTCATTTTATCCTCATCTCATCTGTCCTAAGTAGTGTTTCTATCTCTTCTTTCATCTTCCTCTTTCCCGTAACATAACTAAAATAATTCCTTTATGTTATCCTTGACACTCATCATTAACCTCAGCTATTTGGGGGCATCAACATTCTTAAACACTGACAACTTCAGGTAATGGAATATAGGTTTAAAAAAAACCCTGGCCATTCTCAGAGTTACTTGAACATCCAAAGCTTATAACAAGAGCTTTCAAGCCTCATCTCATGAGGAATGGGAGGAAGGAAAGCTCCTCCTTTTCTCCAACACAGATATTTCCAGCTATGAATATATGATGAGCTAAACCTGGGGAAGCCCAAGCCTCAGCTTTTCCCCATTGTGTTTTTTTTTCCC
>NC_058132.1:465341585-465350622 GCF_016433145.1 Gracilinanus agilis | reverse complement strand
AGAGAGAGAGAGAGAGAGAGAGAGAGAGAGAGAGAGAGAGAGAGAGAGAGAGAGAGAGAGAGAGAGAGAGAGAGAGAGAGAGATGTCTTCCTGATCATTTTTTACTGGGTAGAATCTTTTCCATTCTTTTGGAAACGTCTTTCTTTAAATTCTTGCAAAGCATATGTACCATTAAAATTATGTCATTACCTGAATGTTCTTAAAGATTCTTCAGCTGTTTTAGGTTGTTTCAGCTCTTTGTTAATCATTTTTGTTTCAACTTCTCCAGTCTGAAAATCATTCTCCCTGACAGAGAAAACAGAAGCAAAAAAGAATTTGAGTAGCTAGCTCTTCATTCTTTCTGTCATTTTATCCTCATCTCATCTGTCCTAAGTAGTGTTTCTATCTCTTCTTTCATCTTCCTCTTTCCCGTAACATAACTAAAATAATTCCTTTATGTTATCCTTGACACTCATCATTAACCTCAGCTATTTGGGGGCATCAACATTCTTAAACACTGACAACTTCAGGTAATGGAATATAGGTTTAAAAAAAACCCTGGCCATTCTCAGAGTTACTTGAACATCCAAAGCTCATAACAAGAGCTTTCAAGCCTCATCTCATGAGGAATGGGAGGAAGGAAAGCTCCTCCTTTTCTCCAACACAGATATTTCCAGCTATGAATATATGATGAGCTAAACCTGGGGAAGCCCAAGCCTCAGCTTTTCCCCATTGTGTTTTTTTTTCCCCAAGTGGGTGACTGAACCTCAATTTCATGATGATTCAGGTTCCAAAGTGGCCCTGTGATTTTAAGATATCCAGATGTCCTAAATTGGGTAGAACGGTCTGAGGTTGGGATAAGGTGTCTTTCTGCATTAGAAATACTGACCCAATTCTAAAAAATAAATATTAATAAATGTTTAAAAAAAAAGAAATACTGCCCCCCAAAAAAAAGAAGTCAAACCCTGTCTTGGCTAACCAGTAGATATGAACCTTGAGGGGAGAGTACAAAGGTGTAATGAAACAGTGCCTGTTTAGTAGTCCTACAAACTACTTTATGTTCTGCTGAGGTTTAATAGTAGCAACCTGAAGAGAGTGTAACAGTAGTTTATAAATTCTGTTAGCAAATTCTGTTTTAAATCTTTTTTGTCAATGTCCTCCAATGGATGTTTTATGTTTCTTTTGAATACCTGATTCATATTTTACATTTTTCTATCCATCCCCTGCCCCATGAGGAAATCCTGGCATGAGCCAAATGCTAAGTCTTAAATAAATTTGTCCTGGGGCATTGGGGTGAGGAACATAACAAACCAAAGAAAAAGAGGCCTCAACCTCTTCATGAAAGGCCAGGATCCCCCAGTCATCCAACCAATAAGCATTTATTATGAGCCAAATATGCCAGGAACTATACTAAACAATAGAAATACAAAGAAAGACAAAAAATAGTTCTTGACCTTAAGGGGCTCACATTCTAATGTTTGCACACATACAAACAACTATATACATACGAGATATATACAGTATAAATGGGAGATAATCTCAGGGGAAAATACCAGCCATAAAAGTCAGGAAAGGCCTCTTGCAGAAAGTGGAATTTGAATTGAGTATTGAAAGAAGATGAGGAAACCGGCAGGCAGAGGTAAGGAGACAAAACATCCCACAATGGTGGACAGTTTGTGAAAAGGGATAGTGTCATTAAATGGAGTGTCATGTACAAGGAGTAGCAAGAAAGTCAATGTTGTTGAATTATAAAGTATATGAAAAGTTGTTCATTATAATAAGACTGTAAAGGTAGGAAGAGGCCAGGTTTTGAAGGGCTTTAAAACAGAAGATTTTATATTTGATCCTGGAGGTAAAAGGGAGTCACTGAAAAATATTGAATGAAGAGCTCCTCCTTGGTCAAAACTACAGTATAAGAATATCACTTTGTCAAATAAACAGATAATGGACTGGAATGGGGAAGACTTGAGGCAAAGAGACAGACCAGCAGACTGTGACAATAATGTGATAAGGGTTTACACCACAGGACCCTGAATGAGTGAAAAGAATGGGAAATATAGGAGAGGTGTTGTGATTATAAAAATTATAAGACTGAGCTACAGATTGAATATGTGGAGTGAATATGAGATAGCCAACAGGTAGCTGGTGATATAACAATGGATTCAGGAGAGAGGTTAAGGATGAATAAATAAATCTGAGAATCATCAACATAAAGATGATGATTAAATCCATGGGAGCCAATAATAGCATCAAGGAGGATATTATGAAATGAGAGGAAAAGAGAGCCCAAGACACACCTTGAATGAGGTTTTACCCACATGTATAGGTCCAAAGCAAACAGGACCCTTAATGGGAAAGGATTTTGCCTCCTAGACCTAGCAGTAGTCCAGACATAGAATTCATCCCAGCCCTGACTGGGTGATCAGTTAAAGTTCCTGATCTGATATTTTTTTCATTCCTTGCCAATATTTGTTTCCCGTACTATGGAATTCCCTTTCAAAAGCCTGTCACTTGATTTTTGTTAATATTCCTTTGCTACCTTTCCCCAAATATTTCACATAGATAGCTATGATAGATTGATAAATAGAGACAGAGAGATAGATTCACATATTGATAGACATGTATAGATATATTACCTATATTTAGTATATATGTACCTATATAAATATATGAATACTGTTATAAGAAAGAGATAATTATAGTAAGAGAAATGAAGATTTGCAGAAGACGGATGCATGAGACCTGAAAATGAAAGGTTCTGGAATGCTGGAAGGAATATATATATATATTGTACAAAAATGTTCAAAGTCATATTTTTGGTAGCAAAATACTAGAAGGACAATCAAATCAAATATTGAATCAAATCAAAATACTGACTCAAAATACTAATACTGAAACTCACAAATTAGGTAAATGCTCAATAAATTGTGGTAGATGAATACAATGAACTCCACTATGTCATAAAAAAATGAATTTAAGAAATTAGGAAAACTATGGAAGGACTTGCATGAAAGATGTAAAGTAAATAAACAGAACCAGGAGAACAACATGCCCAACATTTACAATAATAGAAATGAAAACATTAAAAGCAACTCTAAAAGATTGTCAGTTGGTCAACCTGAAAACATTGAAAACTGTCTAATTATAATTATAATGAGCCTTAGCCTAAGAAAACAGATGATGAAGCACAGATCCTTCTTCTCTGTTCAGAGGCAAGGGTCTGGAGTTGTAGGATATTGCATATGCTGTCAGACACAGTTATTGTATCTATTGATTAGACTTAACTGCTTTTCTTTGTTAAAAGAGAGAGTTCTTTGTGTGTGTGCTGTATTGGGAAATGATTAGTGGAGAAACAAAAAGGCATCAATTGAAAATAGATTCTTAAAAAGAATGGCTTATGTACAGTTTGGCAGAGAAGCAGTAATCTTGATACTTCAAGAACAAATCATGTCAGACTAGTCTGAATTCCTTTTTTGATAGCATTACCAGCTTAGCTGATAGAGTGAAAGTCAGAGGCATGTAAACCTAAATTGTACCAAACTCCTTGGCAAATACTTTCATGATATCCTTGTGAGACTGTTACAAAAATAAAGCCTGTATGATAATGCAAATAGGTAAATTGGGAATGAATTAAATGGTATATTTGTCAACCATTTAGATGAAGTCATAGAGAGGCTGATCAAATTTTCAAATGAAACAAGCCCAGAAGAGATAGCCAACAAATTAGACAACAGAATCAGTATCCAAAAAGATGCTGTCAGGCTAAAACAGTGAGCAAATCTAATAAGATGAAACACAATAAAGAAAAATGCAAAGTCCTTTATTTGATTTCAAAACTCAAAGGTCAAAGTATAGAATGTGATAGGACACAAGGCTTTTGAAAAAGTTCTGTGGATTGCTGGTGGAGTTGTGAATTGATCCAACCATTCTGGATGGCAATTTGGAACTATGCCCAAAGGGCTATAAAAGACTGTCTGCCCTTTGATCCAGCCATACCACTGCTGGGTTTATACCCCAAAGAGATCATAAGGAAAAAGACTTGTACAAAAATATTTATAGCCACATTCTTTGTAGTGGCAAAAAATTGGAAAATGAGGGAATGACCTTCAATTGGGGAATGGCTGAACAAATTGTGATATCTACTGGTGATGGAATACTATTGTGCTCGAAGGAATAATGAACTAGAGGAATTCCATGTGAACTGGAATGACCTCGAGGAATTGATGCAGAGTGAAAGGAGCAGAACCAGGAGAACCTTATACACAGAGACTAATATCGTAATGGACTTCTCTACTAGCAGAAATGAAATGATCCAGGACAATTCTGAGGGACTTATGAGAAAGAACACTATCCACATTCAGAGGAAGAACTGTGGGAGTAGAAACACAGAAGAAAAACAACTGCTTGAACACATGGGTTGAGGGGGATATTATTGGAGATGTAGACACTAAATGATCACCCTAGTATAACTATCAATAATATGGAAATAGGTCTTGATCAATGATACATGTAAAACCCAGTGGAATTGTGCATCGGCTACAGGGAAGAAGGGGAAGGGTTTGGGGGAGAGGGAAAGAGCATGAATCATGTAACCATGGAAAAATATTCTAAAAAATAATAAAATTGAAAAAAAAAGTTCTGTGGGTTTTAAGTGACAGTGAGCTCAATGAATCAAAAGTATGATAAGGTGTCTAAAATCCTGTGATGATAGGTACATTGTTAAAAATAAAAATATCTGACATTTACATGAACACTTTATATGCATTATCTTATCTGAACTTTACAACATTTCTCTATTATAAGTACTACTGGTATTATTATCCCTATTTTACAGGTGAAAAAACTGAGGCAGAGAGAGGTTTAATTGATTTGACCATGTTTACATATTAGTCAGCTAGAAAGTGTAAGCATTCTTTCTCTGAAGGTGGACATAACATAAATCATTCTTCAGTCAATATTTCTGTTACTGTATATAATATTCTCTTAGTTCTATTCATTTCACTCTTCATGATTTCATGTAGGTCTTTCATGTGTTTTTTTAATTAACCTGCTCATCATTTCTTACAGCACAGTAGTATTTCATCACAGAGGCCACAACTTATTTAGCCATAACCCAATTGATAAGAATTCTCTCAATTTCCAGTTCTTTGCCACCACAAAGAGAGCTGTTATAATAAAAGAACTGATAAATAATATGACAATAATAATAATAATATAAAGAACTGACAAGTAACAATAATATAAAGAACTAATAAATAGAAATAAGCAAGACATCATTTTATCTATACATATATCTTTTTTATCAAATGATGCATTCTCTAGTGTAGGGAGGAATGGAAAGAGATACTGGGAACTTTAATGTCACAGAGACAAATAATTTTTTTAAAGAGGAGACCAATATTGAATCAGGTCTCCCCTGACTTTGTCTAGACTTCTGATGATTACACTGCACAAATACAGTATAAGTATGTGGTTGTACTCTGCCCTGGTCAGAGTACAGTTGGATATTATAATCCGGTTTGGATAATGTCATGGAGATAGGGAAAAAATGATAGTTCAGATCACTTCTATTCAGCAAATCTCCTTCAATTCAAATCAATTCAAAAATATTTATTAAGAACCTACCATGTGCCAGGCACTGTGCAAAGCCTTTATTTATGTACAAGTTACTATGTTAGGTGCAGGATTACAATGACCAAAAAAGGGAACTATATTGTACTTGAGAGATATGATATACACAAATTTGAAAGATACAAAATGCACACAAAGAAATGAATACAAGGTAATTTATGAGGGAGAAAAGCCCTAACAACTGGAGAAATCAGAGAAAGCCCCATAGCCAGGGAGGGGAAGGGAGAAAGAAGGAGGTGGGGAGAGAGATCTGAGCTGAGCCTTGAAGGAAAAGAATTTGGAGAGACAGAGTTAAGGAGAGAGTATATTCCAGGAAAGTGGTATCTTGGAGCCAGCTACTGAACTTGCTTCCAAAAGTCAATTATTAACATTTTCAGTGCAAGCACTTATACCTTGAAAATTGGCAAATACTGCAAATCAGGATTTGATTCATTGTTTTCTTGATTATCTAGACTTTAAAGAATTTTAGAAAAATGCTAAATAATGTAAACTTAAAAGGGTATCCTACGTTTTAAGAGAAGTAATTCTTAAGTAGTTACCAACATACCCCTGAGTACAGAAGATGCCTTGAGTGATAACATAGTATACCTAAACTGTAGCAAAGTACAAGAAATACCTATTTGTCCTTAAATGCAGAGTGAGAAGGGTTATGAGATTAAGTCTAGAAAAGTAAACTGAATGCAGATTGTAGAAGCTTAGAGATTCAAATTGACAAAGAAGGGTAATTGGGATGACTGCCTATTCATCCAAGATAGAACTAAAAATCACATTATATGAGAATCCTTTTTTTTTAACCCTTACCTTTCTAAGACCTTTTATCTTAGAATCAATACTGAGTATCTGTTCCAAGGCAGAAGAGTGGTAAGGGATAGGCAATGAGGGTTAAATGTCACAGGGTCACAGAGCTAGGAAGTGTTTGAGGTCAGTTTTGAACTCAGAACCTCCCATCTCTGAGACCAGCACTCAATTCATTGAGACACCTAGCTACCCTCATGAGAATCCTTTGAAGGCACTGCAGATATCTAGAGGAAAAAAATACAAAATATAATAACTATCTTCAAGTATTTAAAGAAATATTGTATGGAAGAGACTTGTTCAGCTTGGCCCCCAAGACAGAACTACAAGCAATGGGGAGTTACTACAGAGAAACAAATTTCCATTCAAATTTGGAGGTGAGGATGGTGATTAGAGTCTGTCCAAAAAGTAAAAGGGCACTTTGTTGGCTTCCTCATCTCTAAAGATCTTTATGTAGAAACTTGTCTATTGCTTATCAGGGAAATAAAGAATCCCTTCTTAGGTTTGAAGAATACTAGAATAGATGACCTATTCTGTAATTCTGCTCATCTATGTCTCTGGGTATAGCCTTTTCTGCCAGGAAAACTTTCCCTTCAGCAAACACCCTCAAGGATGCACCAGGGAATGTGTCAGCTATATGTCACCGATACACTCCAGAAACTCCAGAAACTATCTAAATATAGAACAAACTTGCAGAAAATTCAGATTTTTTTTTAAAAATCCCCTTTCGTTCATATCTTCAGCATCTATCCCCATTCACCCCTTGCCTTCGACCTTCAAATATACCCAAGCTCTTCCCAAGTCTAAAAAGCTTCCCCTTGATCTCACTTGCCCCCACACCACTAAACAGAAATTGCCTTCTCAAAGATTGCCAATGACTTCCTAATCACCAAATTCAATGGCCTTTTTTTCAGTCCACAATTTTGGCACTACTGATATACCCTTCCTGTTAGATCGTCTTTCCTCCTTAAGCTTCAGACCCCCACATTCTCCTAGTTCTCCTATAGCCTCTCTGAACATTTCTTCTCTGTTTCCTTAGCCTGCTTGCTCTTTGTCCTCTTTCCCATCTCTTAAGGCAGATGTTCCCCCATGGGTCTCTCCTTGGGTTTCTTTTTCGGAACTCTCTCCCCTGACAATCTCATCTACATCTATAGATTCAACAGTTACTACTTTGCAGATGACTCCCAAGTAACTATTTCTAGACTATTTTAAATCTATTTTTTAGATCTAAACTATTAGATCTAGACTATTATAGATCAATTTCTTGTATTCTGACCTCTAGAACTATATCTCTGCCCTCCCAAAGACATTTCTTGTTGTTTGTCCCACTAAGATCTCAAATTCAACATGTTTACAACTAGTCTTATTTTCTTTTTTCCCTAACCCTACTTCTCCTTTCACCTTACTATTTCAGTTTATGGCATCACTATTTTCCTAATTTCACAGGGCCAAAATCCTAATATCATTTTTGTCTTTTCAGTTCAGTTCAATTCATTAATTATTTATTTTGGGGGGTAAGTTGAATTAATATTTTTATCAATAGTATTTCACTCTAAATCACTGTCCTCCCTCCCCCTATCCATCATGAAGTCATCTCATTTAGTAAATAATATTTTAAGGGGAAAATTAGGAAAACAAATAAATATATGCCAAGAAGTTTGAAATATGTCAAGTACTAAAACCATGGAACTGCCATTTCTGCAAAGGAGTGGGTAGGAATGTCTTCTCATTTCTCTTTCAGGTCATTCTTTCGACAAGTATTTATTAAGCAACTTGTTCAGCCCAAGAACTATACTAGATATGGGAGACAGGAAGTCAAAAATGAGGCAGTCTTTATTTTCAAGGAGGTTACATTCTATTGAGGGGGGAAATACATATGCAAAAATTAAATGTGAAATGTATGCCAAGTAATTTCTGAGCACAAGGCCCTAGCAACACAGGGGAATTGAGAGATTTCCTAGAGAAGGTACTTGTCTCTGCACATTCTATATATACCCCAAGCACTTATGCTTTGCACTCTGGAATATGCTTGTGGTCACACTGTTCCCTGGAATGCCTGGAATAATCTATCTTTAAAGTTTCATTTAAATACCACGGGCTCCATAAAGTCTTCCTTGCTTCCTCCTGTCAGAAATGACCTTCCGCCTTACTAGGATATGCTGGTAAATATTTAGCAACTTACTCTTCCAAAAGTTCAGCACACTTTTAATTTTAATATACATTATTTTCTCCATCTCTTTCTAAAGTTCTAGACAATCAGCAAACCAATACATCAAGCCTTGATTTGTAGCATTAGTAGATTTCAGAGGTATAAATGCTCACAGTGAACATTTCACAATCAGGCTGTTGGATTGGTTCTCTCCTGTCCCTGCCCTTAAACCTCCTCACATTGAATTTTATTTTGCAACTCACTAAAATATTTATCATACATCACTGTAAGTTTAACAAGCAACTGAATTAAATAAACATTTAGTAAGTGCCTACTGTATGTATGATACAATGTAGCATGGTTTTGTAGGAAGGAGGAAAGGAAGGAAGGAAAGAAGGAAGGAAGGAAAAAAGGAAAGAAGGAAGGAAAGAAGGAAGGAAGGAAGGAAGGAAGGAAGGAAGGAAGGAAGGAAGGAAGGAAGGA
>NC_058132.1:465325616-465338621 GCF_016433145.1 Gracilinanus agilis | reverse complement strand
GAAGGAAGGAAGGAAGGAAGGAAGGAAGGAAGGAAGGAAGGAAGGAAGGAAGGAAGGAAGGAAGGAAGGAAGGAAGGATCATTGTCTGTATATGACAGCATTAATAATAAATGTGTTAATATTACTAATATTATTGTATTAAGTGATATAGACATGAGATGGAAATTCAAAGAAAGGAGAGAGCTAAAAGATAGTCTTTGAAAAATTAGCTGAGCTAAGAAAATTTTTAAATAGGTAAAAAGTATCTTATGTATTATCATCATATGTTACATATAACTAGCTTAAGTAACATCTTTTTGCAATAGAGTCACTAATATATTATAACCAAACCTGAGTTACTACTTGACCCCAGAGGCATTAGCTCCCCTGAGCAGCAACTACTTACAGTCAGCAACACACCTCACTGCATATGTACAGATATTATTCCTATGGAACCAAATGCCCTCTGCACCAGTGATTCACCTAACTTTATGTTTTTGCAGCATCAGTAGGTTGCATCCATCTGTGTAGGACACATAAGCCATAAACAACATGCAGAGAAAACTCAGACAAATCCATCAACTGTAACTATTGATCAATAAGAACAGAATAAGATTTCCAAGATAGATTATGTAAATGGAGGTAAATGTTATTGGGTATTAGGAAGTATAAGAACAATTAGGAGAACACAGAAAGAATAGGCTTAGAATAGAATCTGTGTGTCACATGCACAATACAATTTCAGAAGGTCATTTTTGGAGGTAAATTTCTTTGGCTGTAACTCAACTGAATATAGTAGGCGATTGTCAAGTGATGGCTCCTAATAAAACCAATTTTGCTTTTACCCCATTGTAGTTGGAATATCTCCACAAATTCTAGCCCAAAGAATTATTCTACCATTTATTTAAAAAGAAATATAACAGATTTTAGACACTCCCAAAAAAAGTCCTAAATGAGACAACATAATTGAAATGCATGAGCTAATATTGCTTGTTGCCAGGAAAACAAATATTCCAGTATCTTTGTGCTCAGAGCATCAATGCAGTATCTTTCCTGAAGCTTTAGGGAGACCTTTAAACATAAAGATAATACTCCTCTTGGGCAGTGAAAGAACACTTTTCCATTGTGGCTTCAGTTTTCATTCTGAAACATCACTTGAGTAAAAACACTGAAGGTAAAAATCAGAGATCACACCTGTCACTTTACAAAGACCACACACACAGACACAGACACACACATCCTGCATAAAGCCCAGCAGGATGGCCCCAAAGACTTCAGGAGTCTGAATTTACTGCAGCCAAATTGTAGAGCTCCATGAATAACAGGGTATCCTGAAAATACCAGTCCTTGCCCTTTAAGCTACAATCCTCACAAGCTTTGGTGAATAAAGATTCAAATTTCAGCTCAATTTTGCTACAACTATTTGGATCCAGTCTTCTATTCAGTGAAGATTCTCACAATTTTTTACTGTTCTAACAATTCTCTACTAGCTGTTAGCACTCAAGATGACAATGCCAGAAAGAAGCAAAGATGGCTAAAAACTCTTCTCAAGCATTTGCTGGCTAGGTGTCAGAGTCACCTCCATATTCCCAGAAAAAAACATTACATGAACATAAACAGATCCTTCAAGGAGGAAACAAATGTATATATATTCCTGAGGTAGCAAGTAAATCCTTGAGCCAAAAGGTCACTGGAATGAAGAAATACAGCTGTCAGACACTTCCTTTAAGTCCCCTAAAGAATAAATTCTCCTAGACAGCTAGGAAAAAAACAGTTGACACAAGCTTGCTAGATCGCCACAAAAGTCAAACGAGAATTGAGTGCCAATTATGTGCCTAGCATAGAAGTTGTGGGGGATCTAAAAAATGGTGTAAGACTTCCAGTCCCTGTCCTCAAGGAGTTTGTAATCTAGTTAGTTAAATAAGGCTTAATATTATAAAATAAATAGTATATAGCTGATATAATTGTAGTAAAATATATATAGAAAACTCCTAAAACACTTTCAAGAATCCAAAGAAAGCACTTTACTACGGGAAAGGAGTTGTCAATCCAAACTTCAGAGAGAAGGGGAGGGGTTTGGGAGGGTATTGGGAATGAATCTTGAAGGATTTGAGTATTTTGAAAAGAGAAAATATTTCAGGCAACAGGCACATCAGCAGAAAAATAATAAAATTCTATTAATGACTGGCCAATGAATCCAGCCCCTGAGTATTCATGGCCAAAAATCAATTCCCAGCATTCCATGTTTTTGGATTAGAACCAGGCTGGGAATATCCATACTATGTAGAACCTACTAGGAAGAGAAAAAAACCTAAGCAGGCTCTCCATGTTACAGATGCATGACTTACATATAAAGTCATATCATAAAGAAATGAGAGAATGGAAGGAGATATCTTTCACAATTAAGAGTAGGGTCAGAGATCTTGACCAAACACAGGATAAGTTATAAAAGCCAAAAAATGGATAATTTTGATGACCCAAAAAGTTTTTGTACACACAAAATCAGTACACTATATTTAGAAACTGAATGATTCCTGGTGGGGACCTTTGCAGCCAATTTTTCTGATGAAAGCCTGATAGATATATAGGTAATTGATATATATGTGTCACTTTTAAATTATCACTTCTCTTGAGGTTCTTGATTTTTTTATTCTTTAGGATGAGTTTTACAATTTTTCAGTTCTGAAAAATAATCCTTTGTAGTTTGATTGCTCTATAAATATTATCATTTATATTTCTGCAGCCCAACCACAAGCATATAATCTCTCTCAAATTATTTGTCATTCTTTCTGCAAAACATTTTGTAATTGTAGTCATACAATTCCTGTGTGTATCATTGTAACTAGACTCTTAGATATTTTATATATTCTGTGGTTATTTTGAAAGGAATTTTACTCCCTTTCTTCCTGCTTCCTATAGTATATAGAGAGGCAGGTGATTTTTATTGGTTTGTTTTATATTCCATTATTTTTAAAGTTGCTTATCATTTTAATGAATTTTTGTTTAAATCTCTAGTATTCTCTAAGTTAGCCATCACATCAAAAAGAATTCATTTTGTTTTTTCATTACTTATGCTTATTTTCTCAGTATCTTTTTCTTATCATTACTATAATTAGCATTTCTAAAACTGTATAAATTAGCAAAGGTGCCAGTGGACATCCTTGCTTTACCACAGATCTTACTTGAAAGTATTTCTCTATTATGGATGTTAGTTCTTGACTTTTGGATAGATACTATTTACCATACTAAGGAAAGATCTACTTACTGCTAACCATTTAATTTTATTTTAGTTTTTAGAGAAAGCAGTATTATGTTTTATCAATTTTTTTCTGCATCTACTGATATAAAAATGTATTGGGTTTGGGTTTGTCTTGCTTTGGTTTTTGTTGATTGGATGAGACAAAGATCTCAATATCTCACCCAGGTTGGTTATTCAATGGTCACCCATGAGTTAAACCTACTACTGATTGGCAGAGAAGCTTTGACTTTCTCCATTCCCAAACTAGGGTATTTTGCCCTTCCTTAGCCTAGTGACCTTGGCCTCTCACAAGCCCAGGGTCTCACTATTTGGTGCCAGACATAGTAGAGATATACAATCTGCTTTAACTCTACTACAATTCAGAACTTTCTAGCTCAAGCAATACAATAGCCTCAGTTTCCCCTAGTAGCAAGGTTATAGTCAAGCACTACCATGCCCAACCATTCATGTGCTATTTTTGGGTTTTATTATTAATATATTCTATCATGTTCACATTTTTCCTAATATTAACTCACCCTGAAGTCCTGGTATAAATCCAACCAGTTCATAATATATAACCTTTTTTAAGATGTGACCCCGTTGCTAATAATTTATTCAGTATTTTTTGCCTCAACCCCATCTCTATCTCCTCTTACACAAATCTAAATTGGGAATTGGTTCTCTCCTCTGTTGTGGCCCTAACCATCTTCAGTTGTATATTGGATATCATTCTAGAAGCTGCCCCTTCACAGCACCACCATCACTCCACCTCCCAATATATCTACTAATTCTGTCTCTTGCTGTCACTCTGAGGAGACTGGATTTGAGGCTCATGGAGAACTCCTTGAATCCAATGCTACAAAAAAAATAATAATTAAAATAATTTTTTTCAAGAAAATAAATTTAAATAATTTTTAAAAAGAATCCAGTGCTCCATTGGCCCTATCTCTTGCTACAAGTCCTTCAGGAGAACTAGCCTTAGGCTTCTTGTATTCCTCTAAGAGGGCACTGCATAGTGACCTATGGAGAATGCCTCTATCACCCATTGCTACTGGGATAATCAAGTCAAGAAACACAGTACCTGGCACACAGTAGGCACTTAATAAATGTTCATTGACTTAACGGACCAGATCTGAGATCTTGCTGGTTTCAGGTCTTATTTAGAAGAGCTCGTTGCTGCCTTTCCTGGCATGTCTCCTTATTAACCATCCACAGGCTTCTAGCTATCTTCTTGCATAGGTCTGGCCTGGATAGAGAAGATTGATGATGTTTCTCTTTGGTCTCTTAATCATTCAATATTCCATGTAAGGTCTTTCTGAATCTTTCATGGAGCATATATGGCAGAAATCAGTTCCTCTAGGAGTTTTCATAGTACCATTTTACCCAGAAGTCATTTTTATATATTTTCTTGAGCAACAGAATATATTAAGCCATGCATCCTCTCCTAGCCTTAATGTTTTAATTTGATCCTTTCTATTTAATCTCTTCTCACTTTTCTTCCCCTGCTCCGTCTCTTTCTCTCCACAACTCCTTATGCAATGATTTATTTTGTTAACCTCTGAGTCATTTGGTGCCACAGACTCTAGTAGTAGGACTTTAGAATTTAGAGTTAAAATGGACCCTCAAGAGCATTCCTTTTATTTATGAGAAAACCAAGTCTCAGAAGTAAAGCAACTTGCCCTCAATCAAAGAGTTTAACACAGTGTCTGAAAACAGTAGATGCTAAATAAATGTTTATTGCTCTTCCACAGCAATCCAGGTAGTAAGTGGCAAAACTAGAATACAAACCCTGTTCTTCAAGATTCCAAAACCAGTACAAAATCTTTGCAGTTTACTTACTATATATCTTCATGTATTGAAGTCAGTAAGCGAGGAAGGTTATAAGGGAAGGAGGAGCAAATACATATTTATATAGTACCTCTTATGTGCTAGATTCTATGCTAAGCACTTTAAAAATAGCATTCTCATTTAAGACTCACAACACAAGAGGCAGCTAGGTGGCTCAGTGGATTAATAGCCAGGTCTAGAGATGGAGGATTCTGGGCCTCAGATACTTATTGTGTGACCCTGAGCAAGTCACTTAACTCCCATTGTCCAGCCCTTACAGCTCTTCTGCCTTAGAACCAATACACAGTATTAATTCTAAGACAGAAGGTAAGGCTTTGTGGTTGTTTTTATAAAGACTCACAATACAGTACTCCTGTGACCAAGGTGCTGCCTATTAACTCCATTTGAGCAAAGATTTTTTTTTTTAATGACTTGTCAGGGTCACACAACCAGTGAGTATCTGAGGTTTCATTTGAACTCAAATCTTCCTCACCCCAAGCCCAGCACTCTGTCCACTGTATCATCCAGCTGCCTCTAAGGACATTCCTTCATAACTCTTTCTTTCCCATTTCCTGACTGTTCACTGAGGTGGACTGACCATCTGATTCTAAAAGTTGAGGGACGTCTATACCTTTTATATTAATTGTCAATTAATATATATTATCTTTGCAGGTTATTTCTTGCCAATTCTCCCATCCAAAAATATTAATCATGCTCCTGTTTCCTGGATTCCTAGTCCCTATTACCCAAGACCTCTAAGGAGGAGCACCCATACAAATAATTCTTAACCATGTTTGACAATCAGAATTTGACTGTGCCTCTCTGATAAATTCTGAAATATGAAAAAGATATGATCTTAGAAAAAGTGACTGAAGTCACTCTACAAAAGTGTTTTCCATATATTCCTTTTTTTTAATAGCCAGAGCCCCTCCTAAGCTTAAAATATGATTATCATTACAACAATTCAGTGTACAATTCCACTTTTCAGGCACACAAACATCTATTATTCAAGGCAAAGTACATCTGTAGACATTGAACCCTTATGTTCCAATTCAATCTACCTATTAATCATTTACAATCTCATTGTGAGGCACAAAAGGGTACTGGATCCCTTATCTGAGAAGGGATAGAAGATGCTTTTTGCATTTGCTGATTTATATTAATATGGGCCTCACTAGGCAGAGCATGCTGCTCTTTTCTGGTAAGTACAGACCTCTGAAAAGCTGGAGATGAGGTTGTTTTTCAATAACACGTAAAAAAAAAACCTAAGGCATGCAAAAATAAGAAATTTTATCATAATCAAAAACGTCTTGTTCAATCCTCCACGCATATTTTTTTCCCTTCCTGTTCCAGGCTGTCTGGAGGTTTTCGGCAGCAGGCCTACAGACATGGGCTGGCTCTTTAATGAGGATGACCTCATCTGTACGCCACACAGCTGCAGAGATACAAGCTGCATGCACTCTGCTAGAAACAACAGATTTCTGGGGAATTTATTTGTTCACACATGAACAGTCAATCAACATTCAGCCATAAGTTGCAATGGGTTTTCACTTTGTGGGAAAGGCCTAACCACCCAGTTTTATATGAGAGAGAGACAGAGAAACAGACAGATAGGGGAAAGGGAGAGAGAGAGAGAGGGGGGGGGGGGGAGGAAAAACTATATCAGAGGTAACTGAATAAAAACTCTTAGAAATAGACCTCCAGCACAAGTGATGAAAGTCAGACTTGGCCAAATAAGGACATTTTCAGAGTAATCACTATACCTGGATACAGGATCACATCTGCATTGTTAATCCTGTCCTCCTTCATGTCTCTGCCATTTAAAAAAAAAATTAACTTCCCACACACCATTTGAGATGGGGTTCCCTCTCAAGCCTCTGTTATTTTTGGCTGGGAGAATTGGCAAGAAATACCTGCAAAGATATATATTCCATCATAAGCAAAAGAAAAAGCAAGGAATAAGAACCCAAACTATAACAAGCTCGTGATGCTTTTTAAAAAGTGGCTATAGGGATCCTAGTGTTCTACATTTTACTAAAGTCTCAGATTTAGTGCATAATGTGATTAAGAAGGATCAAAAACAGCTGAGAAGCTCCACCCCCCACAAATAATGTGTCCAATTTTCAACCAGAGTCTCCATTCCCAAAAGAATATCTTTGCTACTATAGAAGGCACCCCAAGAAATTCTTTTTGTAAAGGGCAGGGGGGAACACAAAGTGAACATGCGACTTTCTCTTGGAACCTGGGCCATCTCAGAGAGCATGCTTAGAATTCTCATTTTAGTTCCAGTCAACCATATGGAAGCTTTAGCGGTCTTTTGCTTTAAGAAGACAAAGAGTCCCCTTATGGGTTGTAGAGTGGGATGACTCAATAGAACTTTAAATGGAACTCCCCCTTCCTAATCTTTCTCTTCCCTTCTAGCTGTGAATTGTGTCAAGATTGTTTCAAGCTGCTTCTCAAAATGGGTATGGAAAAATCCCCTACTCCAGCTACCATATGGCCATGAGCACATCAACAAGTAAAGGATATGCCTAACTTAGAGGAGCCTGAGCCAGGGTTTGGGCTGTCTCTATCATGTTTATTCTTTCCTGGTAGGCAAATGAATTTCTATGTCAAGATGGAGCAGTCCAGGCTTGGAGACAACTTCTAAGTGGGAGAGGTCCAATAATCCTAGGTTCCATTGGTTTGGAGCTGACTGGTAGCAAAGGGAGATGTACTCTTGGAAAAGATGACTACCAACAGATGATCTGCTCAAGCCTAGTCCATTTTGCCAGAAAACATGGAACAGATGTTTAAATAATGCAAAGCCAAGGTGCGATATAAATTGCCCGATCAGCAATCCCTCAAATAGTGTTATGTTCTGAGGATGTGCCACGGAATTGTCTGGAATTTAAATATCTGCCTCCTGAAAGTATTTAACAGTTAGTTATAAGTTAAGTTACGGAACCCTACTGTTTTAAATTGTTCTGTCAATGTGCAATGTGGATCTTTTTTGTCTGTTTTGTCTTTAGCATTTATTTTATAGATAGGAAATTAATGCCTTCTCCATACAAGATTTACATTGGCCATTAAGTACCTTTTTACTCCCCACTGTAGGGAGGCCCCCACATGAGCCAAAACCTAAACCTTAAGCAATTTGTACCCAGAGTACCAGGATGTAGGTCTAATGAGTTGAAGAGTGAGATAAAGGAGAGCCTAGCTCCCCTGTCATTAGAGTCCAGTCTCCCCCAGGTTGCTATCTGTTTTACAGGAGAGAAAAAAGCACACCAATAAAATCACAGATTCTTATTTTAGCAGTTTGATTACAAACTCGAGAAGAGAAATGGTCTTCTGGTTTTGTGTTTCTCATGATGCTTAACACAATGCTGGACACAAAGTAGGTATGTAATAAGCCTTTTTTTTCCCAAATAAATGAATATCTGCTATTTCGTGAAATTGCTTAAATAAAATAAGGAAGAGGCAATCTGATGTGTTATAGATATAAGCTAAAGTATTGTGAGACTCCAGTATTGTACTGGATGTAAAGGACTTCAGAAACCTTGAAGCATTATATAAATGTCAGTTGTTATTATATTAACCTTCAGTCACCAGGCCTGCAGTCTGGTGACGACTTCATTCCATGAGTCTATTGCACTTCTGACAAGCTCAAACAATATTTATGGAGCAACACAAGGATATGCTAGTAAAAAAAACAAAAGTATGAGCACGTTCTTTCCAATTTAATCTGAGTTATTAGCACTTTCTTAAGTCTAGAAAATTAAAAAATAATCATCTAGGGAGCAGCAAGGTAACTCAGTGGATAAAGAGGCAGACCTGGAGAGGAGAAGTTCTAGGTTCAAATCTAGCTCCAGACTCTTCCTATCTGTATGACCCTAGACAAGTCACTTAACTCCAACTGCCTTACCCTTACCACTCTTCTTCCTTGAAACAAATGCTTAGTGTCAATTCCAAACCAGAAGGTAAGGGTTTTAGTGTGGGGGGGGGGGGAAGAACAATGATCAGGCCCTGGTTTTCAGCAACTGCTATTTTATGAAAAGCTCATACTGAAAATTTAACCAGCTTTCACAAGTTAGTTAGAGCTAGCTTCAGCATATCCTGAGATAGAGACCCCATCTTAGAGGCATAAAGACCTGAGTACAAGCCTTATCTCTCACAACTGAATGACCCAAGTCACTGAACATGTCAATGCCCTCAGAAAATGCTTCAAAACTAAAAGCTACAGACAAATTACCAACCTGCATTGGTGGAATCCCCTGTACCAATTAAATCACAGATCTAGATGGAGGGAGAGAGATGAATTCCTGCCTCCTCTGGATTTTGAAGCAACATTATTCATTCAAAGAACCCCAGGGTCTTTTACCATCAACTGCAATTATAATATTCCAAGTTCCCCTTAATATACAAACAAAATGAACCCACAAAGAAGGAAGGCACATTTGTGGTCTGACTATAAAGTAATGACAGTTATTTCCACAAGCCACACACGAAAATCAAGTTTGGAGCTTTATAATTATTAATTCATTATCACTTATTAAATTAATGATTATTAAATTATTATAGATATCAAAAATATCTATAATTCAAAGGGGAAAAAAACTATTCAAAGATATGGTGAAAAACTTAATTCTGTCTTCCTGTACCAGACTCAAGCCTTTTTTCCTGGAGTTTCAATTGGTAGGTGATAAACTAGTCTAGTTGCTCCTTCTATCATGAATTATGGGAACAAATCAACAAAACTATCATCCAAAGTCCAGAATACTCTTATATTCATTCATAAAATCTCTCATCAGAAAACTAAAAAAGAAGGTCCATAAAGCTGTTATCTATATAGTTTTCAATCTCAAAAGAGTGCTGAGTAATCCTTCTGATTAGCATTAGGAGAATTAGTGATATACTAGACAGAGTGCTGAATTTGGAGTCAAAAAAAGACATAGGTTCAAATTCTACTTCAGACACTAGCTATGAAATCTTGGGCAAATCTACTTAACTCTCATTCAGTCAGTATGCATTTATTAAGCACCTGCTGTATGTTAGGTACTGTTTTAAGTGCTTGATTATCACAGTATCACGTTTTTCTTTTCCCTTCCTTAGAATAGCTAGAGTTTAGGAAATACTTTTCAATCATGTAAACATGGAAAATATTTTTTAAAGTTTAAAAAAAGAAAGATCCATGGATCTGGAAAAATTAAATAAAATAAAACATATATGCTTCCCAAGCAAACCTAAGGGGTGGGGGGGGGGAGAAATATTTGTCAGTACTTTTTTTTGTGCCTGTTAAAAAGGTTTTTTTAATTTCTCTTTTGATTTCTTTTTTAACTCTTTTGATTTCAATCTAAAAGTTTAATTTTATACAATCCATACTGATGGGGATGACAATAGTTTAGCACTCATAAGGTTTTTGTGAAGATCAAATGAAATAACACTTAAAGCCCTACACATTGGCCAGTTAGTTATTAGTATCATTGCTATAATTATTGAAGAAATGAGGAAAATTGACTATATGCTATAGGTTTCCCTAAAGCTATAAAGAAATTAGTTTCAAGAAACTTGGCTGCATGAGGTAGTTTGATGGTGTTATCCATGAGTTGTCAAATCAACCAGGAGGAAGGTAGAACAGAACTTCTAGCGCCTTCAAAAAATAGTGACAAGGGAGCTTATGAGAGGAGCATGGAACCCAAAGGTTTCAAACTCATATCCTTTGGGCTGCATGCTGCCAATAAAATTCCCAAATTAGGTGAACCACACTAAAATATATTTGAGTTCAAATATTGTGGAAAAATCAAATGTGATAGACTTTGCTACTCTCAGCAATACAATGATCCAGGACATTTCTGAGGGACTTATGAAAAAGAATGCTAGCCAGATCTAAAGAAAAAACTGTTGGGGTATAAATGCAAATGAAAACATATGATCTATCACTTGTTTATTTGGGTATATAATTTGGGCCTTGGGTTTTATAAGATTATTATATAGGAATATGTTTTGTATGATTATATATGTATAACCCAAATTGAATTGCTTGTCAACTCCAGGGGGGGTAGGGAAGAAGGGAAGGAGACAACATGAATCACATAACTTTAGAAAACATGTGGAAATTGGTTATTAAAATAAAATAAAGATTAAAAAATATAAACAAAATAAATAAAATAAAATGCATTTGAGAAATGTTTAACAAAATAAATAAAGATACAGTAAAACATAGGTAACATTCATTTGTGGTTTTTAAGGTCAATGAGCCCACAAGGTTCCTTTCTATTTGAATGTGACCCCACTGCTTTAAGCTACATTTTACCTAGGTCACATTAGTCCTCTTCTGGGTCATTCAATATATCAGATAGACAATATACCAGGTCACTCGATATAAATAACATGGAGTCTGAGAAACTGAGAAATAGACATATTAAGGTGTTACGGTGGCTAACTTTTTAAAATTTTTTACTTTTTTCCATTTTAATAGTTGTTTTTTGACATTTTGTGATCCATGTTCTCTCCCTCCCTCCCCAAGATGGCAGGTAATATGATATAGGTTATACATGGGTTATCAAACAATACATAGTTCCATTTTCATCCTGTAATGAAAAAAGGCACATATTGTTTACACTAGAAAAAATTTCATAGAGGAAATAAAGTGAAGAATGCTTCAATCTGCATTCAGATTCCACCACTTCTTTCTATGGTAGTAGATAACCTTTTTTGTCATGAGTTTCTTGGAGGTGTCCTGGATCCTTTCATTGCTGATAAGTTGTCATTCACAACTGATCATTGTACCTTCTTACAGTTACTGTGTACAACTTTCTCCTGGTTCTGCTTACTTCATTTTTGCATCACTTCATATAAGTCTTATCAAATTTTTTGTGACCATCTTGTTTGTCATTTATTATGGCACAATAGTATTCACTTACAATCATATACCACAACTGTTCAGTCACTCCCTAACTAATAGAAACCCCTTCAGTTTCCAGTTCTTTGCCACCACAAAAAGAGCTGCTATATATATTTTTGTGCAAGTAATGAATGCTACCTTATTTTTTTAAACATTTATTAATATATATTTTTTGAAAAGTTAACATGGTTATATAATTCATACTCTTACTTTCCCCTTCACCCTCCCCCAAAATCCCCCTCCTCCCATGGCAGATGTGTATTTCCACTGGTTTTAACGTGTGTCATTGATCAAGACCTATTTCCAAATTGTTGGTAGTTGCATTGGTGTGCTAGTTTCCAGTCTACCATGTCCGCCTCAACCTATGTGTTCAAGCAGTTGTTTTTCTTCTGTTTCCACTCCTGTAGTACTTCCTCTGAATGTGGATAGCGTTCTTTTCCATAAATCTCTCAGAATTGTCCTGGGTCATTGCATTGCTGCTAGTACAGAAGTCCATTACAATCTATTTTACCACAGTGTATTGGTCTCTGTGTACGAAGTTCCTCTGGCTCTGCTCCTTTCACTCTGCATCAATTCCTGGAGGTCTTTCCAGTTCACATGGAATTCCTCCAGTTTATTATTCCCTCTAGCACAATAGTATTCCATCACCAGCATATACCACAGTTTGTTCAGCCATTCCCCAATTGAAGGACATACCCTCCTTTTCCAGTACTTTGCCACCACAAAAAGCTAAGCTATAAATATTTTCGTACAAGTCTGTTTATCTATGATCTCTTTGGGGTACAAACCCAACAATGGTATGGCTGGATCAAAGGGCAGGCATTCTTTTATAGCCCTTTGAGCATAGTTCCAAATTGCCAGCCAGAATGGCTAGATCAGTTCACAGCTCCACCAGCAATGTATTAATGTCCCAGTTTTGCCACATCCCCTCCAGCATTCATTACTCTCCCCTTCTTTCATTTTAGCCAATCTTCTAGGTGTGAGGTGATACCTCAGAGTTGTTTTAATTTGCATTTCTCTAATTATTAGAGATTTAGAACACTTTCTCATGTGCTTATTGATACTTTTGATTTCTTTA
>NC_058132.1:465261047-465320616 GCF_016433145.1 Gracilinanus agilis | reverse complement strand
GCTCCTTGATATTTGAATTGTCTCTTTCTGGCTTCTTGTAAGATTTTTTCTTTTGCTTGAAAGCTTTTGAATTTGGCAATAATATTTCTACCCGTTTTTTTTCTCTGGATCGAATGTAGTGGGTGTTCTATGGATCCTTTCTATGTCTATATTGCCCTCTTGTTGTAGGACTTCAGGGCAATTTTGCTGAATAATTTCTGTTAGTATGGAGTCCAGGTTTCTATTAATTTCTGGTTTTTCTGGAAGACCAATTATTCTCAAATTGTCTCTTCTAGACCGGTTTTCTTGGTCTGTCACTCTCTCATTGAGATATTTCATGTTTCCTTCTATTTTTTCAGTCTTTTGACTTTGTTTTATTTGTTCTTGTTGTCTTGAGAGATCATTAGCTTCTACTTGCTCAATTCTAGCCTTTAGGGATTGATTTTCGGCTATAATCTTTCGGTTTTCGGCCATAATCTTCTGGATTTCGGCCATAATCTTCTGGTTTTCGGCCATAATCTTTTGGTATTCCTTTTCAATCTGGTCATCTCTGGTGTTCAATTGCAAGATTCTACCTTTTAAACAGTTGTTTTCTTGCCTGATCTCTTCCATTTTCCTCAAAATCTCAGTTTTGAATTCTTCCATAGCTTGTGAGGAGTTTTCCTTATTTGAGGAGGGTCCAGATGCATGTTTGTTCTCCTCCTCTGTTTTCTCGGTTGTGTGGATTTTCTCTGTGTAAAAGCTGTCGAGTGTTAAAGACTTCTTTTTCTTGTTGTTATTCTTTCTCTTCTGAACTTCCTGAGGCTGAGTAGCCATCATTAGCCCAGCAGCTTCTCAGGTTTATCCTCGCGCTCAGTGTCTGTCCGCGATCTATTGGCTCCTGAGGTCTGAGTTCTGGTTTTTTACAAGGTCAAGCCCCCTGGTGGGCCCCCTTGCTTGATCCTCTGCTGGAGGTTTCTTTACAAGTCTCAGGGCGCTGCTTCCACAGTCGTATACCCATCCACACTGGTTCCCCACTTAGGCTTTAGTTCCTGGTTGTGTCTGCCTCCACCCACGCCTCCGCAGTGCCTCCATTCTGCGTCCTGCGTCCTGCTCCCGCGCTCAGATTTCGCCTGCGTTTTTTGGCTTAATGGGGTCCTAAGTCTTGCTGCTCTCAGGAACAGGCCCCAGAGCTGCCAATGACTCGATGGGTGCCCCAAATTTGCTCTATTTCTTTTTAGCTGGCTTCGGAGCTATAGATGAGTGTGGAGGGGGTGGGGATGGGGTGGTTGCTCAGCCTGCGATTTCATGAGGGCTGTTTCACCCCTTTATAGCATGGAAATGCCTCGATTCCACGTACCTTCCACGCTGTGCCCTGTTGTGGGGGTTCCTCCCTTCGTCTGGACTTGTTTTTATGTCCCCTTCAGGAGTTCTGTGTGTTTTGGTCAGGAGAGGTTAAGAGCTGCTTCTTACTCTGCCGCCATCTTAACCCGGAAACCCCAAATTCCTTTTATGACACAAATATGGTACTGATTCCAAAGCCAGGGAGATCAAAAACAGAGAAAGAAAACTACAGACCAATCTCCTTAATGAACATAGATGCAAAAATCTTAAATAGAATACTAGCAAAGAGACTCCAGCAAGTAATTAAGAAGATCATCCACCATGATCAGGTGGGATTTATACCAGGAATGCAAGGTTGGTTCAACATTAGGAAAACCATCCACATAATTGACCATATCAACAGTCTAACAAACAAAAATCACATGATTATCTCAATAGATGCTGAAAAAGCCTTTGACAAAATACAGCATCCATTCCTATTGAAAACACTGAAAAGTATAGGAATAGAAGGACCTTTCCTAAAAATAATAAACAGTATATACCTAAAACCATCAACAAACATCATATGCAATGGGGATAAATTAGAAGCCTTCCCAATAAGATTAGGAGTAAAACAAGGATGCCCATTATCACTTCTATTATTCAACATAGTACTAGAAACACTAGCAGTTGCAATTAGAGAAGAAAAAGAAATTGAAGGTATCAAAATAGGCAAGGAGGAGACTAAGCTATCACTCTTTGCAGATGATATGATGGTCTACTTAAAAAATCCTAGAGAATCAACTAAGAAGCTTGTAGAAATAATCAACAACTTTAGCAAAGTTGCAGGATACAAAATAAATGCACATAAATCATCAGCATTTCTATACATTTCCAACACACTAGAGCAGCAAGAAGTAGAAAGAGAAACACCATTCAAAATCACCCTAGACAATATAAAATACTTAGGAATCTACCTACCAAAACAAACACAGCAATTATATGAAAACAACTACAAAACACTTTCCAAACAAATAAAACTGGATCTAAACAATTGGAAAGCCATTGATTGCTCATGGGTAGGACGAGCTAACATAATAAAAATGACAATTCTACCCAAATTAATTTACCTATTTAGCGCCATACCTATCAAGCTACCAAAAAACTTCTTTACTGAATTAGAAAAAACTATAACAAATTTCATTTGGAATAACAAAAGATCAAGAATTTCAAGGGAAATAATGAAAAAAATGTGAAGGAAGGGGGCCTAGCAGTACCAGATATTAAACTATACTCTAAAGCAGCAGTCATCAAAACAATATGGTACTGGCTAAGAGATAGAGAGGAGGATCAATGGAATAGACTGGGGATAAATGACATCAGCAAGACAGTGTATGATAAACCCAAAGAGCCCAACTTTTGGGACATGAATCCACTATTTGACAAAAACTGCTGGGAAATTTGGAAAACAATATGGGAGAGATTAGGTCTAGATCAACATCTCACACCCTACACCAAGATAAATTCATAATGGGTGAACGACTTGAATATAAAGAGGGAAACTATAAACAAGTTAAGTCAACACAGAATAGTTTACTTGTTAGATCTGTGGGAAAGGAAAGACTTTAAAACCAAGCAAGAGTTAGAGAAAATTACAAAATGTAAATTAAATGGTTTTGATTATATTAAACTAAAAAGTTTTTGTACAAACAAAAACAATGTAGGCAAAATCAGAAGGGAAACAACAAATTGGGAAAAAAATCTTTATAACGAAAAACTCTGACAGGGGTTTAATCACTCAAATATACAAGGAGTTAAAGCAATTGTATAAAAAATCAAGCCATTCCCCAATTGATAAATGGGCAAGAGACATGAATAGGCAATTTTCAGGTAAAGAAATCAAAAGTATCAATAAGCACATGAGAAAGTGTTCCAAATCTCTAATAATTAGAGAAATGCAAATCAAAACAACTCTGAGGTTATCACCTCACACCTAGCAGATTGGCTAAAATGAAAGAAGGGGAGAGTAATGAATGTTGGAGGGGATGTGGCAAAATTGGGACATTAATGCATTGCTGGTGGAGCTGTGAACTGATCCAGCCATTCTGGCTGGCAATTTGGAATCATGCTCAAAGGGCTATAAAAGAATGCCGGCCCTTTGATCCAGCCATACCATTGCTGGGTTTGTACCCCAAAGAGATCATAGATAAACAGACTTGTACGAAAATATTCATAGCTGCGCTTTTTGTGGTGGCAACAAATTGGAAAAGGAGGGGATGTCCTTCAATTGGGGAATGGTTGAACAAACTGTGGTATATGCGGGTGATGGAATACTATTGTGCTAAAAGGAATAATAAACTGGAGGAGTTCCAGGCGAACTGGAGAGACCTCAGGGAACAGATGCAGAGTGAAAGGAGCAGAGCCAGAAGAACATTGTACACAGAGACTGATATACTATGGTAAAATTGAATGTAATGGACCTCTGTACCAGCAGCAATACAATGACCCAGGACAATTCTGAGGGATTTATGGTAAAGAACGCTACCCACATTCAGAGGAAGGACTGCAGGAGAGGAAACACATAAGAAAAACAACTGCTTGAACGCATGGGTCGGGGTGGTCATGATTGAGGGTGTGGACTCGAAACTACCACACCAATGCAACTACCAACAATTTGGAAATTGGTCTTGATCAAGGACACATGACAAAACTAGTGGAAATGTGCATTGGCCATGGGTGGGGGGAGTGCGGGGGGCGAAGGGGAAAGGAGGAGCATGAATCATGTAACCATGTTAAAAATGAATATTAATAAATGTTTGAAAAAAAAGAAATAATCAACAACTTTAGCAAAGTTGTAGGATACAAAATAAATGCACATAAATCATCAGCATTTCTATATATTTCCAACACATCACAGCAGCAAGAGGTAGAAAGAGAAACACCATTTAAAATCACCCTAGACAATATAAAATACTTAGGAATCTATCTACCAAAACAAACACAGGATGCTACCTTTACAATAGAACTCCTAAAGCTCTTAGAAGTGTAGTAAGATGGAAAGCACCCTGGTTTTTTATTCGGAAGACTTAGTAGATTCAAATCCCAGCTGTGTTACTTGCTACCTGAGTAACATAGTGCAAGCTACTTTGCTTGTTATCTCACTTAAAAAATAAAAGTTTTCAACTATAAAATCTAAAAATCTCTTCCAGCTCAAAAATGATAATTTTTTTTTATAAAAGGTGGTAGCTGTACCACTCATTACTCTGTTAATATACCATGTGAGGGAGAAGAAATCTTAAGGAAAGATTTGCTTTTGCATCTCTTTGGATGATGTTTAAAATGAAAGAATCTCTCTCTCTCTCTCTCTCTCTCTCTCTCTCTCTCTCACACACACACACACACACACACACACACACACACACACACACACACACATTGTTTTTCTTGGCTAGTCCAGGCAGTGTCAGAAAGAGAAATGTGTCATTGTAACAGTGAAAGACATGAACATTGGCAGTAGATAACAGAGAATGCTGAATGGAAGTAACAAAGGATATCAAAAATAAGCTAAGAGATGAGTGGAAAGGGAAAATATGCAAGGCAAGTAACCAATATGCAGAAGAAATTCGTATCAGTGGCAAATGGAGATAAAAGATGAAATACACAGTAATATGAAATAAAGGATATTCTGTCTGCCTGACTGACTATTTTGTACTGAACATAGTATAGTCTTTGAGCTCTCATTCAAGTACTCTCTGTCCACTCTTGAATTATTCTTCTTTCTTTGTTCTCTCCTGTAACATTGTCACTGTTCCCTCTTATCAAATTCTTTTTTTCTCCAGATATATATTACAGAACATTTACTATTTCTATTTCTGAACTAAATTTTCCTCCTAGGTTATTTTAGAGTTTGTTTTTGTTTGGTGAGGGGTGGAGGGAGTCTTGACTTGTAACTGTATCAGAGAGGGGAATTCCTAGCATGCAAACTCCATCTACCAATACAAATCAGAAAATCTGTTACTTATACTGTTAATAAGTTGTCTGGACTATTGAGAGGTTAAGTGACTTAGCCAGGGTCCCACATCTAGTATAGAACTTGAACTCAGTTCTTTCTATCTCCATAGCCAGCTATATCCAAATTGTGCTACCTTTCACTTTCCTTAAAGATTTATCAAAATGGTATGTATGGAACTATTTGTATTTCAGTGCAGATCAAAATATGCCATTTTCCACTAAATTTCACTCTTGAGATTTCTATTGTATGTGTGATATATGAATCATCTAGCATATCATAAGCAATATGGAAATATGTACTACATGAAAGTATGGATATAACCTATATCAGATAATTCAATGCCTTGAAGAGAGAGGGGTAAGGAGAAAGAAAATCTGAATTTTAAAATGTCAAAAAACAATTATAAAAAATCATCTCTATGTGTAACTAAAAAAACAAAAACTTTTTTTTAAATAGTAAGGGTCAAATATTTGAGGGCAAAGATGAGGAACTAAATCTTAATATGTAAAATTTATTTATCAGAAATGTATTTATGAATGCTTCTTATGAATAATTCCAAGTTTAAATGATATCAATACAAATGCTGTGGCCTCTCAGAATGGTATCTTTAAGAGGAAAGCCTGAGCCTGAGCTTGGGCTGCCTATTTTCTGATTATTTTTTCCTGATCTTGGACAAATGAATATCTATCCTAAGATGAAGGTATATAGGCTCATAGATAACCTTGCGAGCTTGAAAGGTCTGGAGAAAGTGGATCCCCTTAGGTTGAAGCTGACTGACTGGAAGAAGGAATATCTTCAGTGACTACTCTAGCACTCTTGGAAAAGACCACTAACAAAATGATTGACCTGACCTGCCTTGTTTTGTCATAAAACATGAACTAGGTGTTGTTTGGACATTGCAGAGCCCAAGTTAAACACAAAATGACTAATTAGTATTCCACCACATGGAAGAGAATTTATATTTGTCAGATTAGATAATACCCCTTCTGGGGCTCATTCTCATAGCCTATACTCTCACTAAGTAGTTTAGTCCCCAGAAAAGTGATCTTTTACAAATACAACATATATATATATATATACATATATATATATATATTCTTGATTTTAGGGATACCACAGGGAGGACTAGGTTTCTAGCACTGTCATTCATAAACCCCAACCAGTATATATCACATTAATATCAGACAGCAAGACTTCAATTAACTTTCTAAAAAAGGTTATTTACTACTGCAGTAATATAAGAAGTAATTATAAAACATTCCCTCTCCCACCAAAGCCTAGAGCATATTCTCTCAAAAAAATGCAAGTCCAGGGGGCAACTGGGTAGCTCAGTGGATTGAGAGTCAGGCCTAGAGACAGGAGGTCCTAGGTTCAAATCTGGCCTCAGACACTTCCCAGCTGTGTCACCCCGGGCAAGTCACTTGACCCCCATTGCCCACCCTTACCACTCTTCCACCAAGGAGCCAATACACAGAAGTTAAGGGTTTAAAAAAAATTATAGATAGATAGATAGATATAGATATAGATATAGATATAGATATAGATATATAGATATAGATATAGATATAGATATATCATGCAAGTCCAGCAGAAAAGTTAGCTTGAATTTAGAGTAGTAATAAAGTACATATGTAGAGAATACATGTAAACAAAAGGTAATCTCACAAATAGTAAGTACTTGAAGTCCTTCCTTGAATCCATGGCCAACATTCCTCTATAATCATGTTGGCAAACCTATGCTCCCCTCCCCCTCTCTACATGCACCTGAGGATATTTCTCACATCATCTACTCTTCTGCCCAAAAGCCCAATAAAGCACTTCCTCCCTCCACTACGTGAAGTAAGGCAGGAGGCGCATGGTATGAGAGTTGCAGTCTCTAAAATGTTCGCCATCACTACTTTATAGTGTACAGGATCATGCATTCTTCCTTGAACCCAAAATTTCTGTTTATGTTTGTTCTTAGTATATCTTGGTATATCCCACTCTGCTCGTGGCTGCATATGTTGTCCAATCTCTCTCATCAGATAGTCCAGTGATAGCAAACCTATGGCATGGGTGCCAAAGATGGCACACAGAGCACTCTCTGTGGGCACTTGGCCACCCTCTGTCCCCATTCCCCACCCCAGAGTTTGTTACTAGAAAGGCAGAGTACCTTTCTAAAAAAAAAAAAAAAGTACCTCTGTACTTGGGCAGAGCTACACCTCTCCCCCTCTCCACCATGTCCAATGACATTTTTTCACATCACCCACCCCTCTTCCCAGCAGTTCAATAGGAGTGCACAGGTGGTAAGGTGGGCAGCTCATAGGCGGTAGAGCAAAGCACTCAGGCCACTTCCCTACCCCTCTCTACCCTCCCTGAGGACATTCCTCACTTCCCCCTCCCCTTCGTCCAGCAGCCCAATGGGAGAGCTTGCTCTCTCCCTTATGTGGGGTAAGGAGGTGGAGGGGCATGCCCAGCATGGGCATGGCATTCAATCTGGGGATTGGGGTGGAGGCAGGATCCAGCACTCCATCTCTAAAAGGTTCACCATCATGGATATAGTCTATGGGAGTGTGGGAAGAAAGGGAGAAGGAGAGAAAAACAAATTGTTCCCTATCCCCAAGTATGATTCCTTCTCAGGGACTTGGCACCAAACTTTTGAAATGGAGGTATTTCACCATTAGACTGATCTACCACTTGATTAAGTTAACTGCTAGACTAACTACTGTTTTATATATATACCCAAAGATTCTGGGTCTGATTCTTTCATATAATCACAAGTTGTTTCCTGTCACATTATCTGCCTCCACCCAACAGTTCAAGCATTAAAATGCTCTTACATAAATCAGGGGCCCTTGCTTATACATGTCATGCAAAAAAATGGCAATTTTGGACATGAATTTAATCTATAAAACCCTCTGTTTCATTTGTCTCCATTTTTAAGGAAACAGGTCTTATCTGTCACCCTCGAGTACTTTTGAGAAAATAACTAAACTTAAGTAGACAAGCTATAGTTTTGATAAGAGAGTAACTATTGATTGCTAAGGATTTATTAAGTAGTTTCTAGAAAACACACAAGATGAAGCATGCTATTTTTTCTTGACCATAAATTCAGATTCAAGCAATATTTATTAATCATTTATTATATGTCAGGAGCCAAGATAATCAAGAATTTACATTCTATTAGATAGATGATAGATGGATAGATAGATAGATAGGCAAATAGATATCCCATATAGATAGGTAAGTAAATATATAACATTTACAAAATACTTACAAGAGTAAAAGAAAGGCAGGAGGAAGATGAGAGCAGGAGGAAGAAGAGGAAAAACCTTTTTCATTCATACATAAATCAAGGTGATTCCAGCAAAATATAGAGGCAAGAACATTAAACTTGCATTCTGGTGACTTGAGTCAGAGTCAGCTCTGTCATTTACTTGTGAGACTTTGGGCAGTTAAAAGGAACATAAGATCATAGATTTAAAGCTGAAAGGGACCTTAAAGATTATCTAGTCCAACCTCCTCATTTTACAGATTAGGAAACTAAAGTCAAAGGACTTTGAGCCAAAAATCACAAAGGAAGGAAGTAGGATTCAAAACCAGGTCCTCTGACTCCAACTCCAGAGACTAAATTTATTTATTTTAAAAATAGAGATGATGTTTGTCCTATATATCAGTCATTTTGTACCGAACCTGTAAAATTTCCTTTGTCAATACGGAATGGCAATTACTCTTCAATTTACATTATTACAGAATTGCTTGAAGGCACTGAGAGAGTAAGTGATTCTCCAGTGTGTAACAGAGCTAGACTATATCAGATGTAAAACTTGAACCTAGGTCTCCTCAGCTGTGAGACCAGCTCTCTAGCCCTCATTCCATACTGCCTTGACCACTGAGGTGTCTGGAACACCAAATGAGGTATGTTGGAAAGAATGTTGCATGCTATAGCATATAATATAGAGGGAAGAGTTTATTACTATTTACATACCTATTCAAAGGACTCGAGTACATAGCTCAATCTCTGAGAATCCCACTGCCAAACTTGACCTTGCCCATAGGCAACCACTCATGTGTCAAAATTTAAAGGGAATCAAAAGTACCAAAATATCCTTCACATCGACATGCCTCAGTATTTGAAATCTTCTTTGTTAAATTAAAATACATTATAATATTCTTTTAATATAAAAATACTATTAGAAAGCAAAAGCAGCATTATTAAACCACTGCCACTATTACTCTAGCCTGAATTCGTTTATCAAAGATTACAAGAACAGTGTTCTCTGTCTAGCAACTGGATTTTTGAAAAGTTAAAAAAAAATACTAGACAGCTTTATTCATTAATTAGAAAAGACGTTTTTTATTCAAGCATTAGCCATATATAGTCCAGTTAATGTAGATATTTCATAGAGATAGCCTCTCTTAAATATTTAGGTCAAAAATTCATTTTTAGGAACTGATGATAAAGGTGAAGTAATTTTATAATTAGTATCAGTTACCAAGAAATAAGTAACTATACATATAAGCAGACAATACTGAATTGTTGTTTGTGCTACAATAGGGAATCTTTGTGTTTCGTCTGGACTAACTGGTTACTAAGGATCCTTCTAATTCTGTGGTTCTGTGAATTAATTTTACTTCCTCCAAAGTCTCCTTGCTACTGTGGTCAAGGCTGTAGGAATTTTTTCAGAAAATGTATCAGTGGTATGCTTACAGAGGAAATACTTGGTTTCTTACTAGCTTTTTCTTTTCTTTCTTTTTTTTTTTTTTTTTTTTTTTAGTAAAGGTTAAAAATTTTGACTTTCTTTTGCTGAGGAAATTGGGTTGAGTGAAACCTAAAGGGATTAGAAATGAGGACAAAATAAAACCTAGAAGGTTTGAGCTAATTGGGGGAAGGGGAGCCTGTGTGTGTTTAAAATATATCTTAGTAATAATCCAAAAAGAAGGCATAACGGCAAAATTAGAATATGACTGAAACAGGATAGAAAGCTAAAATTAACTAATAAAAGGGAAAGCAATTCTTTACATACAAGTCAATTCTACATAATATAAAAAAAATGTAACAAGCAATAACTAGTAAAAATGGATGTTAGGAAGCTTGCTTTCATGTTTCTAAAGCTAATACAAATTTGTACCTTGGTTGAAATGCTTCCAATTTATGAAACTGAAAGATAATTAGAGAAAGAAATTCTATCCCTCTTCCTCCTCATTGGAGCCTATTTCAGAAATTAAGATGATGGGGGTTAGGGAAGTTGGGGAGGAGAAAGGAAGATTTGCTTACTAAAGTAGCAAGAGATTCATTGTGTGCTTTCTAGTTTTAACTTGATGGGGGTTGAGGAAAAAAATAAAGAATGTCATATATAATCCATTTTCATAGTCTGTTTTCCTTATCCTGGCTTTCTTTTAACTATCATCCTCCTTAAACATTATCTTTCCTTCATTGGACTTCCCACAGCACTCTGGCCGTTCTCTTGATTATCATGTTCTATTTTGTATTAGAGCTTTTTCTGTGATTGTCTTAGGATCATGGACTCAGAATTAGATTCAGACCTTAGAAGGTGACCATCTAATCCAACCTCTTCCTTTTATACAGGAGGAAACTAAGGTCCCGAGATGTAAATGATCATATCACTAGCAAATAGCAACAGTCTATCACACTATGTCTCCTATCCTATATAGACAGTTGATGAGTATTTTTTGGGCATCCCTCATATGATCCTTTGTGACTGACATAATAATCTTCATATTCACAGACTAGATATTTAATAAATATTTCTTAGATGAATGAATTGAATGATCTTCTTAATTGACAATTATAATATTTTTTCTCCCACCATTCCATCAGAATTGAAATGGGATGGTACCACTTTCAAACTTAATTCAATAAACATTTGTTAATCACCTAATGGATTTAGAATACTGTGCTAAGCACTGGATAAGACAGAGTGCCTGTACTCATGGAACTTACAGTTTAATAAAGGGATAAGATACCCAAATAATTATAAACCAACAAACATGCAATTATATAGCAAGTATAGTAAATTATAATATAAAATACATTTATTATAAACATAATATAAAATACAATAAATTAATCCAGAACTATAGCTTTCCTCAGACTTCAAAAGATATTACCTATATCTTGTTGGGGAGGTTCCCACACAAACATGACCTAAAATAAATTTCAAAATAAAAAGTTAAATCAAAGTCCCCCTTCACTGGGATTACTTGTGATCATTGACCTTTTGATAAATTTAAGAGACTGTAGGTCTAGCTACCTCTCAGGAAATATATCCTATACTGTATCACATCACCATAATATTTGTTGCCTCTGAATACACAAAACAATGCATTCTACTCCTAGCCAGTAATTTATTGTAGGCCATTTGATCTGCCAACCACAAATGCACTCACTAATGTACCCACATCATCTTGTGTAAACGCCCAGATCTAGGGGAAAAAAGCAGACTGTACATACACAACCAAAGCAAAAGGGACACTTGGCAATTATCAGGACAATTTAGAGCACTAAATTGAACATTTCAGATCCAAAGTAGATTGTTTTTGCTACAACTACTCTGTTTTAGTTTTCTGTATTGACAAAATTAACCAAAAGTTGCCAGTTTTCTCTTTCATTTTCTACATATTTAAGCAAAACTTCAGCCTACATCTTTGTTTTAGGGATTAAACACAAATCATCTGCTGTAAACGAATCCCTTTTCCTCATTACCACTTGACATCTGATTTCCTGAAATTAGGAGGGGCTTTGGAGAAACAACTAGGGTACATGGTCTACCACTGAGATTAAGACCACATCTTTTATAATGCCAAATACCCTGATGGAGGCTAAAAAGAATGTGGTCTAATCAGACAAGGATAGATTGTCTTAACCACAGAATAGACCAATTCATGGCAGCCTCCTCTCAAACCAATGCCAATTAAAAAAAAACCTGAATTATACTGCTTGAATATGAAGATCAAAACCTCCTGAGACCCAAGCCCAAGTATCTCACAGGGGAAATCTCCTGACTCTAAATCAAAGCATCCTTAGTTACCTTCTAGGGAAACAAACACTAGAACTGGCACTGTTTTACAATACCAAAAGGGAGAATAAAAAAACAAAGGAAAGGGGAGGAGAGCAGCTCTCATAGCTTCCTGAACAGCTCAAATGCAAAAAAAGATTTCTTAAGACCTTAGACCAACTTGAAATTCTAAATTTCTTGTATGCAGAAATCCCACATTAGTCATTTACTGGCTATGTGATCATAGGCAAGTTATTTAACTTCTTAAAACTTCAGTTTTCTCATTTGTAAAATAAAGATAATATTATTTGCACTTTTTACTTTATGGATCTCTCATGAAGAACATATTTTGCACATCTTACAATACTACCCAAAAGTGAATGAAATGAAATTGATGAAAAAGCATTTATTAAATACTTAGTATGAATTGTGGGTACAAATAGGAAAATTGAGAATGTTTCTACTTTCATGGCTCTCACATTCTAAAGGAGACAACCAACACATAAAAGAACATTTAGCTGAAAAGGCCTAAAAACCTTTTTTAGCAAAGCTCAAAGGTTTAAAGGTTAAACCAATAGGTCTGAGGACAGAGCTGGTGGTCTGGAGGACTTACACAGCTGGTCAGGTCTAGAGGATCTTAGAGTGTAACAGAAGATCGGATAAGAAATCCTGGGGGTCTTCCATATCACCAGAAGGAAAAGAATTAGAGACTCCATGTCACTGGTAGGAAAAGAGTTGGTGGCTCCATGTGATTGGAAGGAAAAGAGTTGATAACTCCATGTCATCAAGTCATATGAACAGTCAAGCAACCTACATATGTTCTGAATACACCAGGATTGGGGGTAGAAGGAAGAAGAGAGGGGAATGGCATCCATTCCTTCTATGTTTAAAGTTGTGAGCAAATTACTATTCTTCATGATAAATAAATGTTGAAGACTGAGTGGATAAATAGTGCTATTTGTTATGAGGAAGATTATTTAGTTATCATTTAGGAGACCTAATAGCAAGAGCTGGAGAATTCCACATGGAATGGGGAATCAGGAATTGGCTTGATCTCTCTGAGAAGGACTCCATGGTGGTTGGGACAAGTTGCAACTGACCCTGGGAAACCTCAGCGCTAGTGGAGCTGTACCCTGATTCCCTGGGATCTTGGAGAGTGGTGAAGATTGAAAACAGAGGACCTCAATCCTGCAAAACAGCACAGAGTAGGGAAGTGGCCTGTGATCTGGTGGACAGCTTGCAGTCTTCAATCCCTACCTGACTACATCAGTTCTGGAGGAGTTGGTTCCTGGCATCCTGTAACATCCCTGGAAGAGTTGTGAGATCCCAAGTTCAAGCCCTCTCCCCCAGGTCCTTAGCCAAGCTGTCAAAGCCTGGCAGAAGTCAGGCTGGCTAGGGATCTTACCCTTTTTGACTCCAGTCCTGAGTTGTTAGCCATAGGGGGTTACCCTTTCCAATCCCCTCATATTATAATTAAATTGATTCCCTGTGTGTTTTTAGTAATTTTAGGTCCTCATTGTGTGTATGTATTAATCTGTATTTATTCCAGGCTGGGTGGGGCTGAGTAACAGTTGGTCAGGCTTAACTGTCATTTCAGTCAATGGTCTTTCCCTTGTAGTTAAACCTGGTTCCCTGGCTTGTAAAGTCTTTCCCATTGTCCCTTCCTGTCTCCTATCCATCCCACAGAGCCCATATTTAATATTTAAGGTACCTTTCCTGGTTTTTCCCCATTATATATTAAAAGTACTGGCTATTTGAACTAGAAAGAGTCAGAGAGAAAAGATATAATCCAACTGTCCCATTTTACAGATAAGAAAACTGAGGTGGTAAATTAATTGAACTTGAAGTAAAAAAAAATTGGTCTAGTTTCTAACTTTATCACTCTGGCCCTGGAGAAGTCTCTGACCCTCAGATTCAGTTTCTTTGCCTTTTAAAAATTAGGATAATAAAACTTGCAATACCTTCCTTCCCCACTAAAATTCATTAGATCTGGAAAGGACCTTAGTGGTCATCTGGTCCACTCCTCTTATTTCTCAGAAGAAGTAAATCAGGTCAAGAAGGGTAAAGTAATTTGTCCAAGGAATTGAGTACAGGAATTGAGTAGCAAAGTGGGATTATCTCAGGATTATTGTGTAAGAATTAAAAAAGGGTTTTGTCAAATTTTAAGCATTATAAAGGTTGTGGTCACCATTTTTAATAATTAAAAATTAAACTATGAATATGTTAGTAGCTTTAGTAGCTTTTATTACAGCAAAGAAGATAGTAAAGAGAGGGAAATGTAGGAAGGAGGTATAAAATATTGCCTAGCTAAATACCCTAAGTCCGGATCTGAATGCCTCCAGACCACAAGTGTGAATCCAAATGCAAATCTCATCAGCCCATGAAAGTATCTCCAGCAAAAGCCACCAACACAGAATCTCCAACACAGAATGAATCCCAACACAGAAATCCCAACATGGAATGCCTCTTTCAGG
This sequence comes from Gracilinanus agilis, assembly GCF_016433145.1. Lineage (NCBI taxonomy): Eukaryota > Metazoa > Chordata > Mammalia > Didelphimorphia > Didelphidae > Gracilinanus > Gracilinanus agilis. Next base: position 465,305,851 of record NC_058132.1, on the reverse strand, counting down.
AAGAGCCACCAACACAGAATGAATTTCAATGCAGAATGCATGCTCAGCCCTTTAGTCTCACTGTTTATAAACCCTTTTCCCATGTCACTTCCTGTCTCTCTGGTTTCAACTTCCTTTCACTGTGGGCTGATCTATCACATCTCAGGAACCAATCATAGTTTCTTAATTTGCCTGTCACTGCCCAAAGAGCAGTGCCTGTGGGATCCACTTCCTATTTCTTGAGGGTGAGAGCTTTCTTGTAAAAGGATCTTCAAGTGTCTGACTGACTAAATGTGAAAGGAGGGGCACTCCAAGTTCTTGATTGATTAAGTTAAAATAAACAAAGGAAGTTTTAAATTCCCTTTCACAATTGTAATGATCATATGATAGAATGCATATAGAACACTTTCTAATTATAAATCACTCTTTAAAGGTGAGCCATATTTAGATGATACATAGCTGGAGTCAAGAACTCATCTGTGACCCCTGCAATGTATACCTAAGAACAATCAGTCAATACACATTTATCATGTTTACCCCTCTAGAGTATATAGTCTATCAAAGAAAACAACATGCACATTTTTAAACGTATAAAAAGTAAATATGAAGTAATTTGGGAGATGTGAAGAGAACAATGATGAACCAGCAGTTGGGTTAGATGATCTCTATAGTTCTTTCAGGGGGCAGCTAGGTGGCATAGTGGATAAAACACTGGGCCAGGAATCAGGAAGACCTGAGTTCAAATCTAGTCTCGCATATTTACTAGCTATACGTCCCTGGGCAAGACTAGTCCTCAGTTCCCTCATCTGCCAAATGACCTAGAGAAGGAAATGGCAAACCACTCCAGTGCCTTTTGACAAGAAAATCCCAAAATGGGGTCACAGAGCCAAACACAACCGAAACAACCAAACAACAACATAATTCTTTCAAACTAAATCTATGTTCCCATTACTCCATAGCTGTCATAGACTTTGTAACAATAATAATAATAAGTAATAATAAAAGCTCATATTTATATAGAAATTTTAAAGCTTGCAAAGAACTTTACATATTATCTCTCTGTGGATCTCTAGCTTTCTAATACAATAGGACCCAGATGACCAAAGCTACATCTCTCAGTCAAAGGGAATCCATGACCCAAGTGTTTTACCCCAACTATCAAGGTTACCTGACCTAAGATTTGGGACCTCAAATAGTATAGTTGCTAGAATCCCATGTCCAGGCTTGTCTTAAGGCAAGATGCTATTTTCTCTGGTGTTAAGTCAATATGCATTTATTTAAGCACCTACTCTGTGCCAGGCTCTGTGCTAAGGAGTAGAATGAGTTTTCTGCCTTCACTAAGAAGCAAAAGATTCCCAAAGGGCCTCTTGGGAAAATAAGAGGCTAATGGGAACAGAGGAAGCAGAAAAATGGCCTGTTTTCCCATCTATTGGATAACATTGGGATACCCTAGTCAAAGGACTAGAAAAGAATATCAAAGGCCACCCAGACTAGAAGGAAGAAGGTGAGAACCACAAATCCTTTTTCTTCCTACTCCCCAAGTGGTTTTTATGTAGAGCTGACTGAATTCAAAATGACAAAATTTCAGAATTGGAAGAGACCTCAGAGGATATCTAGGCCCCTCTATAAAATACCCAACAAGGAGTTAACAAGCCTTTGCTTGAACCTGTGTAAGACTTTACATTCTTGTCTTTTTTCATCTTATCAGATTCAGCCAAGAATCCGGTCTCATCCTATTTGGATCCCTACTCTGTTTTTCAAGGTTCTAACTACCCCTCCTAGCTTTACCATCAGCAAGTTTTACCAGTTAGTCATCTATCCCTTTATTCAATTATCAGAAAAATGTTTAAAAAAACACAGAGTTAACCATGCATCCATGGAGCTGTCCACCAGACATTACCTTCTAAGTTGATATCTAACTACTAATGACTGAGTCATTCAACCAGCTCTCAATCCAACAAACTAAAATCCAGAATCACATCTTTCCATCTCGATTATAAGAAAAGCAGACTTCCAAGCTAAGAAGGCCGCTGAGTAGAAGCAAAGGCCTTCTGATCCTCACCACCGACAGATATAAAGCCTCAAAAGGACAAAAACCCAAATCAGATGAGAGAAGGGGCTCTACCGAAGGGTACAGCCTTGAAGGTAGGTAGGGTTTGGGCATTTCCATGCTATAAGGGGGTAAAATTACTCCTACCAAAGTGCAAGCTGATCACTGCTCCCACTCCACCTACCGCACCAGAATCAGAGGGAGCTTGGGGCAATCTCTAGATTGGGGGGTGAGGGGAGAAGCTGGCTGAGGACACCACAGACTTACCCCTGAGAGCAACAAGACTTGGGACCCCAGGAGGCAGAGGAACACAGAGCTTGGGCACAGAGACAGGGCAGAGAGGGGTTGCCCACAGCAGAAGCTGCAGAGACTGAAAAATAACCTCAGAGGGGGCAGCTGGGTAGCTCAGTGGATTGAGAGCCAGGCCTAGAGACGGGAGGTCCTAGGTTCAAATCCGGCCTCAGACACTTCCCAGCTGTGTGACCCTGGGCAAGTCACTTGACCCCCATTGCCTACCCTTACCAATCTTCCACCTATAAATCAATACACAGAAATTAAGGGTTTAAAATAAAAAAAAAAATTTAAAAAAAAAAAAAATAACCTCAGGGCAAAAACTGCTCTGTAGCTTGATACACCTCTGTGTATCAGATCTCTATCTGCCTACCCTCTTCACTCAGACTTCTGGCTGGGAAGGAAAGAAAATCTAACACAGCAATGGCCACCAACACCCAAGAACTACAATCTACAACCACCCAGAAAAATATTTTAAGAAAAGCACAAGAAAATGTCAAACGTTCTACGAAAATATCAGTAAACCATATCTACAGCTTACTAGCATATTGGGTAGAGTATTAAACCTGGAACAGGAAGACTCTAGTTCAAATTTGAGCTCAGACACTTTTTAGCTATCTGATCTCAAGTAATTACTTGACCTCTACCTGCTTCAATTTTCCCAAATGTAAAATGGGTATGATAACCCTCCTTCTAAGGGTTGTTAGGAAATTCAAATGAGTTCATATTTGCAAAGCACTTTGCAAACACCAAAGCACTAAATAAATGCTAGTTGTTTTTATTATGAGGAAGGAAGGAAAGAAGCAAACATGTATGAAGCTCCTGCTATGTGCCAACACTGTGGTTTCCCCAGATAGAGATAGTGATTTACCAGGATCACACACCTAGTAAGTATCTGTAGCTAGATTTGAACTCTTAACTACAGACCTAGCTTTCTATCCTATGATTTCCTCTGTACCTCTAGCTTACCAATCTAGGAATCCTGTCAAAAAAGGAAATGAGGTCAAATCTGACAAGATCTATTCTTCATGAAATTATACAGGCTTTGGGGGAATCAATAAGTCTTTGTCTAGATATTTATTGGCTATGCCCTTAGCAATACATTGTAAAATTTTGCCAGGAATCAAAGCCAAGCTCATTCACTTATAATCTCTTCCCTTCCATTCACTTCCTTTTAAAAAAATAATAAATCTGGACAAGATTGAACTTTTCCCATTTTAAAGACATCTCTTCCATTTTCCACAGCCTTCAAAGATCATTGACAGTGGCTAAGCAAAAACATTCCCAAACTCTTTTAGTACCCCAGGATGCATTGCATTTGGGCCAGGTGATCTGAAGTCATCCAGGCATTCTCTCAGTCACCCCACTTATCTCTGGCTTCAACCCTCTTTGCCATTTTCATTGTATCCTTTCCATTCCAAAGACCATTTTCTTTGGCAGATTAAAAAAAAGAAGTAAAATTAAAATTGAATAGTTCTTTTTCTCTGACATTTTTTATCACTATACAGTCCACCTCAAAGAATGATTCTAGCCTCTTTGTCCATCCTATTTTCTACAATATTGCTTTTAAAAAACATTTATTTTTGCTGCTGTTAGCTTTCTTACCAGACAGTTCATTCTAAGCATTAGCACTCCTACTTCTTTTGTAACAGGACTGTGCTGTCTTATAGTCACCCTCGATTAACTTCCTCCTACATTCATCTTCTGTAGCTGATGAATTCTCTGTGCACATACTAGTATTATCACACAATTCCCTCTTTTTCCCCTCTCACTAGAATTATCTCCCTTTGTGTGTTTCTATTCTTTCTCTGTATACTTTGAAATCTGCTTTCCCAAAATCTAGGGTCCACATCAGATTATTCAGACTATGAAATCTCCCCCTGAGTCTTCTTTTGCCTCTTATCCCTGCATCAAGGAATAGTGGATCATTTGGACTGAGAGAGGAAATCCCATGATACAACCACAGGAAAGAAGGGTGATAAAGGTCATGATAAAAGGAATGTAACACATGACAATGGCAAGACTCCAAGAGGGGTGACTGCTCACCCAGTTATTTAATGGATAAGCTATGACCAGAAAAGGATAGAGCTTCCTAACAGTGATGAGACGGCCAAAACAGGAATTACATTAATCCTTCTGAGTTCCAGGTCACAGAGGATCTCCCAATTCTATACCATGAGAAAGCTGAGATCCAGACCCTGGATAGTCAACTTGTGTAACTGATGACCACCAACCAAATGGAAATTGTGAGCCAAGAACTGTCTTTACATGCCTTGCCTAATCAAGGGAAGATTCAATGTTAACATCATCTAGAAATATTAAGTACAAACTGATCCAATCATCTGAAGAGGGAGGAAACAGAATTTCAGATCTTGGGAGTTCTTCCCAAGCTTGCATTTGCTAATTGGAATGTAAACTCATAAGAAGCCAGAATTGTTTTATTCATTGTTTTTGTATCCACAGCACCTAAAACAGTGTTTGGCACATGGCACACACTTAATAAATGCTTATTGATTAGGTGAGATCTGAGATCTCTTGGCTGAGTTGAGTTATCGCACCCCAAATAGGAATGCTCATTCACATATACTGCTGTTTTGCTTATTAGTCTTATCTGACTCTTCATGACCCTATCTAAGGTTTTCTTAACAAAACTACTGGATTGGTTTGTCATTTCCTTCTCCAGTTCATTTTATAGATGAGGAAACTGAGGCAAACAGGGTTAAGTTACCTGCCCATAGTCACACAAATAGTTTCTGAGGGCTCCATTTGAACTCAGGTCCTCCTAACACCAGGGCTAGCACTCTATCCACTACACCACCTAGTTGCCCCATCTGTATATCTTCTCTAATTTTTGTTTCGTTATAAACTTGGATAAATGTTTTTATTCCCATTAGCTATGTATGTTCATTGTGGAGCTGTCCTTTCATAGGAAAGGATTCAAACCTATCAAGCTTGAGACTCTCCTTCCTCCTTAAGGGATTAGGAGGGCAACTCGAACCTAAAAATTATTTCCCTTAAACTAACAATATTTAGTGGGACAAATGCAGTTCTTGTCCAGTATACACTGGAAAGCAGAATGGCCAGTCTCTTTCTTGACAGGAAGCCAAGTCATTCTTAGAGAAAGATGGGGGAAGGAAACTCTAGAGATACCAATTCTTGCCCTCCCAAGAGGTACATCTAGACACAACCATGTAAACATCCCTAACCTACATGACCAACACATGCTGTACCTGCACACTAGTCTTACATTTATTTATTTGGTAATATTTTGTGCACCTTAGACAAAGAATTATAACCTTTTTAGTGTCATGGAACCCCTTTAGTAGTCTTGTAAAGCCTGTGAACGTCCTCAGAATGATGTTTTTAAATGCATAAAATACATAGGATTACAAAGCTTAGTGAAAATAAAAACACGATTTTTCTCACCTCTGCTCATTGACCCTCTCCCCCATAAATCTATCTATAGACTTCTTGGAGATCCTACATAGGCCTTCAGTTTCTTGCCCAAGATTTTATAATATTTACAAATGCTTTCAGGCGACATCAGTAGAAGGCATAGCTGTCACAAAGGGTCCAGTTTCCTCATCACAGAATAAATTCATATCCAGGACTTAGCTCCAAGTGCTTAGTGATCCTTCTTTCCTTTCTCCTTAGTACTAATTTCTATTCTCTAACATCAAATATAGATGAAGATCTTTGCTTCTCATTTTTTTCTTCTTTGTTCTTACATTTAATTATTTCTTCTATTTGTTTTTTTAAACTCAGCTTCTGTCTTAGAACTAATACTAAGTATCAGTTGCAAGGCAGAAAAGTGGTAAGGACTAAGCAAGTGGGGTTAAGTGATTGCCCAGGGTCACACATTTAGAAAGTGTCTCCAGTCATATTTGAACCCAGGATCTCTTTCTTAATTTGTAACCAGATAACCTATCTGTGAAGTCAGGAAAAGGCTTTGGGATCTGGTAGCATGGATTTCTGGTTTCTTCTAGTCCTGGGAAGGTATGAGAGTATCAAGAGTAGCGTGCCTGGCATACCTGAGAGCATGATTAGAAGAACAAAGTTTCAAGGAACAAAAAGCTTTTTTCCCTTCTTTTTTGATTTTCTTATTTTTTTTTCAAATTTTCAATCAAGAAAACATATGCAGCTATGGAACTAATGTTTGAAGAATAGTTTGTGGATGTTCACCTCCAGAGAAAGAACTGAGAAATGGAAACATAAAAGACATAATCTATATATTTTGCCAGATGATGCCTTCTTTGGTGTAAGAAGGGGAAGGAGGGACTGAATAAATACATTTTTAAATAAATTTTTAACATTCTTTTTTTTTTAATTTTGAGGTCCAAATTCTTTCCCTTCTGCTTGCCCCTCCTCCATCCACTGAGAAAGCAAGGACTATGACATCAATTATACAAGTGAAGTCATGCAAAATATATTCTAAGTATTTTTTTAAACTGAGCATTATAACAAATAGGAGAAGCAGTCAGTTGCAATAGATGCCAGAGGAGCTAGGCAAGAAGTTCCGATGAGATCTGAGTTTGGAGCAGAACAAGTACAGTAGCAGTGGTATAATGGAAATCAAAGAGAGAGACAGAGAGGGAAAAAAGAAGAAAAGGAAAAAAGGAGTGTGTATGTAAGGAAGAAAGTAAAGTGGAAAAGCAGAGAAACCTCTGCAGGCTTTTTTGTAACATGACTCCAGAGAACAGCTCTGAGCATTACATGTTTGAATTTAATGGCCACAGCTTCTTCACATTAAGAAAGTGGATGAGGTGGCTAGAAGAAATTGATGCTGTCAGGCTGTTGTTACTCATTGGGATTAATGAAAGGATAAAGAAAGTTTAACACCATCTCTCTCCCACCCCATCCTTTTCTTTTGTGTGAAACTAGTAGACACTTTCCACAAGATTTTCTCTACTTCTTTTAAGTTGTTTCTAAATCCTGATTTTTGTCTCCTATAAGCTGCATTCAATCATAATTTCTTCATGATTCATCTGTGTTAATTGCATATAGAAGAGTTTTAAGGAGAAGTAAATTGTTAATGGCATGAGAATAAAAAGAGGATTAATCTTTGTCTAGAGGTTGGGGGGAAGCAGGAAACAATAGGTATTCTTTTCTCTCTCCCCCTCATCAATCCTTCATCCAACTGCAGGCAGAGCTTAAGGTTTTGACTTTATTAATGATTTTTAAATAGCAGATATAGATTAATCTCAGACTAGTAACTCAGTCCTATGCTGTGGAGTCAAGATTCAAGTCAATCGGAGGGGTGGGCATTTCAGCTCAACCTCCAGCCTCTAGAGCAGTATTGGAGAATCTATGGCACAGCTGCCAAAGATGGCATGCAGAGTACTCTCTGTGGGCACATGGCCACTCCACCCCCACACCCCAGTTCAATACTAGAAAGACAGAGAGACTTGGGTGGAGCTGCTCCCCTCCCCCTCTCCACACCACCTGATGGCATTTTTTCACAACACCCACCCCTCTGTCCAGCAGCCCAATGGGAGCACTTTCTCTCTTCCCTGTAATAGGGTAAAGGGGGTGGGGTGGGGTGGGTTCAGGGCCTGGCACTTCATCTCTAAAAGGTTCAATAACATTGCTTTAGAGGAAAGAGTAAAGTATAGGTATAAACAAAAGGAAGGTCATATCCCCTGAGCAATTCAGTGAGAGGAGGAAGGGATTGCCTAGGAAGAATGGCCACACACTGAAGCAAACTCCCAAAATTCCAAAGAGTGGGGGTTATACCACTTTCACAGCCAAATCCTACCTCACAGCACCATCTGTGGTTAGATTTTTTTTTTTTAATTCTTTACCTTCTGTCTTGGAATCAACACTATGTATTCTTAGGCAGAAGGATGGTAAGGGCTAGGCAATAGGGAATAAGTGACTTGCCCAGAGTCGCACTACTAAGAAGTGTCTGAAGTTAGATTTGAACCCAGTATCTCCCATCTCTGGGCCTGGCTCTCAATCTACTGAGTCATCTAGCTGCCCTTGATTATTTTTCAAGGAAGACTTCATTCTCCCTGACAATATGGAAAGTAGACGTTCTAGGAGCACCTTTGCCTTTTCTGATAGGAAAAAGACCAAACTCCATCTTGAGCCTTGATTACATTTCCTTGACAATCACAGAAAGACAAATATTGACATAGCCATATGATTTTTGTTACATTTTTATTGATATAATCAATTATGTTAATAGTTTTCAGGAAACATATTACCTGTCAGATGTATGAATGGGAAAGGAATTTATGAGGAAATAGGAGATAGAAGGCATTGTGAGATGTGAAATGGATAATTCTGAATGCATTGAATTGAAAAGTTTTTGTGTAAATGAAACTAATGTGATCACATTAAAGGGAGGGCAGTGAGTTGGAAAAGAATTTTTATAGTTGGTTTCTCAGATAGAGGTCTCATGTCTAAAATATGTGGAGAACTTTGTCAAATATGTGGGAGTGTGAGAATCATTCCCCAACTGATGGTCAAAGGATGTGAAAAGACAGTTTTTAGATGAAGAAATTGAAGCTGTGTGTAACTATATGTGAAAATGCTCTAGATCATTATTAATTGGAATGACCCAAATCAGGGCAGCTCTGGGAAGTCAACCGGTACGCATCAGATTCACTAAGGTCAAGAGGGGCAGAATGGCAAGTGTTGGAGAGAATGTGAAAAAATGGGGTCACTAATACACTGTTGGTAGAACTATGAACTGATCCAACCATTTTATAGAGCAATCTGAAATTATGCTTAAAGAGTTATAAAAATCTGTGTGCCTTTTGACCCAGCAATGCCACTGCTGGGTTTGTTCCTGGGGCGATAAGGAGGAGGGAGAGGAGCCTCAGGGATCAGCAACCTTTTTGGCCGTGAGAGTCATAAACGCCACATTTTTTAAAATGTAATTTCGTGAGAGCCACACTGTGCTCACGGTGCGTGCTCCTGTAAACAGCACCTGAAAAAAAATTGACTTTATGGCTCCTGAAGAAAAGAGCCAGATATGGCTCGAGAGCCATACGTTGCCAACCCCTGCTTTATATTCTGGAATTTTTGTGGTGGCTTTCTTTGTGCTTGTAAGGAACTGGAATTTGCAGGGGATGCCCATCAATTGAGGAATGATTAGGCTGGTTGTGGTATATGAGTGTGATGGAGGGCTGCTCTGCTGTGGGAAAAATGATGGGCAAGTGGCTTTTGGAAAGGCATGGAGAGACCTACACTAGATTGTAGGGAGTGGAGCCAGAAGAACCAGGAGAAGACTGTATATAATGACTGGGATATTGTTTGGGGAGCCAGGGATTGACTTGTATGTTTCTGTCTCCAGAGAGGGAACTGATGAATAGAGGTGGGTGGGGCATGATTTTGTATATACATGTTTCTTTTTATCCAGTAGTGCCCTTGGGGAAGAAAGGAAGGAGTTAATTGGGTGTTTTAATGTGGCAAATAGATAAATGAATGAATTTGAAATTTTTTAATCCATATATATAATTCTTCAAATAATTACAAAATTTATCTAATTCCTTTTCATACTATTTGGCAGTAAGTTATCAGCTCAATAAATATTAGTAAAGTGATTACTTTGGATGAGGCAAGTGCAAGGTCCTAAGAATATATAAATGAAATTAAGAACAAGTTCTTACCCTTAAGGAGTTTACAGTTTACTCGAGTTTTAATTAGAGGAGAGGATCCTCTCTTGTGCCTAAAGAACCCTCCCCATTAATATCTGAATATGCTCCAATTACAGATTGATTTAGTTTGACAAAAAAAATTATTCCTAGTCAATCAATTAACATTTATTAAGTTCCCTAAGTGCTAAGGCTAAAAAAATAAAAAATAAAAAAAAACAGTCTCTGCCCTCAAGGACCTCAAGAAGACAACATGCAAACAACTACATACAAATAAGATATAAAAAGTATAAATAGTCTCAGAGATATGGGACTAAGATCAAGGAAGACTGGTAAGCCTCCTCACCTTTCAGACATAAATTTTGATGTGAATAGAGGAAGAGGAGATATATTTCGGGAACATCAGGCTCTTCTGAGAAGATTAAACTTGGGTAAGATATTCCATTGTCTATGTCTTTGAACAGCCAAATGGCAACATAAAAGTACTGGACTTCTAAGGGTCAGGGCAGAAGGAGTGACAGTAGGTAAGAGAGGAACACAAAGCAGAGAGATGAGGGTAAGTCAAGTCAACATACCAAAATTTTATCTCTAGGCAGGACTGCTCTCACTCTTTCTCCCAGAGACCAAGCTCAACTGGCACGGTTTCTCTAAACACATTTTTGGAACCCTTCCTCCCTGGTTTCTCCCAAACCCAACCTACCTAATGAGGTGGGGAAAAGAGGCAGGGAGGGAGAAACAAGTAAAGAAACCTGATAGATAATTCACAGGGATGATCCCAAGACCAGCTATAATCAGGTCTGCTCAAGAGGATTTTGGTATTCTCACTGTAGGTAACAGGGGAATTACGTTTAATGGTAGTGTTTTAGGAAAATAAATTGGTCAATAATGTGCAGATGAGATTAAAGGAGAGAGAGAGAGTAAAGACAAAAAAAAAGACAAAAAAACAGATAAGAGGTAATGAGGATCTAGACTGGGTGGATTTCAAAGGAAGACTGCACAAGATTCTGTGACAGATTTAATAAAGGGAAGGAAAAAGAGGGTAGAATCAAAGATGATTCCATGGTACAGGACACACTGGGTTTGGTTTGTCAACACACTTCATCTATCAAGAATTTATTACTAATGTAATTTAATATGTATTTATGAAAGTATATTGAGGTAACTATAGGCATATATACATCTAAGTAGGGTATATAGGAATAGTATTTTAATTTAAGGGATGCAGGTACTGACAGCAGAAAATCAGGAATTTTAAGCAGAAAAAGAAAAGATTATAAGTATTGTAAAACATACTTTAACTGTTTGACCTACTGTACTATTCTTTTGCTATTTTTATACACTATAATTATTCTTCCTGATATTTTACTAGCTGAGCAAAATGTTCCAGAGGGTTTCGAGGATTATTAATAGGGAAGCTAGAGCAACATCTTGACTCTGTCATGTGCTTTTAACATTTATAACACCAGCTTTTGCTGTATATTAAACTACAGTTATGATCATAATAAAATATAAACAAGGTAATATTTCTGTAATACATTTTCTAAACCAACTTTTTTTTATGTCTTAGATGTAGAAGAGAACCATAATGGTTACCACACAAATTCATTTGTTGTTTAGTTATTTCCGTTGTGTTCAACTCTTGGTGACCCTATTTGGTTTTTTGTGGCAAAGACTCTGGAGTTGTTTGGCATTTTCTTTTCCAGCTCATTTTATAGATGAGGAAACTGAGGCAAACAGGATTAAGTGATTTGCTCAGGGTCACACATCTAGTATCTGAGGTTGGATTTGAACTAAGTTTCCTAACTATAGGCCTGGTATTCTATCTACTGAACCACCTAGTTGCTCCCATACCACACAAGTAGGCCTTTATAATTTCTGTTAAATCTGGCATATTCTAGTTCCAAGTATCTGCTTTAGGCCTAAGATCTTTCTCTCCATGAAAGCTAATTAAATCATTTAATTAAAACCAGGTTCCATGTGTAAAGTGGATACAGCTGAGGGGAAAATGTTGTATGCCACTAAAAAGAAAAGCAATCAAAACATAATTTTTTTCAATGAACATTGAAAGAAATGACACCTGTCAATATCAATTCAATTTGGTTTGAAAATAGTGAAAATCTAGTGACCAAATATGTAAAAAACATATTTGAAAGCTAATTGGCTACATTTTTAGTCAGACTGATAGAAATCATGTTTACTGAATTGAATTGAAAGTCTTTGTCACATATTTATAAAATTCCTCAAAACATATATAGTCTAAATATATATGTATATGCTTATACATACATAAATATATATCACATATGTGGAGTTTAGAAAACAATTATGTGATTTCCAAAAATTTCTATTTTTTCTTTTCATTAAAGAACCATATCATTAGGACTTCTGGAAAGATGTCTATGGGAGAGATTGTGCATAAACCCAGAAGCCCCTTGATCAAAATAGTGGAAAATATATCAAATAAAATAAAAGAACAGCAACAAAAATAGAAGAGGAAAAAAAGAAAAGATATCTCCAGAATGTCGTTCCCTACAGGAAAAAAAAGGGGGTGGGGGGAGAAGAAGCAGCTGGAGGTTATAACCTCTGTCCTCTTGGCTACCTAATCATCTTTGCATTTTGTATGCTATGCCCCCAAGCTCTGTATGGTGATAGTGGCAGCTACAGTGACAAAGTCACTATGTGGGAGTGATGGAATTGCACCAAAAATCATCACCAGCCAGCTAAAATTCATATGTTGTCTCAGCCTCAGTGATCTGGCAAGAAAGAGTAGGCATTCTTGGATGAGAGACAAGGAGAGATAACATCATCTCCATTGCTATTGGGAAAGGTATTTCCATCAAGGAGGCTGAGTGAGAGATTATAATCCTGGTTCTTCTTTACCACCTCTAAACCAATCAACAAACATTTGTTAACTATATACTATGTGAGACATTAGAGATATAAAGACAGAAATATAACAGTCCTTACCTCAAGGACCTTACTCTCTGTTGGTAAAGTCCATGTAAAATTGTATGAACAATGTATCCACAATAACAATTATAATTACACCAAATACAATTAAAGATAAAGTCTCAAACCACAGCTAAAACGGAGAAAGAGAAAGAAAAGGGAGGGAGGAAGTGGATGAACAGTAGAAGACCTAGAAAATGAGCTAGCAAAGCACTACTGAAAAAACAAAGAAATACTCCAAGGTAAGGGAATTCCAAGATAAAACAACAATAGAAGGAAATAAGTGTATAATAACTACATCTAGCAACAGAGAAGAAATAAAACAAGCACAAGATAATGAGAGTGGTTGAAAGGAATAATAAATGAAGAGAAAGATAAGGAGTAAAATAGTTCTTGATGAAAAGCTTGGTTTTCATTAAGGAGTATTGGTGAATTAAAACAAAAGATGGAAAATATTTTTAAACCAATGGAATCCCTGAAATAAGAATGGGGAAACGAGAACTGAAATATTCAATATTCAATAAGAACTAGTAGAACAAAGTCAAAAGAAAGCCAAACCAGACCTAAACAAATCCGACAGAAATGAAAACAAAAAATAATATATAGATCTTAATATAAAGGTATAAAACATAGATATAATAGATCTTTGGCAATTGTTGAATGGAAATATACATATACATATTTTTCAGTATAAATATACATATACGTATTTTTCAGTACTGCATAGCATCTTTATAAAAATTGAGCAACTACTATCATAAGAAACTCAGAAATTAATACAAAAAATATTAAAGATGCCTTTTTACAAAAATACTGACAGTAAAAATTATGACCAATAGGAAGAAATCTTCAATAAAAGACAAAGGACCAGGATTTAAATAGTGACTAAGTATTGTTAGCCTATAGAATAAGTTAAACTTTTAAAAAATCATAGAATCAATCATTTTGGAGTAGGAAGGGATCAGATTTCTGATTTAGTTGCTGTAGAGAATTCTTGGTGAAAAAAAAAACCATTTATCTACTGGAATAACAATAAAATATTGTTAAAATAGCAACAATAAGATGATAAGACAATACCCCAAAATTTGTAGGATGATTATGGATGTCACTTGAATAACATTATAAAAATGTGAAAAATGATTCACATGTTATTTGATTCTCACAACAGCTTTGTCGGGTAAGAATTATATGTATTATTATCCTCATTTTACATATGATGAAATTGATTCCGGGGGAAATTAGATGACTATGCAATTGTAAATATAGAGGTAGAATTTGAATTGAGGTCCTTCCCTCCAAGCTCCATTGCTCCATCCACTATAATATGTTTGATGAAAGCAATCTTTGAAATAAATTTGTCTCTGAAAACTTATATTAACAAAATACAAGAGAAGACCATGAAGTTTGCATTCAAATAAAAAAGTCTAGAAAATAAAACATTAATAATCCCAAAACAAACAAAAATAAAGCTTCTGAAAATGAAGACTAACTCTAGAAATTTATCAGAAGTCTAATTATTTAACTCAAAAACTAAAATCAAATGATACAGATGAATATAAAAATATAAAATACTCAGATTAGTAAAACAGAAAATAAAGAATCTAAATAGTTCAGCCTCAAACAAAGAAAAGTAGTAAGTCACAAATGAGCTAACAAAAAACATAACCACCGTTCCTTGAATACATTTTCAAGGAAATTGTATCAAATAATTAAAGAACAAGTATTATGCAATGTATGATTTCCACCAAAAGAGGTAAAGAGGGTAACCTTTCAGATTCCTTCAATGAAACATATATAGTTCTGATTCTGAAACTAGTGACTAATAAAGCCAGATTTTAAAACTACAGGCTAATAAGACTAAGCAATATTGTTCTAAAAATATTATATGAAATATTAATAAAAATGAAAATGATTTCCAAACATATCCAAAAATATTTCACCTCTAACCAGGTTTAATTTATACTAAGTATGCAAGGAGGACTTAATATTAGAAAAACAAAATCATAATAGATTATATTAATAAAATATAATTAAAATCACATTATATTGATAAAGAACACACCATCAACAAAATAAAGCTTTCATTTTTTTAAATAACTTAAAAGCATTGGGACTTTCCTGAATATGATTAAGTATTTCTTTTAAAACAAGAAAAAGCATTTTACTATTATTTATTATTAACAAAAAAATACTAAATATAAGCTTCCTCAAAAAGATCAAAATCAAGGATAATGTGTCCACTATTATTTAGCAGAAATTCTAGTTGTAAAAACAAAGCAAGAAAAAGAAATTAAGAGGACATATATATGGAAAAGATGCAAAATTATTCCTATATGAAGAGGAATCTTTTATTTAGAGAACCCTAGGAAAGCATCAATAACATTCATCAAAGTTATTAATAATGTCAATAAATTAGCAGTCTAAAATAAATTCACAGCAAACAGCAGCCTTTCTATAAATTATTATTATGAAGATGTTGAAGGATTAATTCTTAAGTTATCTGATAAAAGATATCAAATAAATGACAAAAACCTCAGATCTTATTATCATCCCCCAAATTTGACCGAAAGAACATTAACAGCCACTACCCAGAAAGAAAAGAAAGGAAGAGTAATTCCATTTAAAATGATAGTGAGGGGGCAGCTGGGTAGCTCAGTGGATTGAGAGTCAGGCCTAGAGACGGGAGGTCCTAGGTTCAAATATGACCTCAGACACTTCCCAGCTGTGTGACCCTGGGCAAGTCACTTGACCCCCATTGCCTACCCTTACCACTCTTCTGCCTTGGAGCCAATACACAGTATTGACTCCAAGATGGAAGGTAAGGGTTAAAAAAAAAATAATAGTGAAACGCATTAAATATCTGAAAATTACCTAAATAAGATAGATATGAAACTTGTATAAATATTATAAAATAATTTTACAGAAATAAAAGAAAACCTAAATAAAAGGAAATATATTTCATAATCATTACTAGACAGCATGACAATGGAACTCTGATATATGAGTACTGCCTCCATTGATGTACATTGCAACCCACCCTTACTTGCCCATCCTCTTTGATTCTTATCTATTACTTGTCATAAATTCACCAATTTGGGCAGAGGGAAAAGTGTATATCCAGCATTCTAGGGGCCTTCATCAAGTTCCCCTACTATCATAAGTATTCCAGTAGAGTATGTGGGCTATGGGCAATTTATTGTTTCTCTGACAGTATCACCAAATGTGAGACAATCTCGTTTTCTGATAATATATTTCCTTAATGGCATCCTTTACTCTTTCACAATTCCTGTTAACCTCCCAGTTTAAACCTCACTTAAGAGTAATGCTCAGAGGGTAGTTGAACAAAGCTGTCTCTATTGCTATATCGTTCAAGGAGTCATAATTCAGGGACATCTAAGAGATACCTTTAAAGAACCATTTCATGCCACCAAAACAAATATCTTCTTATAAACAACAAATGATAAGTACAGTAGAACCTTGTATTCTTTCAGTTTTTCATTCAATTTTGTGATGGTAAAAATCACTTCTAAATTCTACTAAAGTCTAATTCCTACATCAAAATTCAATTTTGTAGTTGTATCTCTAATCCCAGCCCACTGCCTTGCTTAGCAAATGTTTTTTGATTGATTGGTTGGTTGATGTGTACACTGCTTTTTCCAATAAAATTTTTTATTTAGATGGAAAAGCAGGAATATGTGTTTGTGCTTTTTAGAGAAATCAAAGGACCATCACTTCAAAAGTCTTAATGAGGGGGGAAAGTAGAAAGAGGTGGTTAGTGCTACCACATCTGGAACTATATTATAAGCATGTATGTGATATTTTACAAATGATAAATAGATCAAAAAATGTACTAAATAAGCTAGAAGTAACATGAGAACATAAAATATAGGAAATACTTGAAGGAAGTTTGGCAAAAATAGATTGAGATATACATCTTATACATGACACTACTATAAATTTCAAATAAATAAATGATCTAATATAAAAAGTCATACTACCAAAAACTAAAAGAGGTTATATCTTCCATAGTTACTGTAGAGAGGGAAAATTGGAAACAGACAAGAGGTAGAATAAACCATAAAGTGCAAAGTAGATACTCTGAGCTATGTAAAAATATGAAGCTTTTGCATATGTAAAATCAATGCAGGGGCAGCTGGGTAGCTCAGTGGATTGAGAGTCAGGCCTAGAGATGGGAGGTCCTAGGTTCAAATCTGGCCTCAGACACTTCCCAGCTGTGTGACCCTGGGCAAGTCACTTGACCCTCATTGCCTGCCCTTACCACTCTTCCACCTAGGAGCCAATACACAGTAGTTAAGGGTTTAGATAGATAGATAGATAGATAGATAGATAGATAGATAGATAGATAGATAAAATCAATACAGCTAAAATGAAAATAAAATATCCAGAGTAGGAAATATATCTTCATTAAATATATCTGATAATTCTATCAGCCAAAATTTGTAGGAAAATAACATTAACATAATACATTAAGAGCCCCTTTGCAATAGAGAAGTAGTCAAAAGACAGCAAAAAGATTCAAAAGAAATGTTTTACTTTAAATAAAGAAATATAAACCTGAAATATATGCACATGATAATATTAGGAATCATAATGCTCAGAGATCCTATTCATTACAGAAATCTAAATTAAAACTGAGTTTTCATATCTATATCAAGCTAGCAAAGATGGTAGAAAGAAAAAGAAAAATCTCTTTATTGGAGAAGCTGAGGGAATATAAGAATGCCAACCCATTACTGATGAAGGTATATGAAGTGATAAAAACTATTCTGTAAAATAACATGGAATTATGCAAGAGAAGTTACTAATTGTTCATATGCTTTGACCCAGAGATTCCATAATGGGATTATACCCTCAAGGGTATGACTAAGAGAAGGAAAGGGCCCATGTGTACCAAAATGTTCATAACACCATTATTTGTGGAAACAAAAAAACTAGAAATAAAATAAGTGCCCAAAAATTGGAGAATGGTTAAACAAATTGTAGTATTCAACAATAACAAAATAGTTATATTTTAAACAAAATATAGTAATGTTATGAAATATTACTGTCACAATAAGTTACAAATATGAAAAATTCAGAGAACTGTAGGAAGACATATGAAGTAATGAAGAGTGAAGAAAGCAGAGTCAAAAGAACAGCATACACAATGACTACAAACATAAATTCAGCACAGAGAGGAAAAAAAAGATTAGACCAATGTTAGTAGCATTCTTTCAAAGTTAAAAATACATCTTTCCTTTTTGCTATCAACTGATGATCTAACTTTTTATAGGAAGTAAGAAGTTTGTTTCAATATTTGCTGAGATATATTTGTTCTATTAAAAAAGTATCAATAAATTAAAATTTCCAAAAATTTAATTATTCTATAATCAATTTTTTTATTCCATTAAAAATCACACTGGGTAAATATTTCTCTTTTTTTGTAATGAAATTACCATTACCTGGAACTATGATAAAATTAAGCAGACACATAAGGTTTTGTTGCTGACACATTTTTCCTTTGTTTCAATATTTCCTTTCTAATGTTAACGTTCCTTGAATATTAATGCCATCTTTTAAGCCGAAAAGAATAATGGTGTGGTTAGTTCTTTCCACTAATTTATTGAAATGTGACCTATTATTATCAACAGCAACAGCATCATTATTGTATAGTAATATCTGACATTTCAATGTCTGACAAATCAAGGAGTATAATCATGACCAAACCTAGAGCAGGGATACAGCCCAAACAGTATCAATATCATCCAAGTCAATACAACAATTGTTATCTTATTGGCTCTTAGAATTTTGGAAAACATTTCCCTATCATAGAGGCTAACATTTACTTATACAGCACTCATCTAATTAACAGAGACATAGCTAAAGGTCTAATTATTTTGATTAAATTCAAATGGGTGCTACATTTTAAGATGTTCATTTGACCAAATTTTGCTGATAAAAGAAACTTGGAGAAAGGTTACCTTGCCCAGCATCACCCTCTTACTAGCAAACCAGCATCTGAAGACAAGTTCTAAAAAGAGGGCTTAATGTCCCTACAGCCCCAAGAATCGGCCTTGGGTTTTGGGTCAATTTCATGAACTTTTTGGTTTTAGGTACATAACATGGAGATCTTAGTCCCTGAGACTTCAAGAAACAGTGACCTTAAAACCAGAATCCCAGGCCAGATGCTGTAGCAATCCCAGCAAAGAAATCCTGAAAAGCCAAAGTATAGAACCAATACCAGAGGACTTGGGATTAGAATTTGGTAGGACTGGAGATAATATTTGTAACACACAACACAGTGCCTGACACATTGTAGGTAATTAATAAGTGTTCCTTCCTTTCCTTTCTCCTATTTACTAATCTAAAATTGAGTTTAATTTCCTCCTTTTCCCAGTGACCCAAGAGATACCATGAGAATTATGGCCCAGTAGTTATTGAGAGAAACATTTCTATTTGTTCTTGCTTTACCTTGGAAGTAAATATTCTTTTGTAAAAAATTTTAAAAGCAGAGAGCTAACAAAATGGGACAAGTATCCCCCTAAAAAACTGTATTTATCTTTCTTGCCCCTGAAAGAAGAGTCAAATCATAACCAAGCCTTGGAATATAAGTACAGACTCAAAGAAATCTGGAAGCATATCTGTTCCCATTTGAATAACTTCCAGGAAGGAGAATTGGTTTTTAAGGCCATACAAGGGTTAATAAATGGTCATATCGATGACCATAAAATAGTCATCAAGATCAGTTCCAAAATCAAATTACTTGAACTGCCATATCATCTCTATAAACCACCAAGCATCTAGATACCTCTAACCTGAGAATGATGCAACAGGACCCACCAAATCATTTCTACATTACAGTGGGTTCCCTAGTGCTGGTTCAATATGAACTCATGTTGACTCTAGGGGTGGGACAGTTTGCTAAGTACTTTGCTAAGAAAAATTTGGAGAGTGACTAAAACATCGTAAAGAAAAATAACTTTGAAAGCTTCAATGTCTTTTGTATTGACAAAGAATTGGAAATTGAGGAGATGTCCATCAATTAGGGAATGGCTGAAGAAATTGTGGTACATGTTAGTGATAGAATATTATTGTGTTGTAAGAAATGATAAGCAAGATGATTTTTAGAAAAAGCTGGAAAGGTCTGAATGGACTGATGCAGTGAAATAAACAGAATAGGGAGAATACAGGACACAGTAACTGCAATATTATATGATCAACTGTGAAAACTTGGCTACTATCAGTAATACGATGATCTGGGACAATCCTGAAACACTTAATGGGAAATGCTATCCACCTACAGAGAAAGAAATGTTGGAATTGAATGGATGTAGATTTAAAATATACTATGTTTTTCATGTCAGTGTATTTACAGTTTTATTTTGGGGTTTTGGTTTGGTATGATTTTGCTCTTATAACAATGATCAATATGGAAGTGTGTTTTGCATGATAATAAAACTAAATGTTTTTAAAAGACTCAGCATCACTGATAAATGCAATGAGCATCCACAACTCCAAAGCACAGATATATAGCAAACAATACACGTTCTTTGCAGAAAAGTGATGAATGTGAGATGTAAAGTAAGATAAATGTCATAAAACATGGACAATATGTGGATTTGTTTGCTTGAGAGTTATTTTTAATTTAATTTGAGGGACTGAAGGGAAGAAGGGAGGAAGTGTTATTGGTGTTTATTCTTTTTTTTTTTTTTAAAGAAAGCCAAGATGCTTGTATAGACATTATCTTCATAATGTATTAGATGCTTCATATCACTAAGGTGAAGTTCTATTCTGATATCTCTTTGCAACATTTAAGTTTCTCAAGGACTCTGTTGATAATTAAAGAGAGGAGGCAAAAGAGAGAGAAAAAGAGATAAGTTCCAGCAGATTCAGCCATACTTCAGAGACTTTGCGTATGGTCCCAGAAACAAACCCTCTGCTTTTAGAAGACTGATCTAGCAAAGTACAGAGAGCCATTTGGCAATGAATTTTCTGACCAGGGCAATCCACCAAACAAAGAAAAGTACAAAGTGGCCCTCGATTCTGTGTAGGCCTTTTCTTCTTCATTGATAGTGATGGAGTAATAGAAAGGAGGGCAGAAGGTGCCAAGAATCACAGTTTTAAAACCATCTATAATCACTAACAGCCTTTGGTATTCCAAAAGCAATATCCCTGTCCAAGGACCAACAAATGTAAGCACTTCTGAAGGAAGTGAATCAAGACTGATAAGTCTTGGCAATCTTACTGTAAAGAAAAACAAAAAGAAAATTATAACTAAATTAAAAAGTTCTACTTAAAGTAACAAATAAATACATTAGCAAAGTAGTTTTTGCCCTGTGTCTAAAAGTACGTGGAATAGGGAACCTTTGGCCATCTCATATTGCATTGTTCTTCATGATAAATATTTGCAAAAAGACTACTATGAAAATAATTGATGCTCTGGGGGAATGACCTATGTGGTAGTTATTTTACTGTATTTTATTCCTTTTGCTTCTTTGGTAAGAGGAAAGTACTGCCTACAGTTAAACCATATTTATGTGAATAACTTTTTGAGTTTTACCTCCAGGTAGGAGACAAGCCAAAAAACTAAATGGGTAAATTTACACAAAACAAAACACTAAACTAAGGTACCACCCACAAAAGGAACAAAACTATAGTTCTGAGCTAGTCAGATTTCTGAGAACCAGAGAGCTTGGCATTTCCCTTAAGCTCTCTGGTACAGAATGGAATATATAACTGCCAAGGTATGTACTGGATTGGCAGTGGCTGGCCCTTATTTTTTTTAAAGGATCATAGCCAGTAGTAGCCTCTAATAAAGATTTTTAAAGTCTCAGATTTTTATCAACAATTTTCTCTTGATGATACGGAATTGTTATAGGTTATGAAATACAAGTCTCTGAAAAACTGAAGTTGCAGTTTTCCATTGCCAATCTCAAACTACACTCTGAATTACTAATCACTGACACCAGTGTTGGTTAAAAATGGAATAACTGATCAATGGAACAGACTAACTAAATAAGATCCAGTAGCAGTCTCATTGTAACAGTGTTTGATAAAGATAAGGATACTAACTACTGGTTTCAGAAATCTCCAGTCAATAAAAACTGCTAGAAAAATTAAAAACAATCTGGCAAAAATTAGATTTAGATCAACATCTTTCATCATATATGACAATCATCTCCAACTGAACAAATGACCTAAATATAAAAGACAATTTCTTTTTAAAATAAATAAATAAATTAGAAAGAATGGAAGAAGTTTCTTTTCACAAGCTGAATTAATTGAAGAATTCTAAAATAAATAAGGTATTGAGGTGATCAGAAAAGATAAAATGACAATTTTGATTTTATATAATGGAAAAGCTTTAAGAATAAAATCCACTAGAATTAGAAAGGAAGCAGTTAATGAAGGGGAAACAGAAAATTTCACTGATTAAAGTCTGATATTAAAGATATATAGGGAATTAATACAAATATAGAACGACAAAAGTCATTCCCAATAGATAAACAGTTAAGAAGAAATACAAGCTACAAACAACCATAAAAAAGAAAATTCCAAATCACTAATAAAAAAATAAATGCCAACTAAAACTATTTTCAAGTTTCATCTATGTCCAATGGATTGGTAAAGATGACAAAAGATGGGAGGCAGCTGGGTAGCTTAGTGTATTGAAAGCCAGGCCTAGAGGCGGGAGGTCCTAGGTTCAAATC
Organism: Gracilinanus agilis; assembly: GCF_016433145.1. Lineage (NCBI taxonomy): Eukaryota > Metazoa > Chordata > Mammalia > Didelphimorphia > Didelphidae > Gracilinanus > Gracilinanus agilis. Next base: position 465,283,271 of record NC_058132.1, on the reverse strand, counting down.
TGGCCTCAGACACTTCCCAGCTGTGTGACCCTGGGCAAGTCACTTGACCCCCATTGCCCACCCTTACCACTCTTCCACCTAAGAGCCAATACATAGAAGTTAAGGGTTTAAAAAAAAAGATGACAAAAGATAAATATTGTTCAAAGAGTTCTTGGAAAGACTAATATATTATTGGTAGAGCTGCTAACTGGTCCAACCATTCTAAGAAGCAATTTGTAACTATACTTAAAAAACTTTCCTAAATTGTACATGCCCTTTGACCCAATGTTGGCTATTAATCATAAATACCAAAAGGATCTAAATGTGCAAATATGGTTATGACAGCACTTTTTCAGATAGCAAAGAAAAGAAATAAAGTAGATGTCTATCAACTGGGAAATGGCTTAAATTATGGTATATGAATATAATGGAATAATATTATATAGTAAGAAATAATAAGTATGAAAAAATAAGAGAAACTTGGAAAGACATATAAAATGATACAGACAGAAATAAGTGAAACCAGGAAAAAATGTATATAACAATTACATTAATGAAAAATAAAACAATGACAGATTTTAGAACACTGGTTAATGCTGTAACCAGTAATAATTTCAATCAATCAACCAACAGGTATTTATTAAATGCTTATTACTATGTGCCAGCAAAGTGCTGAAAATAAAAAAAACAAGGGCAAAAAAACAGTCCTTGTCCTCAAGTAACTCATTTTAATGAGGAAGGCAACACATATATCTTTGGATGCATAGACAATATGTACACCATAGATGGAAAGTAATCATAGAGAGGAAGGCTAGGGTCATTGGGGGAATCCAGAAAGGTCTCCTACAGATGGTGTTGTTTCAGCCGATACTTAAAGAAAGCCAAGTCATATAGGAGGCAAAGATGAGTACAGAAAGAATTCCAGCCATGGAATATAGCCAATAAAAAGTCATTAAAATGGAAAATGGAATATCTCTTGCAAGGAACAAAACTGGTATGGGAGAATTAAAGAGTGCATTGGTTGAAACAAGTTTAAGTCTGGTCTGATAGGACAGAACTTGTAAAGAGTTTTAAAGGCTAAACAAAGGACTTTATATCTGATTCTGAAAGTAAAAGGGAACCACTAGAAGTTATTGAATAAAATAGAGGCATAATCAGATCTATGTTTTTAGGAAAATCCCTTTGGCAACTGTAAGGAAGAGGAAGAAATGGGTTTCCCACTTTTTGGGGGAAAAAAGTAATGGCCTAGAGGTATAGAATCTGTCACAAATTTTCAGACAAAACAAATGTGCAGACTTCTTTTCCTTGACTACCTTTATTTTTTACAAGGCAAAGCTTCTAATAAGGGGTAAGGAAGAAAGAGGAAGGAGTTAGTAGGAAGTAACAGAAATGCAAAAAAAGAAATAAACAAAGCCCAGCCTCAAAAATTAAATATACATAGAATACAAAAAGAAATGTTCAGCAGGGCATACTAATTGGTTATTTTTGTTACTGCCTTATTAAGTTTAATATATACTTTTAAAAACAAACTATACCTAAGAACTTTACAGTTTCACATTCAATCCTCCTTCTTTTGGTATTGAAATGAATGTTTGTTGATGATAGTTAAGTACATAATAAATATGTAAAGGATAGGGTACAGAGTGAGGAGGAGTAGATCAAGAGAACTTAGATCAATTGATTTCCCCAAGTCTGGTTAATATAATTGTAGGAAAGACCAGGGCAGGTAACAAAGATAATAAAGTGTTAACATAAGTTAAATGAAATGCCAAAATGTGTCTACATCCTGTTACACCTTTATGAAGTGTGAAGAACTTTTCCCTAATGGAATTGGAGGGCAAAATGCCATTGGCTATCAAAAATTGGCTATACCCCCAAGTGGCCTTTAAAAAGCTAGCTTCCCCGCTCTTAACATGGTTGAAGCAAGAGATTTTTTTGGATGCTGACCTCAAAAGATCTATAGGGGGAAAGCCAGCTATGGAAGAAGAAAAAATGTAACTAATGAGAAAGAATTGTTTTTTTCCCTTTCCCTTTGTGCCTCCGTGAGAGAAAAACTTGGCTTGGGAAAAGCAGAGGAAGAGATTTCTCTCTTCTCCTTCACCATCAGACATTTGCTTTGTTTGCTTTGGATCTACTTGCCAAGCAGGAAATACCCCACCCAAAAATGAGAGTCAGTAGAGGTGGCTCTAAGAAATTTCACTTGTGGCAGCAAAGAGCAAAGCCAGTTTTGGATTCACAGGTGAAATAATCCTCATTCAGGATTCTTTTGGTGATCTCATGGGCTCCCATAGATTTACATATCATCTCTATGCTGATTTTCAAACCTACCTATCCAGCTTTATAACCTCTCTGCTAACCTCTAGCCTCATAGCTCCAATTGCCTTTCAGACATCTCAAATTGTACATCCAGCAGATATCTTAAACATGTCCAAAACTGAACTCATTATTTTTCTCTCTAAACCCTCCACACCACCAAACTTCCCCTATTACTGTAGAGGGCACCATCAACCTCCCAGTCAATTAGGCTTTACAACCTAGGAGTCATCCTCAACCTCTCACTGTCTCTCACCTCCCATGTCCAATCTTTTGCCAAAGGCCTGTTAATTTCACTTTTGCAGCATCTATCCAATATGCCCCCTTCTGTCCTCTAATATTGCACCACCCTTATGCAGAAATACCTGTTGGTGGATCTGCCTGCCTCAGGTCTCTCTCTCCCCACTCCAATCCATCCTCTATTAAGCTACCAAAATGATTTTCCTAACACAAAAATCTAAACCACTCTTTCTTTCTTTTCCTTTATTTCTTTCTCTCTCTCTTTCTCTCTTTCATACACACACACACACATATGCACACATGTACTCTTCAATCCAGTGACACTAGTCTCCCTGATGATCCACAAACAAGGCATTCCATCTCTCAGTTCTTCTCTGGCTATCCTTCATTTTATCCCTCTTCGTCTCCATCTAATGGTTTCCCTTGTGTTTTATAAGTCCTAACTAAAATCCCACCTTCTACAGGAAACCTTTTGCAATACCTTTTTAATTCTATTACCTTCCCTCCATTAATTATTTCCTACTTATCCTGTGCATAGCTTATTTGTACATATTTGTTTACTTGTTGTCTCCTCCATTAGACTGGGAGCTCCTTGAGGGCAGAGACTGTCTTTTGCCTTTCTTTGTATCACTAGTGTCTGGCACACAGTATTTACTAAATGTTTATTGGCTAATTGATTGAAATGAAATGAAAAAAATGAAAAAAAGCTTGTTAAAAAATATTTAAATCATTTCTATTTTTCACTTGTCTATTGTGATATTTCCAGTTTTATCCTTAAATGCTCTTGAGTTGATCTAGCTAAATTGGATCTCTTTCTGATTCCTCTTTACCTCACCCTATCTTGATTTTCCATGAGGTAATACAAGATCCTCGATATATGAAATAAGTGATAATTTTGACAATCCTCTAATTATTCATATCAAGAGAGGCATAGAACAGGGAAATGATGTTTGACAAAGTATTTGCAACTGTCTTAGAGCCATAACTTGGGTGAAGTGACAGGACCTTTGTCCAAAGTAGTAGGGAGAGCAAAAATTTCCAGGATGAAAATATGTTTTAATTATTTTAAAGACTGGGTAATTTTTTAAATTGTTACTCTTATATGTTGACAAGACATGCACTCCTTCATCAGCATAGAAACAAATGAGCTTAGCACCTAGTTAGCGAGAATAATTAGTTAAAATAGGAAGCTACCAGATGGTATGCTGTTAATAACATCCATCTGTGTATTTGTGTTAATTACTTCTTATATTCTTTTCACACCGTGAATTGCAAAACAGATTTGAAAGCTCACTTCTTGCTGCTTGCCCCAGATATTCAAACTACTAGTTACAGCTCTGGTCATTCAGTTGACTTTATGTTTATTGTATCAATCCTGTAACACTGTAAAAGAAGGAATTTCTAACCTTTTATGGTTTTTTTTTTGGGGGGGGGGCTTGTGTTTGGTGAAACCTATGGACTCTGCCTTAGAATGTTTTCAATTGCATAAAATAGAATTCAGAGAATTACAAAGGAAACCAATTATAATGAAATGTCATTATTATTTTTTTTAATTGTGAAATGGCTAAGTGACTCAGTGGATTTAGAGGCAGATCTTGAGTTCCTGGGTTGAAATCTGGCCTCAGACACTTCCTAGAGGTGGGACCCTGGGCAAGTCACTTGACCCCAGTTGCCTAGTTCTTATTACTCTTTTGACTTGGAACCAATATACAGTATTGATTCTATAACAGAAGTTAAGGGGTTAAATAGAAAAAAGAACCCCTACTGAAGGACCTCCTAAATGAGATACATAATTACACACAGAAAGTTCAGTTTAACTACCCACATTTGTAAAAGCAAAGTAGATGAAGAATATCTATTGTCGTAAGATCTTTTATGTATCTGATCAAAAGCTCAAAGAGCTGGTTTATCCGTACATATATATTGGGAAAATAGAGAGGAAAGAACCATACATGGCCAGTGAACTCATCCCAGAATTAAATAGGAAGAAAAGGAAACTCTAAATAGCATTTGATAAATTGTACAGCACTTGTAATTCTACTTGAAATATCAATTTTCATCATCAATGCTTTTCTTGTTATGCTACGTAGCTACAAATCATGGAATACCAAAATCTCTTCATAATCAAAAATGTGGGTTGCCCACAGGCAAGTGGGAGTTAAAGAGAGACTGGCATGAAGAGGCTATAACTATCACCAAAAAAGAATTGCATGCCCCAAGAAAAAAAATGATATAACTAAAAAAGAGGCACAAACAGAAAAGGGGAAAGTAGCATAGTTCATATTGTGCTTTTGCAACCAAATGTCATCAAGGGATTCTGCAGAAGGACTCTAGCATGTTAGATAGAAACAGAGGATTCATGGGAGTTCAAGGACAAGAGTCTCACAGAATAGAAGATATAGATATAATATACCTTTTTGGGTGGGATATCCCACTGACAAGATCACAGATCCACTGATCTAATAAAGTATAAGAGTTTGTATACTAAGGTGAACAAACTATTCTTTGAAAATCTCGATAGCAACTAATTTTATTTGTTTCCATGATAAATCATGATATCCTTGTAAAGAATTCACAGCATTCAAGTAATTACATCACTTGAAGTAAAATTATGTTTATATTCCAACATTGAAAAGGAAAAATAACAATGAAAATTGTAATTGAGCTTAAATACTGACATTGACTTAATTTGAAGGTTGCAAAACTGAACTGAAACAAATTGTTTCCAGTTTCACACACAACTCTGGGAAAGAAAGCATAAAATAAATAATAAATCAACTCTTAGTTTAGCAATCGTGATGCTCATTTATGATCATTTTAGTCTAAGAGTATTTCTAACTATTTTTCATTAGCAAAATAAGGAAAAATGCATCACATATAAAATTATTAAGCTTTGCTATTTGATATTTACATACAAAATTTGCAATAAGCTTCTATACTTGATCATAAGCAACTAAAGAGGAAAAGAAAGAGATTCCCCAAGTCTTCCAGTTTGGAGGCTTTTCCACTCAAGTAGAAATTGATTCTTCCTCTAAATTATCTAGTGCTGCATTCCAAATATGTATAACATTTTAATTTAGGAGAATCAAGACTTACCAATAAAACAGCTCATTGTAAAAATCCCTTTGGCTTTACCAGCCATCAAGTCCCTGTTATTTTTGCTTCATTTCCTTTGGCATCTGTTAGATGACATTTGTACAGGGTTATGTTTAAATGGATTGTGTTTTTAAAGCACCTCCTTACATTTCTATAGGACTCACTACAAAGATATGTGCCTTGGATTCTCTGTGCTCCTGTATAATGGATTACAATAACCCTGTCCACTTCCCTGTTGTTTCACTCAGGATGCTTTGATGTGAATAAGGACTGTGTTGATTAGTCCAAACAGCTGGTAACCCTTTTGAAGGATTTTTTCCTCCTTATGTTTAAAAAAAAAAAATAAAGCTGATGTCATTCTCAGGTGAACCTGCTAAGTCCTTCCTACTGGACAGTTCTATAACCTGGCAAGAGGAAATTGTCCTTCATCAATATCTCACTCATCTCATCACTCTGTCCTAAACAGTGGAGGGGGGGTCATCCTCTTTTTTTTAATTATTTTTCTAAATAAAGTACCTACGTTAAGAATAAAAATGAATGAAAATAAGTGAGATGAGAAAAATGAGAAAAGGCTATGAAATTTTCAGTTGAGACACAGAAGCTCTGGTGTTCAATTACACAGAGGGAAATTTGAGATAATGGGCTTTCTACTTCATCCCCAGAGTTTTACTGCTGATCAGGAAAAAAACTAAAGTGGAAGAGAGCAAATGAAGGGGCTACTTTGTGGAGACCCTTCCCATCCGTTTTACCTTTACACAAAGACTCAGCTGAAATCCTGCATCCCTGCCTTGTGTGCATCAAGTCATCATTTAATTGATTGTGAAAACTTGCTGGTGTGAGCACACCCTCTGGTCTCATAAATCAATTAGTGTTAAATTCACCTAAGCCCAAGGGCTGAGGATCATCATCTAATGAAGCTCTGGTCTGAGCCCCTTTATGAAAGACTCTGCAATAATATCCTCAGCAAATGAGCCTGGAAACAAGTTGAAACACACCTTAAGCTTGCTATTGAGTAGGTTATGCTAAAAATTTCCCCCACCTGAGGCCCAATGAAAGTGTTAGAAATCAAATGAGAAATTCAAGGTAGAAAAATCCCCCAAACAGTTGAATACAAATAACTTTTCAAATACTTAAAGGAAAAAATAATAATTGCATAGAAACATGTTCGAAAAATGCTTGCTACTTCTCTCTCTCTCTCTCTCTTTTTTTTTTTTCTACCTGAAAAGTAGGTCAACAATTCTCTGTGCTTTGAAATGAAGAGCCGGCGAATGCACAGGGAGAATGAACCAAATTTAATTTTAGACCATTAAAGTTTGACTGGGCTTCCACAAAGAAATCTAAGCTATAAAAATTGAGTCTTACATGAGTTCTAATGCCTATGTTCTAAAGTCAGAGAGTATGTTAGATTATTCCTTCAACACAGAGCTTTTCCAAAAATTTTAAGGCCTTCTAAATACAGTTCAAAATATAATGAAGATTGGATTGTGCAGCCTGGAGTATTGTCAGGTGAAAGGTTCAGTTTTGCAGTCCGGGGATTTTTTAGCAGTTAAGTGAATCACTTGTCAATTGTAGTGTCATCAAAGTTGTCTACACAATTTGAACGAATAAGAATAGACCAAAAAAGCAAGGAGAATGTGATCTATTTAGTGACAGCTACAATTATGCACTTTTCTTTTTGCCCTTCCCTGAAAATCATTTGAAAGAAACTTTCTCTCACTAAAAGGGAAAGTGAACATTTTATTTTGCAGTCTTTCAAGTTATTTCATTCCTGGTTCTCAGCCTTTGAGGTAACCCAACATCATTGCAGCAATCAATGATTGCTTAAAAGATGATTCTGGGCAAGGAGGAAAAAAATTAAAGTGTTCTAGTTTAGCTGAGATACACAAAACTGCATGCACATCAATGAGGTCAACTGAATATTAAAATCCAGTAATGAGGGATGAAATAATTACACCCCATCTGGATACACTACGAATTTTGAATGGCTTTTTTTATTATTATTATTTTAGTTTATAGCCTCAGTTACAAATGAGAGCATTAGTGGTGTTTGTAAAGTATCCAGGGTTTCTGGTGGATGCTCATCAAGCTGCTGCAGGCTTTCCATTTGGATCTGCTCCATCATTAAGACTTATTTTCCTGACAGCTTGCCCACTTTATCTTGAGTTTCTTTCATACTAGAAACTAGAAAGCTGCTTCCAAAATATAGGACGTAAAATGCACAATGAGATAGGGTTATGGATCATTTTTCCCCCCATAGGAGAGGAATTAAAAGAATAGTCCAAGGTTCAAAATTTGTAATGATTTTGAGAGTCTTTTATCTCAAAGATTAGCAATTTTAAAAAAGAAACCTACTGGCTTTATACATTTTAGTTTGTGCTTATTTAGACTATATCTACATTTATTCACATTCCAACAAATATTTAATACAAAAAAATAGCCAAGGAAAATCTGTCATTCACAAACTCTAATAACAACTCTTCTCATGTGGATGGGTCAGATACCAAAGTCACATTTTTCTTTCTTTGGCCTAAAAATCAAGAAATTGACACTATATTTCTCTGAGACTCCAGAATTAACCTTTAAAAAAAAAAGATATCTCTAAAAGCAAAAATCATGCTGATTGTGATTTCAGATAAACCTTGTAGTGATCTGAATCAACTGTAAAATGGCAGAAATAGCCCATTCATAATCATTGTTCAGTTATATCTGGTATAAATAATTCAAATAGATACAAATGGACAATCACTTTAAAAATACTATAAAATATATTTCTAGCACAAATAATCCAAATAGATACAATTGGACAACCACTTAAAGAAATACTATAAAATATATTTCCACATGATAGCCAATAACCCATACTAATAACTCTTTGTTAATACGTACATAACAATTACCCTCAACAAGAAATCCCCTACTGTCATGATTGATAGTCAATTTATTCATTACTTAATAAAGGTGTTATCTTTTTATAAGACAAAATGTTGCCAATTTGAATGTTTTCACAATGTTGAACATTCTTAAAAATGTGGCATATTTAAAAATAATGTACTTGTTATATAATACTTTTTTGCACTGGAGTAGGTTTTGTTTTTGTTCTGTTATCGATTTTTTTATAAAGTAGGCATTTTTTGTAAAGTGCATTGTTGATGATGCTTAAACTACTGAGAACTTTTTTGATGCTATATTTTGACTGTCCTTTCCATCTAATTGGCAAAGTTGACCAAAAGGAAAATGACAAATGTTGGAGGAGCTGCAGGGAAATAGTTACATTGATGCACTATTATTGCAACAGTGACTTGGAATAACCATTTGGAAAAGCAATTTGGAATCTGCCCCCCAAAAATTATAAATTGTGCATACCCTTTCACCCAGCAAAATCACTAATAAACCTATCCCTAAGGAGATCAAAAGAAAAAGAAAAGTTACTTTAGGTTCAAAAGGGTCTTTCATTGTGGTGGCAAAGAACTGAAATGAAATGTGTGTCTTTCAATTAGTTAATAGATAAACAAAAGGCAATATATGCAGTTCCAGAGAAACCTAGGAAACCTTATATGAACTGATACAGGATGATGTAAGCAGAATCAGGAGACTAATTTATTTTATAACATCAATACTGAAAAGAATCTTAAACACTTAAGAACTCTTCCCAGCAAAATGATAAATCATGATTCCAGAGGACCAGTGATAAAGGATGCTACCTCCTTCCTGAAAGAGGGTAACATATTAACAAGAAGAATGAGACACACATTTTTAGACATGGCCAAAATAGGAATTTTTTTGGTTAACTGTGCATATTTGTTACAAAGGTTTAGTTTTATTTGTAGAAAGGAAAGAGAGAAAATAAATGACTTAATTTTTTAAATATAATTTAATTTTTGAAAATATGTCTTAGATAAGATCAGACTAGAAAGTCAACTGTGAAGGGCAAGAGATATTTAAATGGAAATGTTAAATCCTTCAAAATAGACTGTCAGTGAAACACTCTTGATTCCTAGAATCATAAACCTAAAGTTGGAGAGGACTTTAAAAACCTCCCTCCATTTTGCTGATGAGAAAATAGAGACCCAAAGATATTAAATGATGTGCACTTGGGTCACACAGGTAGGATTTGAACCCAATTCACAGATGTACAGCTCTAGAGTTAGAGTGGACATTAGAATATCAGAAGTCTAACTCCTTTGTTTTAGATTAGGGAACTTTAATATATTTGCCCAACTTCACGTAAGTAGTAAATACACAGGAAGAACTCGAACCTAGGTCATAAAACCACAAATCTATAATTGAACGGGTCTTTAGAAACTAGTCCAACCCTCTGACTTTACAGAAAAGGAAACTGAGGACCAGGGGAATTCAGACACTTGGCCAAGATCACACAGGTTGTAATTTGAACCTCTGACACCAGGGCCATGGGCTCTCTCCTCTGCCATAGTGTTTTCCTTAATCATGGGATAAACCACAAAATTCCAATGTGTTTCCATCCTTGAACAGATTTCATAAATTTTCCATAATGAATCATCAGTACTTCCCAAAATGACTTCTGGCTCCTGTTTAGTTAATAGCCACTCTGTGAATCTGCACTGAACTGAGAGAGCCCTTATTTTTTTTACCCCAGCTCTCTTGTTTTGGCATAATAACAGCAATGATGATTTAACTTCTCAATTCTGACAGTTAAGCCTGCTATGCTGTTCTCTAGCCCAAAGAAAAATCTACCAAAACAAATATACATTTAAAAGGATCAGAAAATTGGAAGAGGAAAACAATCAGGTGTCAAGCTGAAGGGGTCTATGGGGGGGTGTATATATATACACATGTGTATGTATGTATATAGGTATGGATCTACATACATGTGTATTCATACATACACATATATTGAATGTGTATAAACATAAATAATTACCCTCCATTTTCACCTAATCTAGTCAAAGCTTTTCTTTCTGGGTGCTAATTACTTACTGAAAGCCTAAGCATCAATCATTTCATTTCTAACTCCTGAGGGCTGACAATGCAATCACTATCAAGAATTTTATAACTAAGACAGTTCATTATAATGCAGTATGACCTACACTTCTGGTCCTTGAGTGATATTTTTAGGAAATGGGCCATATGAACAGTGATTGTACAAATTTTCTATACTGAAAATGAAATCCCTAAATGCCACGAATTAGTGAGGTCTTAGAAAGTCTAATGCCTCTCCACAAAAAAAGTCATCCCCACCCACTTTATATTTATGTCCAAATGCCACCATTAGGACTAATTTACTTAACTCAAAGCTTTGATTCCTATTAAATATAAATACTCCTAAAAGTGGGAATAGTTTTAGTTGTCACTGGTATGCATAGAGTCATCCCTAAAAAGGTACATAACATACTAATACTCTTACTCCCAACATCCTTTTGTTGAAATACAATAAAATGAACATCAATGGTAGTCTTGAAAAGAAGTCACATAAGGGTACCATATTATCACACCTGCCTTCCCTCCAGCTTTACTGCAGTCACCTACCAATCTCTAGAATACTTTTCTTCCTCAATGATTTTAGTACCTAGTCATAGGCTTCCTTCCCATCCTATCTCCTGGCTATGTTCTTGGCAATTTAATATCTATATTGACAACCCTTCTAATAATCTGACCTCATATTTTATATTCTTATGGAGCACTGATTCTCTGGTTATAATTTTGTGCTATATAAATTCAATAGAGCTCTTGATATTGTTCAGCAATCCTTTATATATCACCTAGATACCTTATCACCTTTCTATAGTACCAATTTAGAAATGTCTCCCCTAAAGCTTCAAATTCCACCCTAAACACCACTCTCCAAAGATAACTTTGCCTCCACCTTATTGAGGAAATTAAGGTCTTCCCACAGAAGCTCCCTAGATTGTTTTAGTTCTGATCACAATATTTCTGTGATCCATGCATCCTCTGATCCTTCCCTCCTTTATTGGGTGGCTGGTCTTCTGTCCAAGGCTAACTCTTCTACCTGTGTCCTTGAGATCATCATATGCATGTTTTCTTGACCTTCAGTGAGAGTTCTTTTAATCCCAAAATTTCAGATCAAAGACTTAGACCTAGAAGAGACCTTAGAAGCCAGTTAGTTCTTCTACTCATTTTACAGAGGAAGTAGAAACCCAGAGAGGTAAAAGGTTACCTAGCTAATAAATTTTTGAGACAAGATTCAAACTCGACTGTTCTTAACTCCAAGTCTAGTGATTGATTCACCATACCATTTCAACTGGGCTGTTAGGCAAAGTGGAGAGATCACCAGGCTGAGAATCAGAAAGATTATCTTCCTGAGTTCAAATCCAGCCCCAGACACTTATACTAGTTATGTTACCCTGGGCAAGTCACTTAACCCTGTTTACCTCAGTTTCCTCATCTGTAAATGAGCTGGAGAAGGAAATGGCAACCACTCTAATCTCTGCCAAGAAAACTCAAATGGAGTCTCATGAAGAGTCAGATATGACTGAACAAATACTTACCTACACACATGCCCCATTAAAACTATCATCTCTATGCGGAAGACTTACAGTATAACACCTTATGATTACACTAAGACTTTTAGGACACCTTGTGCACTTTTTCTAACCCTGACCTCTCTTTCATTTTATGTAAGCATTGCTACCATAAAGTAGCAATACTAAAATGCTTGTAATGACTGAGTATCCCATTGGCACTTCAAGTTCAACATATCTAAAACATAAACTATTTTTTTCTCCCTAAACATGTTTATCTTCCCTATCAATGGCACAATAATTTTCTCAATCATCCATCACTTCCTTGATCCCTAGCTCCTTCTTTGACCTGCACATTCAATCACTCACTACATTTTTCCAAATTTATCTCTGTAATGTCCTCCAGATCTGCTCCCCTTATACCATTCCCACTCTTACTGCACTACTTACCCTTGTTACCTCTTTCTTAGGCCACTTCAAAACCTCCCAGCTAGTTTTCCTCTCCAGTCCTTTTCTCCTCCAATCATCTCTCTTTCTAAACCACAGTTGTGTGATCATGTCTTTCTATTCCTCAAAATTTTTAAATGATTTCATACTGCCTACCAAATAAGATTCATATGTCTCATAATAGAATTCTAAACTACTTCTTTGGACTTATTTCACATCTAACCAAACTATTCTGCTCACTATTTAATGAACACAAGTTATGCTTTCTCCTCTCCGTGATTTACTTATGACCCTCTATTTCTTAAATGTCTTCCCATTTCATCTTGTTGACATCTTCCTATTCTTTAATATCAGGCTCAAATGCTACTTCCTCTATGAAGCTTTCTTTGAACTCTCCAGCAGGAATAAACCCCTTCCTTTTAAAATACTTTGCAGGGGCAACTAGGTGGCTCAGTGACTAGAAAGCAGGTCTGGAGATGGGAGGAGACTTTGGCCAAGTCACTTAACCCCAAATGCCTAGCCCTTATCACTCTCTGGTCTTGGAACTGACACTTGGTATAAGTTCTAATACTTGGTATCAGTTCTAAGATGGAAGATGAGAATTTTTTAAATAAATAAAATAAAATATTTCTCATGCAGTTTTTGTATTATATCTGTGTGCATGTCTTATTGCTACACGTATCTCCATTCCGCTGTATATAGTAGGTTTTTTTTTTAAAGGTAAGTTAAATGATTAAATAAATGGATGCATGAATAAATGAATGTATAGGCAGCCCTAAGGAAGAGTAGAAGGAAGCCATTTTTATCTTGTTGTTTAGGAGATTAAAGAAGTAACAGTTTTGGAATATAGACTAATATGTTTTGTGTATGTGAGCTTCATATTTGTCTTCCATGCTAGTTCTCCATAACTATCTGTAGCACCATTCTCCAAAGACTTTGTTATAAATGAATTTCCCTAGAGAACTAGGTTGGTATAGAGAAAAAGAAAGAAACCAAGATGATTATATCACCAGTACTGGAGAAAGGAATTTTCTCCAACTGGGGGGAGGAGGAAGCAGGAAAAACAAATTTTGCCTATTTCACCATTTTGCCTAGGGCTAGCCCTAGTAACCTGCTTTCTTACAGGCTATTCTAAAAGATTCACATCTAAGGATGTCAAGCTAATTGCATCAGGGGGCTTATACAATCTGTTATGTTTCCACTGAGGCTGCCAAGATAGTTGAAGACTTAATTTCCAATTCTAGTTTTGTGTATTTCATATCATACAGGGAACATCAACTTCCCTGAACCAAAAATCACTGCATTAAAATGACAATAAGAAAAACTCATTTAAACCGAAGCTACACCAGATTCTCAGCCTGCAGTCCCCTCGTTCCCTAAAACCTACTTAAATCAGTACCTTAAAACCCCTAAGTAAAGTCCAAGGTTCACATCACATTATGAGGAGGTTTATTCTCCCCCCCTTCATAGCTCACATACAGCTTTTAGGTGATAAATAAATAATATTGGGGGTTTTTTTTATCTAACAGAATGTAAATTCCTAAGATCAGGGACTTTTTATATGTTTTAGTACATTGTCTGACATAGAGTAGGCATTTAATAAATGCTGTTGCTCATTATTAGCTGATTAAATAGAGTGGCATTTTTTTGAAGGATATATTGATCATGGTTTTTGTTATTAGTGTCTTTTGAGACTAGATCCCCCTTATCAGGACTACATTGTGGTACAGGGACTACTCAGATAAGCTTTTGCTTGCTCCATTTTCCAAAACTGGTCCTCTCCACCACCACCACTACTACTATCCCACTCAAGGATTCCATCACCATTACATTTTGTCAGTCTTACTATGGACACCTGATCAGCTTTAGCACAACTTCAGCTCAGATTTCCCAAACTCAATCAATCCACCAGTCTAAGACTCCCTAGGAATAAGAATTATAGGCTACCATGTCCAGTGTGAAGGATAGATGATAGAAGGGACATATTGGTGACAGGAAGCCACTTGGGAAAGCTATTAACAACAATCTAGGCAAGAGGTCAGAGGGACCTGAACCTGGGTATCTAATGTGGAAGAAGAAAGAAATATAGGGATCCAAGAGACACTGCAGAATCAGCAGAATTTGCAACTACATGAGGTGACTAAGCAATGCAAGTCACAGATGTCTCCAAAATTTTCACCCTCAGTGACTAGAAGGATGGTTGTGCTGCCTTTAAAAAATGAGAAGTTAAGAGGAAGAAGAGATTTGGGGAAGGAAATGAGAAGTTGAATTTGAAATGGCAGCTCATCATCTAGATGGAGATATTCATCTGGCAGTTGGATAAGTGGAACTAGAGTTCTAGAGAATTTGGCCTGATGATAGAGATTTGGAAGGACCAGTCAGGAAAGGAATCACTAAAACCACAAGAGTAGATGAGATCAAGGAAGAAGAGAGGGTAAAAAGAAAAAGTCAAGGCTCAGGGACAGAACCTTGAAAGATACTTCCATTTAAGGAGATGGTGAGTAGACAGAAATAAGGCCCTAGCAAAGCAACTAAAGGAAGAGTCAGAGAACTACATTATGGCTGAAAGGGTCATTTGGTCCAACTAATAACCAAAGCACTAATCCCCTCTGATCTCCAAGGTCACTTTCTAGCTCATGACTTTAGCCTCTTCAGCTTGAAAAATTGTAGCTGGGTCGAGAATAGAGATCTAGCTTCAGATTAAAAGAAAAAATGTCAATGGGGGACAGCAAGGTGGCTTAGTGGATTGAGAGCCAGACCTGGAGAATGAGGGATCCAGGATTCAAATCTGGCCTCAGACACTCAGACCCTGGGCAAGTGATTTAGCCCCCATTGTCTACCCCCTAGCACTCTTTGGCCTTTGGAACCAATACACCATATTGATTCTAAGACAGACATTAAGGAGTTGTTTTTTTTAATATTCAGTGGCTCTTTACTGCCTCTTGGGTAAAATACAAAATCTTTAGTCTGTCACTGAAGGCCTTCTATGACCTGGCTACCAACTTCCTTTCCAGACTAACTGCATTTTATTCTCCATCATGTACTCCCCATTTTAATCAAACTGACCTGCTGTCAATTCTGAGAACACAACAATAGATCTCTCAACTCCTTGTATATTTAGACATGTGAAGTCCCATTTATTCAGAATTTACTTCTTCCTCAACTTCTCTTAAATTAATTAGTTTTCTTTAGGATAATACATTGTGCCTTTCTTAATTCTCTCCCCATTCTCCTTACTAAAATTCTCTCCTTCTTGAAATTGTTCTGTATTACTTTGAATATTCTTTATCTTTATTTATCTGTTTGTGGGCCATGTTCATATTTCCCCACAGCTCTAATAATTAGAACTATCCCCAAATTTACTTCATCTATAAAAAAAAATGACATTCATATAGTATGTACCCAATTCTAGCTCATCCATCAATCAAAAGGTCCCTCTTTTCTACACAGAAAGCAGATAGAGAAGACACAGAATGCCTTCACATGCTCCAAAGTCCATGTGGGGGGGTTGGGAATAAAGAGATTTATCAGGCAGAATACCATGCAAAGTTTATCAGGATTGAACTGTCATTGACCAGTCCCCATTACATATATAAAGAACTTAACATGTCTTAAAGCACTATATGAATGCCAATTGTTGCTGTTATTCTTAAAGATCTCCAGCGACAGAGAAATTACTACCTTTCAAGATCATTCATTGTTATTAATAATAACAATAACTCACTTTTATAAAGCACTTTACAATTTACAAAATGCTTCCTTCACAGCAAACATGAGAGATATAAATACCATTATCTCCTTTTTTACAGACGAAGTATACTTTTGGATAGCTCTGATTGCTAGGAATTTTTTTCTTATATTCAAAACATATTGACTTTTGTAAATTCTGTAATTCCACACTACCTCTTCCTTCACTGCAATCTCTAGGGAAAGAGGCCCTTTTACTTGCCAAAGTTGACCCTTCTAAATGTGCCCTAGATCCCATACTTTCCCACTTTCCCTTGCAGATTGCCCCCCTCCATTACTCCCACATTCTCTAAACTGGCCTACAAATCCCCCATCCTTAAAAAAACACACACACACACAAAACACAAAACGAAACTTACTTGATCCTACACATCCTTGCTAACTTACCCCCTTGTATCTCTATCTCCTCAGCTAAATTCCTTGGGAAAGTCATCTCTCTATCTTAAACCCTTCACAATCCAGTTTCCGCCATCATTATTCAACTAAAACTGCACTCTCTAAAGTTACCAACAATCTCTTCATTGCAAAATCTACAACCTGTGTATAAAATCAGTTGCCAAATCATGTCCTTCCTACCTTCATAATATGTATTCTATATGCCTTCTTCTCTACTCATCACCACATCTACCCTAGCTCAGGTCTTTATCACCTCTTACCATGATGACTGCCAAAAGTCTTCTAACTGGCCTACCTGCCTCAAATTTCTTCCCACTCTAGTCCACTCAGCAACCAAAATGATTTTCCTAAAGCACAGCTCTGACCAGGTCACCCCCCCTACTCAAGAAATACAATAAATACTCAATAAATGCTATTATTTCTTTATGTGATGTAATTTACCCCGTTTTAATTCTCTTTTCCCATTCTCTTAGTATTACCCTCTTTTTCACCCCAATTTTAGTATTTTTGACATATCCTAAACTGCTTATTACCATCCTCTCTATGTATTATACTTCTTCTGACTACTATGATAATGAAAACAATTTTTAAGAGTTACAGATATTAACTTTCCATATAGGAATATAAACAATTTGGCCTTGTTGAAGCCCTTAATTTTTTTTCTCTTTCTTATTTACCTTTTTATGCTTCTCTTGAATTTTGTATTTGGGAATCAAATTTTCTCTTTAAGTCTGGTCTTTTCTTCAGGAATGCTTGGAAATCTATTTTATTAAATTGAGTTCTTATTATTTCTAAAAGAAAATATAAAATTCTGTTATTATGTAAAGCTCCTTGTAGCCTGGTTGCTTCCAACATCCCCATTACTCTTTTTTTTTTTTTTTAATAACCCTTACCTTCCCTCTTAGAATCAATCAATACTGGGTATTGGCTCCAAAGCAGAAGAGTGGTAAGGGTAGACAATGGGGGTTAAGTGACTTGCCCAGGGTCACACAGCTAGAGAGTGTCTGAAGTCATATTTGAATCCAGGAACTCCCATCTCTGGGCCTCACTCTCAATCCACTTAGCCACCCTGCTGGCCCCTCTATTATTCTTAGTACATTATTCCCCATCACATGCTTATGATCCAGCTACACTGATCCATTTGCTGGTGTTTTGTTTTGTTTGGGGTTTTTTGCATAGTAAATTCCATCTCTTTTCCATGGCTTTGAATTGGTTATCTGCCATACTTGGTATCCCTCTCCCTCCTCAAGTTTTCGAGACTTTTGAGATTGAGCTCAAATACCCTTTTCCTGTAGAAGGCTAGTGAGATCAAGCTGCTAATGTTTTCCCCTATTACTTTCCATCTACTCTGTATATATCTTGAGATATTGCAGGTTAGGTTCCAGACCACCACAATAAAGTGAGTCACATGAATTTTTTGGTTTCCCAGTGCATATAAAAGTTAGGTTTATACTACACTGTGGTCTATTAAATGTACACTAATATTATTTCTAAAAAAAAATGTACATTTCTTAGCTTAAAATACTTTATTGCTAAAAAATGCTAACCATCTTCTGAGCCTTTAGTGAGTCTTCATCTTGCTGGTGGAAGGTCTTACCTCCACATTGATTGCTGGGATCAGGATGCTAATTGCTGAAATCTGGGATGGCTATGGCACTATTTTAAAACAAGACAACAATGAATTTTGTCAAATCAACTGGCTCTTCCTTTCACTTGCACATTTAGAGGCCATTGTATTAATTGGCTTAATTTCAATAGTGTTATATGTATTGGGGAATGAGGAGAGGGAGAAGGATGGGAGAACTGATGGTCCCCTGAAGCAGTCAGAGCATACACAATATTTATGAATTAATTTTGTTGATTCTTACAGGCACAGTCTATGACACCCCAAAATAATTACAAGAGGAGCATCAAAGATCACTGATGACAGATCACCATAACAGCTATAATAACAGCTATAACAGTGAAAAAAATTTAAATAGCGTGAGAATTAGCAAAATGTGGTACAGAGACTGTTGCTGTGGGGGAAATGGTACCCATAGACTTGTTAGATACAGGGTTGACACAAACTTTCCATTGTAAAAAATACAGTATCTTTGAAGGGCAAACAAGGTATGTTTGTACCTAATCATTTATGTATGCCTCTCCCTTCTCAATATTAACTCCTTGAAGTAGACACTGTTTTTGACTTTAGAGTTTATTAAATGCTCAAGTGACTAACTGAAGTTGTATCTCAGCTATCCTAGCTCCCTTAGATCTTTCCTTCTCCAGCTTAGTTTCCTTTTCTCTTCTTCATATGTCATAGTTTTAGGTCCCTTCACAATTCTTGGCTCCCCAGGGCTCAGGCAGGCAAATAAATCCTGGATTCAAAATCCTGCTTACCCACTTATGTATCCATAGACAAATCCTTTCATAGATTTTAATAGAAACTGTCTAGGAGACATGTTGCAAGAGTCCTTTCAACCTCTTAGTTTCTTCATCTGTAAAATGGGGGTAATGGCAGCACCTATAAATCACAGGATCGTGTAAGGCTCACATGAGAAAATACATGTAAACGCTTTGGTAAGCTTATATAATGGGAAACTTTGGTTATTATTATCTTGTGCATAAACTACTCCCCTATCAAAGAAATCCAGGAATACAGCTGTCACATGAGCGGACTGCTGGAGCTAAGAGTGCCAGTGGCTGTACTTTGCCCCATCCCCCAACCCCCATATCCCCGAGGCCATGTCCTCCTTTCAGAGTTGCCTGACCCTGGCATTCACAAAGTCATAACACAGTGCAACCGCAGCTACATAGCAGCCAGAGTGCAGAAGGGATGCGATTTCTCTTTCCACACCCCTCCAGGCATCAAGGCTTTTAAAGTGCTCTTACAAAGCCTGCTCCTCCCACAAATCAAGACTATCTTTCATCTTTCATTTATGGAGACAGCCTCTACCACCCCACCCCCAGCCCCAAGAAACTTTGCCGTCTATGACACGTATACAATCTCCCCCAGGTTTGCAAATTCACAAACCAGCCAACTAAAATGTACGTGTGACTTTTTTTAAAGCTCCTCGAAGTGCAATACGACAATTTGCTAAAACTCGAAAAACCTAGGAAACCCACGCCCATACGGCAACCTCCCCTAGAATGCCTGAATCTGATCCTTCCCCCTTTCCCCTCCCCCAGCTCCCAGACAAAGCCTGAAACCTTTTGGAGGAGTTGCATAACCTGGCACAGATGAACGAATGGAGTTTTTTGTGTATTTTTTTTTCATCTGGCTTCACGTTATGGGAACAGATTGTGAACTATATGTTTGCCAATTTTTTCCCCCTGAGCTAGAACCATTTTTAAGTTATGTGTGCACAAAATGGCATTTAAAGGACTTAACTATCTCTAAAGTGGGAAAAAGAAAGGGCAGAACCCCCCCCCAACACACACACA
Organism: Gracilinanus agilis; assembly: GCF_016433145.1. Taxonomy (NCBI): domain Eukaryota; kingdom Metazoa; phylum Chordata; class Mammalia; order Didelphimorphia; family Didelphidae; genus Gracilinanus; species Gracilinanus agilis. Next base: position 465,263,169 of record NC_058132.1, on the reverse strand, counting down.
CACACACACACACACACACACACACACACACACAACTCGCACAACCTACGTCAGAATGACTGATCCAATGGAGTTTTTTTTTTCCTTTTGGGATTTGTTTTGGGGTGGGTTTGGGTTTTCTGTTTGTTTTCTTTTCTAGTGTGGGGGCAGGGAGGAGGAGGGAGTGGTGAACTAGGCTTACAGGCAGCTACTGAATAGTTAGTAACCTAGAAAGGGCGTATTTTTGTTCGGATTTATCCTGTGGGGGAGGGGAGGTTAGCAAACTGTCTTGTCTAGCTAGAAGGGATCTTTTAACCCGAGGGTCTATGAACTTGGTATTTTTTAAAACGCTTTATAACTGTATTTCTGTATAATTAGTTTCCTTGTTAATCTTGGGCATTTTATTTTATGAATTTAAAAAACATTATTCAAAAATAAAGAAATAGATAAAGAAATAAAGAGCATTATTCTGAGAAAAGCTCCATAGGCTACCACAAGCTGCCAAAAGGGGTCAATTACACAGAAACGCTTAGTGTAACTTTCTGCATAATTGGTTTCCTTTGTAATCCTATGTGTTTTATTAATTTCAAAAGCATTATTCTAATGTTAAATGTAATTGGGAGATATTTAATGAAATAAATAGAAAAGTATTTTTAAAATATTATTCTGAGAAAGGGTCCAAAGCCTACCCCAAGCTGTCAAAAAGGTCAATTCTACAGAAAAGGTTAATATAACTTTCAGTATAATTGGTTTACTTTGTAATCCTATGTATTTTATTTTAGACATTTAAGAACATTATCGTTAAAAGTAATTGGAAATGTTCAATGAGATAAATGAAAAATCATACATATTTTTAAAAATTAAAAACATTATTCTGAGAAAGGGTCTACAGGGCACCCCAGGCTGACAAAGGAGACAATATCACAGAAAAGGTTAATATAACTATTTCAGAATGATTGGCTTCCTTTGTAATCCTATGCATTTTATTTTGTGCGTTTAAAACATAATTCTAATATTATATATAATTGGAAATGTTCAAAAAAGTAAAGGAAACATCATATATATTTTTTAAAATAAAAAACATTATTTTGAGAAAGGGTATAAAGGCCATCCCAGGCTGCCAGAGGAGTCAATAACACAGAAAAGGTTAATATAACTATTTCAGAATGATTGGTTTCCTTTGTAATCCTATGCATTTTATTTTGTGCATTTAAAAACATGATTCTAATAATATATGTAATTGGAAATGTTCAAAAAAAGTAAAGGAAATGTCATGTATATTTTTTAAAGTAAAAAACATTATTTTGAGAAAGGGTATAAAGGCCATCCCAGGCTGCCAAGAGTCAGTAACATAGAAAAAGGTTAGCATAACTGTATTTCTGTATAACTGCTTTTCTTTGTAATCCTATGGATTTTATTTTATGCATTTAAAAATATTCTTACATGTTAATTGGAAAATATTTAATGAAATAAAAAAATTTTAAGTAAAAAATAAAAAACATTCTGAGAAGGGGTCCATACCAACTTGCCCAAAAGGTTAATACACAATAAAGGTTAGTATATCCTGGATGTACCCCAATAGTTAGCTTAGAACATCCTCTTTCCACTGGAAAGTATCATAATGTAGTTGTAAACAATAACAAAATTTTAAATAAGCTTCCTGTTATTTACTATCCAAGGAAGATTGGGTTATTTTTTATCAGTAATTAATAATATTTAAAATAATAATAAAAGACCCAGACCTTTATTTTTTAAAGGGATCACATTTTTTCAATCCTTTCTTACTATCTTTTAAAATAAGGCCTTAATTAAGCCTTAAAGGAGATAGCCTATGTTTGATTTGCATTCAGAATATTTAGTGTGTTTTAACATTGTCTGGTTAGGCTGAAAAGGAAACTGTAAATTTATACAGTCTGGTAAAAATATTTGGCATTTGCATCTTAATGAGTCTCTGGAATGGAAGCTGGTCTGGGCTGGTCCCTTCTCCCCACCCCCTTCCTCCTTCCTCCTCCCATCTCCTCTTTATTCCCCTCCCCCTCCTCTTTTTCCTCTCCTCCCCTCCCCCTCCCCCTCTAGTTCCACTCCCCGCCCCCACCATTCGCACTCCACCTCCCGTACCGCGGAGCCGTGTGCGAGCTGGCTG
>NC_058132.1:465179103-465257473 GCF_016433145.1 Gracilinanus agilis | reverse complement strand
ATTAAAAACATTATTCTGAGAAAGGGTCTACAGGGCACCCCAGGCTGACAAAGGAGACAATATCACAGAAAAGGTTAATATAACTATTTCAGAATGATTGGCTTCCTTTGTAATCCTATGCATTTTATTTTGTGCGTTTAAAACATAATTCTAATATTATATATAATTGGAAATGTTCAAAAAAGTAAAGGAAACATCATATATATTTTTTAAAATAAAAAACATTATTTTGAGAAAGGGTATAAAGGCCATCCCAGGCTGCCAGAGGAGTCAATAACACAGAAAAGGTTAATATAACTATTTCAGAATGATTGGTTTCCTTTGTAATCCTATGCATTTTATTTTGTGCATTTAAAAACATGATTCTAATAATATATGTAATTGGAAATGTTCAAAAAAAGTAAAGGAAATGTCATGTATATTTTTTAAAGTAAAAAACATTATTTTGAGAAAGGGTATAAAGGCCATCCCAGGCTGCCAAGAGTCAGTAACATAGAAAAAGGTTAGCATAACTGTATTTCTGTATAACTGCTTTTCTTTGTAATCCTATGGATTTTATTTTATGCATTTAAAAATATTCTTACATGTTAATTGGAAAATATTTAATGAAATAAAAAAATTTTAAGTAAAAAATAAAAAACATTCTGAGAAGGGGTCCATACCAACTTGCCCAAAAGGTTAATACACAATAAAGGTTAGTATATCCTGGATGTACCCCAATAGTTAGCTTAGAACATCCTCTTTCCACTGGAAAGTATCATAATGTAGTTGTAAACAATAACAAAATTTTAAATAAGCTTCCTGTTATTTACTATCCAAGGAAGATTGGGTTATTTTTTATCAGTAATTAATAATATTTAAAATAATAATAAAAGACCCAGACCTTTATTTTTTAAAGGGATCACATTTTTTCAATCCTTTCTTACTATCTTTTAAAATAAGGCCTTAATTAAGCCTTAAAGGAGATAGCCTATGTTTGATTTGCATTCAGAATATTTAGTGTGTTTTAACATTGTCTGGTTAGGCTGAAAAGGAAACTGTAAATTTATACAGTCTGGTAAAAATATTTGGCATTTGCATCTTAATGAGTCTCTGGAATGGAAGCTGGTCTGGGCTGGTCCCTTCTCCCCACCCCCTTCCTCCTTCCTCCTCCCATCTCCTCTTTATTCCCCTCCCCCTCCTCTTTTTCCTCTCCTCCCCTCCCCCTCCCCCTCTAGTTCCACTCCCCGCCCCCACCATTCGCACTCCACCTCCCGTACCGCGGAGCCGTGTGCGAGCTGGCTGCCGCTTCCCCTCCCCCACCGCTACATATTACCATCCAAATTCTGTGCTGTCTAGAAAGGTCACGTGACCCTCATCAGTCTCCTGGGGTGGAGGAGGGGAAGCAGATTGAACCTGTTCTTTGTTAAGAGGTCAACGCCAGCTCCCAGAGCAGGAAAAGAATTACCGAAGAGTTTCGAAAAGCTGGGCACTCACTTCTACAGGGCTGGGGGTTGGGGGTGTGGAAACGCCGCTTTAGATTGCTTTAGGGAGACAGGGCGTGAATCCTCTCCAGTCTTTGATGTGACCCTCCCCTCTCCCAGTCGGAATCTAGTTCTGAGTGCCCCCCACACACAGGGATTCTAGCACCCCCAAGGGTCTAGTATGTTTAAAGGGCCTTTGCAATAAGAGATCCCTCCCTTAAGGGAACTGGGAATGTAGATAATAGATAAACCCTGGAAAAACCAGGAAGGACTGGCTATTGCTGAGTGGGTGTGGGGTACAAAGGTAAAGAGCTGTGGGTCTGGAGCGTTAGCGAGGAAGATACGGAGGAGGAGGGGAGAAAGGAAATTCCTGCATAAACATTTGAAGCCTTAGTTTTTAAGCAGAGAACAAAAGGGGGGAGGGGAGGGCAGGGCGTCCCCTGTCCCCGAAAGGGTCGGACCTCCCCTGGGAGCCCAGCAGCCAAAGTTGGAGGTTTGTTCCCACCTAGAGCCAATTTGTAATTAAACCTGTGAGAGAGAAACCAGAAAAGTGTTATGGCCGGTTAATTATTCTTTTGCATCTATAAACGGTGACCTCTGAAGTCTCATATTGTGAAATTGTTTCAAAAGAGGATTTTAGGCTGTTATCTAAGATGCTCGGTCTTAACCCTTTAATCTTGTTACGAAACACCGGTGTCTCGGGGTAGCATTGCTACATGAAGTCTTTACTTCCCTTTGTTCTCAACTCTTGAAAACATTTTCTTCACCTACTTCGTTATTCAAGGCTCAATGATCAATTACAGAAATACAGCCCTAACCCAGACACTCCGACTTCCTTTTCTTCTCTCAACCCTTATTCTAAGGCTCAGATAAATTATCCTCTATGCCTCGGCTAACTTGTGCACGCCGTGGGAGAGGGGTTTGGCCGGGGGGGGGGGGGGGGGGGGGATGATTGCTACTTTGTTGTTGTTGTTGTTGTTTTTAACCCAGTTGGATAAGTTTCCTGTGGTTGAGATAAAAATGTTAGGGAAGGAACCCTGAGCCAGAGGCAGGTCATTCTTGTCCTTTAACTTCTAAGTAGAGAAAAGGGTGGGTTAAAAGGTCAAGGGAAACAATTGAAATGCTTCATTTGCTTGAATAGCATTGGCAAATAAACTTATCCTAGAGATTTGGAATGATATTTTTAGGAGATTGTCTACCTTCCCAATGGCTGTACATAAGGACAAAGAATCTACTTTTTTGTGAGGAGGGAATACTCACTCTTCTTAGAAACGTGCATGTTTTAACAGAGTAGTGGATGATTGTGGATTATATAATTTTGGTGACATTAAATCCCCATGTTCACTTCCCATGAATGCATTATTTGGAAAAGCAGGGACATTCAAAAACAATAAAGGGGCAAAAAAGATTCGCACCTGTTCTAAATTATTAATAAATGCATCATGGCCAATGGAATGATGTTTTTATGCGTGAAGGTTTTATCTGCATTTGACTTGCTATTATTGAATTGGCTAGTTCTCAACATTTTAATGCCTATAAACCGAGTATATAGGAAAAACTCTTTCCAAATAGTTTTAAGTGAATTCCCTCTGTCACCCTAAACTTTAGTCTGGAATATAAAAAGAAAAATAAATGACAAATAACTTCCTCAAGCCACCTTTCAGAGAGAATCAACTTTGCACCTCATTTTACAAACTGGTCTTTATTACAAAAAGATGTTGATAATAGCGAGTGTGGGAAAGTAATCTTAACTGCCTACCATTCTTCTATTTCTTTCCCTGAATGCCTCATTTACAGGGAAAGCACCTTTTTGGAAAACAGGTTGGCATGGTGGGAAAAGTAGAGGATTTGTAGTGCGAGAGGGACTGAATTCAAATCTTGTCATTTAATATCAGTATGATCTTGGGTACATCTCTTAAGCTCTCTGGGACTAATTTTCCTCATCTGCGTAGGAAAGAGGGCTGGAGTCATCTGACCCTTTCTGCAGATTTCAGAGTCTGAAATTTTAGATAGATGAGAAAATATGCATCCTTATTTTCATAACTGTAATTTACTATTTCCTTCAATTATGATATCTATTTAAATATCTATATAGATAGATATATTTCTACCTTATGCTTCACCTGGGTGCCAAGGGTTCTGTAACACACACACACACACACACACACACACCCTTGAATTAGTTGTTATCTAAAGCAATGATCCTGAAGAAGAGATTTCCATGTGGAAATTTAAAAATCAACATCATCTAATTTCAATCATTTTATCAGTATAATCTTAAGTAAGGAATAAATTCAGGGACAAGGTGGAAGTCTTGGATCTATTATCAAATTAGCCTGAAGTCCTTTTGTTCCTAATTTTTTTCCCTAATTCTTTTCCCCAAAATTCACATGAATTTGGAAGACCTGAATTCAAATCTGACATCAGATACTGGTTGTGTGGTCTTGGGCAAGTCATTTATCCTTTTCCTCAGTTCCCTCACATTTAAAGCACTATATAAGTATTAATTATTATTATATTTTGGGGATAGTCTATGATCACTGTGTACCTACTTATTTTTTCCTTTTAAAAGATTTTCCATTTTAAGAGTTTGCCTGTGTTTAGATGCGGCCTGTATTCAAACCAGGAAAGCTAGGGGATACAGAGGATACACCATCAGGCTTGGAGTCAGAAAGACCTAAATTCCAATCTACCCTCGGACACTTACTGTGTGTGACCCTGGGCAAGTCATTTAACCTTGTTTGATTTGGTTTCTTCTTCTGTAAAATGAGCTAGAGAAGGAAATGACAAACCACTCCAATATCTTTACCAAGAAAACCCCAAATAGAGTCATGAAGAAAAAGTTAGACACATCTAAAGTAAAGCAACTCAACACCAACACATTCAAACCACTGTGGAATATTTGACTGGAAAAAACAAAGCCACCTTTAAGTGTGGACTCATTTTGAAAACTGTAGGGTTTCTTCCTTTTTCTCCCCATTTTTTTTCCTGTTACAATAGGAAGTAGACAACTCAGAATTATTCTCTTAATGGGGCAGCTAGGTGAATCAGTGGATTAAGAATCAGGATCACAGACAGGAGGTCCTGGTTTTAAATTTGCAGATACTTCCTAGCTGTGTGATCCTGGGCAAGTCATTTAACCCACATAGCCTTGCCCTTACGGCTGTTCTGCCTTGGAACCAATACATAGTTTTGATTCTAAGACAGTTGTTGTTTTTTTAATACAAAAAAAGAATTATTCTCTCATTTAAAAGCCAATTTGGTCTAGTCTTTGTCCAAGTTTCCCCATAGTCGCTAATATGACCAAATTAGCCCGATTCTCACTACTGCTGTTCACTAGTAGATAGCAAGTTCTATTAACAGGTTCTCCCAGGGATAAATAGACACAATACAGCTCCCATGACCTTCATTAACTCACACAAACAGGAGCCATGTCCCAAATCTGTCCCCAGGAGCTCCCTGATTTACACTGATCTGGAAGTAACTCAACAGTTTAACTGTTAACTGTCTTGTCAAAGCAGAAATAAGCAATCAGGTTACCAAGACCAGAACTTACTCATCCCCAGCTCTTTTAGCTGGGGAATATCACCTAGTGGTAACCGGTCCCACAAGCACACATCTAGCTGAAATCTTTTTATGAAGCTTATGAAGCACAAGATACTTCACATCCTTACTTGACAGGTATGGCTTTCCCTTAGTCAAATGATGTCAACAAGCATTCATTACTGGTCACTATGCATTGTGATAAACTGGGGATATAAATATAAGCAAAAGACAGTCTCTGAAATTAAAGAGCCTAAGAAGACAACACATAAAAGAAAGCTGAAAATGGAGAGTTGGGTGGGGTGTAGGTTGAGGGGAACAAAGGACATTTTACAGAAAATCCAGAGGAAAATGGGGAAGAATGAAGCCAGGGCTGGCCTGGGTATGCCTTCCTTAAAATGGAAGTTCTAGAAGGAGCCAGACAATCAGAGGAAGAGGCCAGGGAGGCAAAGAGTACTTCTAGTGTGAGAAATCAAGGGTGGAATCAATATCCAGGGTGAAGAGGTTTCTTTGAAATAGAAAAGAAAGTCTGGGACTGCAGCCTAGAGAGAAATGTTTCTATCTTTAATATTTCTTATTCCTTCATTATTTTCAGCATTCATCCTTTTGTCAGTGGAGTCAAACATCAGTTTCAAGAATGGCATATGCCAGTAGTGTCAAACTCAAATAGAAATGGGAATCACTAAACCAAACATAAAGATCTCTGAGGACTCACATTGCCTTAGAAAGCCACATATTAACACTATTCATGTTTTGTTGTATTTTTATTGTTGCTGTTGTTAAATATTCCCCAGTTACAATTTAATGTTTCCAGACACACTAAGGAGTGTTCTGGGTGTGTGCTACTGGCGAGTCTTGTGCTGAACACATCTGTCATATGCTATGCAATGAAATAAGGAGCTAGACCCAGGGGTTCCCCATCTTATGACCCATTGGGTGTGTTTTGTGTTCTCTCTTTATTTCTGAGAACAAAAAATAAGGAAAAGAATTCTCAATCAAAAATAAAAAACATTGATCCCAAGCTTTACAACCATTCACCAAACCCCTTCAAAATACAGTGTCTCCTGAATTCTTTAAAGTGTAAGTAAGGGGAGGTAGGTAGATACTTCCTAGCTGTATGATTGTGGACAAGTCACTGAAGCCCCATTGTCTTGCCCTTACCACTCCTCTGCCTTGGAACTAATACACAGTAATGATTCTAATGCTTTGTTGATTCAAGTACATCCACAGAAAGCCTCTGATCTACTGAACTAGTAACTCTAGTCTGAAAAAGGAAATCAAATTAGTCTGGCATGTCTCTAGTGTGAATTTTGCTAGTACAAAGCTATATTAACCCTTTCTTCCAGCTAATGCTGCCTTTTCCAGATATTTAGTAACCATCCTTTTAACAATGTGTTCAAGAATTTTGCCAGGACTAGAAGGCAAGGTCACCAGGCTAAAGCTTTTAGATTCTAATTTTTTCCTTTTTTTTTCTTTTTTAAAAGCAGTACGTTTGCCTTCTTCAGTTCTAAGGCTCACTTTCCACTCTCCATGATCTTTCAAAGGTCACTCATAGTGGTTCAGCAATCACATCTGTCAATTCTAGATACATCTGTAAGTCCTAGAATGTTTTTTTTAGACTTTGTGACTTGAATTCATTAAGCTATATGTTTTCATCATTTCCTTCCTTATCTTGACTTTTTACTCTATGTTAGTAATTTTCATGGTTACACGATTCATGTTCTTACTTTCCCCCTTCTATGTTAGTCATTTTTATTCTGTACTTTCCAATCTAGAAATTATTCTACTTGGGGGTTTAGAGAGAGAGATGGAGAGACAGAGAGACAGAGAGAGAAAGAGAAGCAAAATAAAGTTGATTAGTTCCTCCTCTTTGTCTTCTGTTATCATCATTCTAGGCATCCTGTATGGTACATGCCTATTTTTTTCTTTGATCTTTCTCTTTTCCCCAATATAGCAAAAAAAAAAAATAATAACAACAACCCTTTGGTTGTTCTTGGCTTTGTTCATCAGCCTTAGCTCATTCTGAAGCTTTATTGATCTTGACACTGTTCCTTCAGGACTTACAGTATTACACTTTGGAATTCATCTGCTGAAACCTGACCTTGCATCCTTCTATAAAAGCAAATCTAAGTTGGCCAATGTGCAAATACATTTGTCTCTTTAAAGTTTAGAGAAATCCTTTATTGTTTTATTTCTCTGTATCTTTATAAATTCATTCTTAAATCCTTCACTTCCCTCCCAGACTGACATCCATGAAAGGCCATGGAATCCATTTTGTCCCCCAAGTTGTACACTGTAGTGCAACATACATAGCTTTAGGTATACAGTAAAAGTGTACTATAGTGTAAAGAAATTGGGGGGTACAAACTATACAAAAATCAGGACTATCTTCAGTATCCTCTATTTCTGTGTGTGTGTGTGTGTGTGTGTGTGTGTGTGTGTGTGTGTGTGTGTGCAGAACCTATNGTGTGTGTGTGTGTGTGTGTGTGTGTGTGTGTGTGTGTGTGTGTGTGCTCAGAACCTATTTATTATCAGGATTGTTGTCAATTAGAAATATTTTGAGTTCTTCTTTCCAGGCAATACAATGTCATTGATAGAGAGTCATTATGGCCCCTGGGATAAGTGAGGACTACTAGCCATATACATTGAACTTTCCAGATCTCTGACTCTCTCTTTTATCATCCTTTTTTTATTATAATGCAAAAAACACTTCCATATTGGTCATTGTTGTAAGAGCACACTTATACAAAACGAAAACCACAAAAACAAAACCATAAATACACTTAAGTGAAAGATAGTATGCTTTGATCCACATTTATCCAACTCCAACAGTTCTTTCTCTGTACGTGGATAGCATTCTCTATCATAAGTCTTTCAGACCTGTCCCAGAACTTTGCATTGCTAAGAGTAGCCAAGTTTTAACAGTAGATCATCATACAATATTGTTGTTACAGTATACAGTGTTCTCCCAATTCTGCTTATTTTTTTTATTTATTTTTTTTTAAACCCTTGTACTTCGGTGTATTTTCTCATAGGTGGAGGATTGGTAAGGGTGGGCAATGGGGGTCAAGTGACTTGCCCAGGGTCACACAGCTGGGAAGTGGCTGAGGCCGGGTTTGAACCTAGGACCTCCTGTCTCTAGGCCTGACTCTCACTCCACTGAGCTACCCAGCTGCCCCCTCAATTCTGCTTATTTTGCTCTGCATCATTTCATGCAAATCTTCCCAGCTTTTTCTAAAATCATCTTGCTTATCCTTTCTTGTAGCACCATAGTGTACATCACCAACATGTACCACAATGTGTTTGGCCATTCCCCATTTTATGGACCTCCTCTCAATTTCCAATTCTTTGGCAACATACAAAGAGCAGCTATACACATTTTTGTACAAATAAGTCCTTTCCCCTATTTTATTCTCTCTGTGGGAGTATCCTCTATTTCTGTTGAGGGCCCCACCATCCTTCTTGTTTAATTGAAATCATTGAAATCTTGAAATCATTCTTCATTCTTTCCTCTCTCTTACCTGCTATGTCTAGTCATTTACCAAGTCTTGTTGAATCTTTCTTCATATTTTTCACATCTCATTCTCTCCATTCATATGTCCATTGCCCTTATTTAGACTCTCATCACTTCTCATTTAGATGATTACAATAGATATGACTAGCTGGAGTCCCAACTTCTAACCTTTCCATTTTTAAGCTATCCTCCACCCAGGTAGCAAATCAATCTTCTAAAAGAAAAAATCTGGCTACATCATTCCTTTATTCAAGAATCTTCAATGGCTTCTATCCTTGGGATAAAATACAAAGTTCTTAGTTTGGCATTTTAAATTCCTCACAATTTGGCTCCCTAAGTTTTCTGGTTTATTGTACATTGTTCCCTTCCATGCATTCTTTGTTTTTATCAACCCACATTTATTAAATGCCTCTTACATGTTAGGAACAAAGAGATAAACACTAGGGATATAAAAAAAATAAGCTCTCTGTCCTCAAGGATCTTACAGTCTAATGGCAGACAACATGTATATAAAAGTATACACAAGATATTTGCAAATCAAATATAAGATACTCTTGGAGGAGAAGGAACTAATTCTGGGGGGAGGAGAACTAGAAAAGACATCTGCAGTTGGTGGTACTTAAGCTGAATCTTAAAGGAAGATAAGTATTATTGGAGGAAGAGGTATAGATGGAGGGCATTCCAGGCATAGGAAATAATCAGTGCAAGTGCAAAAGATGGAAGCTCATATGTGAGGAATAGCAAGTAAAATAGTATGAAGAGAGTATAGAGGGGAGACATGTATATGTAGACTTGTTGTAAAAAGTTTTAAATGTGAAAGAATTTATATTTAATTCTAAAGATAATAGTGAACTACTAATACTGAGTAGAGAAATAAAATGGTCACATAAGGAGACCAAATAGGAGATATTATAATAACCTAAGTAAAAAATAATGAAGCCTCAAATTAGAGTGGTAGCTATATGAATGGAGAGAAAGGAACATATGAACACATAAGAAAAACAAGATTTGGCAGCCAAATGGATATGTAGGCTAAATGAGAATGAGGAGTTGAAGATGATTCCATAGATAATTGAAAGAAGCATGGTACTTTCAATAATAATGAAGAAGAAAGATGGGTTTTGGAAAAAAGAAAATGAGTTCTTTTTTAGACGTGTTCACTTTGAGATACCTACAAGACACCCAATTTGAAATGTTTTAATAGGTCATAATGTGAAACTGGCACTTAAGAGACACTAATACTAGATATATTGATTTGGGAGTCATCTACAAAGAGAGGGCTATTGAATCACATGTGCTGACAAGGCTCTCAGGAGAGAAATTGTTAAGAGAAGAGGGTCTAAACAGTACCTTGGGGTACATCCAGAGTGGTAGGCTTGTCTTGGATGATGATTCTGTAAAGAAGACTGAGAAAAGTCAGATAATTAGGAAGAAAACCAAGAGAGAATAATGTCATAAAAACCCAGAGAAGAGAAATTATTTAGAAGGAGAAAATGTTCAACTGTGTCGAATGCTTCAAAAAGATTGAGAAAAGGTCATTATACTTGGCAATTAAGAGATCAGTGATGATATTGGAGAACATAGTGTTGAGTGACAAAGTCAAAAGATTGCAGAGAGTTAAGAAGTTCTAGCCCAAATGGCCCACTTACTATTCCCTAATTTCTTCTCCTATCCCCATATCATTTCTAGAATTGAATCCTTCCTTCCCTCTAACTCTTATAATCTCTAGCTTCTTTCAAGGCTCAGTTCATGTGCCACCTAGAGCTTTTGTAATCTCCTTAGTTATTAATGCTAGTGGCCATCTCCATCTGTATCTCTGTCGGTCTCTGTCCTTTCCCAAATCATCATGTATATATTTATCTATTTATATAGTGTGTCCTCCACCCCAACCCCACCAAGGAGAAAGTAAGTACCTTGAGGGCAGGGACTTTTTTCCATTTTGTTTTTTGTATCCCTAGATCTTAGCACAGTGTTTTGCCCATAGTAGACACTTGGTTCACTCAACTGGATTTAAAAGTCTTTAGCTTGTCTCAAGTATGAAAATACAGAAGAATTTCTCAGGCTCAATCTGTCTTCACAGGCTTACCCTACTTCATCCTTGGAGTACTGATTCAAGTGACCTTATTTAATCTTTGATGAGTAAGAGTCTTTCCTGTTCAGGTTTCAGGTCCAAAGCTTTGGCTTTTAGCCAACATAATACACTAAGGTCACCTCTTTCACCCGTGTGGCTAGCTAGAACCTGAAGAAACTCTTGCTTATTTATGAACTCTTAGATAGGCCTATTCCTCTTTTCTCATGATCTGTTAGTTATTCTCTATCTTATGTTATTCCTCCTGTATTAAAATAATCTGACAAGCTCTGTCTCACATCCTTGCACTCTGCATCCATAGTGATTTTGGATAAACCTATTGCCCTTCCCTTCTGTTCCTTTTCCATGTGCTTCTCTTGCTTTGTCACCCCCACCTTGCTTTCTCCCCTTTGTTTTTTGTTTGTTTTTTTTTCAATTCTCAGTATATCAGCATCACTCATTTATCTCATTTCCTGAGCATTTTTCTCTTACAACTAGCCCAATTATATCCAGGTCACCTTATTTTTTTTAATTCTTGGAGTCAAATTTCATTTGTATTTCAAAAGCAACTTCTTTTGGCTCTGATTACATCTTTTAAAAATGCTTAACTCCCCACCACTACACACACACGGTCCCCTACCTTACACTGTCTTCCCCAAAATTCACAATGGCTATTATGGGGAGGAAGGCATTTTTTTTAACAAGGTAATACACTAAATATGCTTTACACATGATCTCATTACAAAACAATAATCCTAGGGTTTTACTGGGGGCAGTATATTGAGAGTGGTTATCTTTCAAGGTTTTTGTTCTATCACAAGAGTACATATGTATGTGAAAACTCATTCTTCTAATTATTTAGCCACATTATAAAAGAAATAAAGGTTTCCTTTCAAAATGTTTACAATCAATTATTTACTGTCAAATGGTCCTTATTCACTTTTCTCTATTTTGGTGAAGAGGTCAGACACTTAAAAATCATCATAATTCTACTGTGTTAGAAGAGAGACTCAATAATAAGCCTGTTGAAAGACTAACAACTTGGAAGATAAAACCAAAATTCAGTCTGGATGCAAGGCATTTTAATGAATGTTAAGTTCAAAGGAAATCACAGAGACCAGTAGCTCTTGCCAGCTCTTGTCTAATTACTTCTGGTCTAATATGGTGGGTTTCCAAGAATTCAGCTGAAGTTCCCCCATGGCTTTGCTGAACAGACATTTGAGTCACCTACTGAGTTATATTCTTCCCTTGCTGCAAGCCAAATACTGTTTATATCCTCTCATGATCATGTGATTAAGACACTTCCCAAAGCAATACATTGAAATATTAGAATAGATGAGCCAGTAGGTTCTTTCTCTAGGTACCCACATCAGGGAAAAATTTGTCACTTTTCAGCCACCCTGACTTTTTATGAAAAATTCCATTCAGCTAACTGATGTGTTGTTCATCTTTGTACCTCTAACATGTAAACAAAAAGTCATTTTAAAATGCACTTAAAATCATCATAATCATGAATATTTTCCTTTTGTAATCTTTATTAAATAAATATGTATGAGGTATTTGAGATGGAAAGCTGGCCCTTGGGATTCCTTTTACCTGAATTTCTTGTAGAGAGATGTCATTAACCTTTAACTTCAGAATGATCCCCATCTTTCCCCCTTCAACTACAGCAATGCAACTGGGTACCACAGTGGATAAGGGGCCAGGCCTGGAGTCAGGAGGACCTGAGTTTAAATCTGGCCTCTGATACTTCCTAGCTATGTGACCCTGGGCAAGTCATTTAACCCCATTTGCCTAGCCCTTGCCCTTATGTCGTAGTTGTTACTAGGAAAGAGAATAAGGTTTTTAAAAAACACACCCACAAATAAGAGATAAAGATTGGGCCTCTGATTTCCTTGATGTCAGAAACTCCTTGGCTAAGGACATTTCTCAATTAATGCCAGCTGGCCCCTCTTCTATAACTTATAGCCCTAGAGATTTGCCTTTGGGTTAAATGGTTTGCTTAGGTTCACACGGCCAGTATGGGTCAGAGGTAGACTTGAATTAAGGATTTCCTGGGTCCAAGATTAGCTTTCTATGTCATACTACCTCATATAATGTCGGTCAAAGATTTAAGAAAAGATTAAATGAAATAATAGATTTAGAGGTAGAAAGAACTTTTAAGACCTTTAGTCCAACCACTTCGTTTTTTAATATTGTAACTGAGACCCAGAGTAACTTGCCTAGAGTGACACAAGATAGATAATGACAATAGTTTAAGCAGTCTCGTGTTTTGCTTTGTTACTGCCAGAACTCTAGTGACTTTTATCTACATAATCTGAATTACTGAAACATGCATTATATTTTATTTTCTCTAAAAAATATTCTCCACTTTCTTCTCTTCTCTTCCATTATATACTTCACAATTGATTTGTATTACAGAACATAAATTATGGACTCTAGAATAAAGAAGGAGTTGTTATTTACACTGTTGCCAAAAAAGCATCCTTTACACATGGTTGAAATATTGCCACAGAATACAAACTGTACCTTACTCTAAGATAAATATTTTTTTATTAGAGTGAATGTTTCTAGACCCATTCTTGAATATATAAGACTTTGGGAGGAAGGGAAGGGTTTATATTTAATAGGATATGATTCTATTCCACTGTGAGACCTTAGGAAGTTCTTAACTAGGCAACCTCCTTCTATAAGCACCAATGTTTTCTCTTCCTAATCACTGTATTTGTACCCTGATATTGGTTGGGTGAAATACTAGATTTTACTTTCTCTTGCCTTCTTCTGGAAAAGAAATGGAAACACTGACACACTTTATCATCATCATCATCATCATTTTAAATTGGCAGAGGGATAGGGACAGCAATAAGGAGTTAAATGACTTTAACAAAATATCACAAAAACTAGAGGCACAGTAGTCCTAAAATTAGTCCTATAAACTCTGTTTTTCGCTAATGAGTACATCCACTAGGTGATGAGTCCAAGAGTTGGAGTCCTAGAAAGAGTCCAGAGTCAGACTAGAGACACAAAAATCTGGGTTTGAATCTTGGTTCTTCTGCTTAAAGGATCATAGATTTAGAAGTAGGAGGGATTTTAGAGGGCAATTAGCCCAACTTTCTCATTTTACAGATGAGGATCCAAGTCTGAAAGAGGTTGTGAACTGTCCCCACGATCCCACAAGTTAGTAGTAGAGTCAGAATTTGAATTTTTTACATTTTACCAAGCTATGTAACTGGTCATTTCATCTTTTGAAATTCAGTTTCCTCATCTGTTAAAATGAGAGAGAACTTGACAGATAATATCTAAGGTTCCTTCAAGGTCTAAATCTTTTATTCTATCTGCACTGATCTCCTAAGCAAAGAGGTATTGACATATATAAGGATTCTATTGTCTGTGGTTCAATTGGATTATTAGGATATGCTTAATTGTAATAGAGTTAGGAAAATGAGTTCAAATGTGGCCTCAGATACTTACCATCTGTGTGACCTTGGACAAGTCACTTAACCCTGTTTGCCTCAGTTTCCTCATCTGTAAGATGAGCTGGAGAAGGAAATTAAAAACCTTTGCCAAGAAAACTCCAAATGGGATCTCAAAGAGTTATATATGATTGTACAATAACTAACAATTGGAAGATAGGATGATTTCTTTGTGCAAACATATATACATCCCTTCATTGTAATCTTTACAATTTCTAAATTTCTTCTAAATTCTCTTCCACAGAGGTCAGTTTTTCAAAGGTGTTTCTAGGTAAAAGTTTTATTAAACTTAACATTTTTGTTAACCATACTTCTTCCTTGATTTCCAAGCCTTTAGAACGCACCTACTTTGTGCCCATCACTTGGAAATACATAGAACAAAATGAAAGTCCTAGCTGTGAAGGAGGCTCGCATTTTATTGGGGGGATAATGACATATACACCAGTAAGTAAATATGCAAATATGTTTTAAAAGTAAACACAAAGGAATTTGTGGGGTTTGAAACTAGATCTAGAAAGGCTTCAAGTAGGAGGTGGTAGTTGAGGTTAGCTTTGAAAAAAAACTAGGGATTCTAATAGGCCCAAGTATTTTCCAAGCATGGAAAGCACCCATGTTAAAAGGCTAGGTAGGATTCCTTACTTAACCACAGCTTCCATTTTTGAATCTTCAAATCGTAATAGCCTACTAATCTCTTGACACTGGCTTATCTAGTCTATCAACCACCAGCTAAACAGCTCTGCAGTATGTGGGGCCCAAAGGAAAGGAGAGGGGCCAAGGCTAACCCTAGTGTAAGTTTGTTGCTGGAACCCTCTTTGCAAAATTTTGATTAGGGATCTAAAATTTAAAGTCTGTCATGGAGAAAGTAAAATGATAATGGTGCTGATAAACTACTCTTTTAGAAAATCTATCAGTACTAAGTGTGCTGAAGAAATTACAGGAGGAAAAAAAATTACAGTTGACTGTTTAGGGCCTTTCATAAATTCTGAAAAGTTGTAGATAACTGTAGATAACCGAGCAAGCTTTTCAGGGAACTTTACAGGAAGTGAAACCCAGCAGACAGACTGAGGAGTGAGTGAATTACTGCACTTGACACTTGATCCAGTAAATCATTGCATAACAATGCAACTGCTCTGTTTCCTTGGAGCCCTCATATTACCCATATATTTATTGCTCACATACCCCAGTTTCTGCCCCAAAATCAAAGGGGAAGGATTGCATAGAAGCTACAATGATACAACGTTCATCTGTGAAATAAAAAGGGAGAAACCTCTAATTTTTATTTGTAGCTTCAAGACAGTTCCAGTTTTGTCTATTTTTTCTTTTTCTTTTTCTTTCCTTCTTTCTTTCCTTCCTTCCTTCAGGACCTCTTTCTCTCACACTACATCCTCTACTAGCCTTCACTAAGATATGGCTCTCCTCTGATTATGTTATATCCCTGGCTAACTTCTCTAGCACTGGCAATACTCCCACACTCCACAACACACACATACACAAACACACACTGGTATTGAGAGGGAAGGGGGACCCTTCTCACCAAAGCCAGCTTTTCAAACATGTACCCTTGATTCTATTCCATCTTCTCCAGAAAATTGAACCATCAATCATTCCGTCTCTTTCTAAATTTAAACTTCTTCCAAACTACAGGTTCTTTCCCTGCCAACTTCAATGTCCTCAGGCTATCATCCCATATCTCTTCTCCCTTTCTCAGTCAAAGTCCCAGGAGAAATTGTCTCCTCAACTTCCTCACTCAAATAGGGACTCTATTTTCTCCTCTCACTCACTGCCCATTCCTTTGCAGTCTAGCTTGTGTCCTCATCATTCAACTGAAACTACTTTCTCCAAAGTTACCATAAATCTCTTTATTGAAAAATATGATGGTCTTTTATCAGATTTTTATCTTTCTCAATGTATCTGCAGCATTTGAAAACATTGGCTATCAAGGGCAGCTAACTGGCTCAGTGAATGGAGAGCCAGGCCCACAGACAGGAGGTCCTGACTACAAATCTGGCCTCAGACACCTTCTGAGTGTGTCTTAGGCAAGTCACTTCAACTTCATTGCCTCTTCCTTACTCTTCTTCTGCCTTGGAACCAATGCATAGTATTGATTCTAAGACGGAAGGTAAGGGTTTAAAAAAAATGTTGGGGATCTTTATTGGGGGGGGGGGTTGAAACAACCCTTTCTCTCTATTCACACAGGTACCACCTTCATTTCTGTTCTCATTCCTTTTCTCCTAGATTATTGTAATGGCCATATAATTGGTCTTCCTTCCTCAGTTTCTCCCTATTTCATTCTATCCTATACCCTACGGCCAAAGTGATTTTCCTGAAACGTGTGTCTCATCTCCTATTCAATAAATTTCAGTGGCTCCTTATTGCCTTTAAGATAAAAGATAAAATCTCCTTAGCTTTTAAAACCTCTCACCACTTAAACCCAACTTATCTTTTCAATCTCACTGGACATTATTCCCCTTTCCACACTCTTTGATACAGCTAAATTGGCCTTCAGTCTATTCTTCAAAAACCATATGTCTATATCTTTGTACTAGCTGCTCTACCTCCTGAATTATATTTATTCCTCATAAAATTTATCTCTTTCTTCAAGCTGCAGCTCAGACATCAACTTCTTCAAGAATACTTTCTTTTTCCCCAAAATAGTAGTGCTTACTCTTCCTCCCAACTACCTTACATTTATTGTTTTCCTACTTATTCTCTTTATGTTGATTCTACATATACATGTGTATTTGTTTCCTCTCTCATTAGAATATAATCTCAAGAATAGGGGTTGTTCCCTAACACAATGCCTAGAACACCTTGGGTGCTTAATAAATATCAATTGATTGACTAATGGCTGATTGAATAAGCAGAAAAAAAATGTCCATCTTTTCTTTATATTAAGAAATCTGATAAAGCCGGGGTCATCAAAACAATATGGTACTTACCCTTACCACTCTTCTAAGTAGGAGACAATACACAGAAGTTAAGGGTTTAAAAATTTAAAAAATAAAAAATAAAAAAACAATATGGTACTGGCTAAGAGACAGAAGGGAGGATCAGTGGAATAGACTTGGAGTAAGTGACCTCAGCAAGACAGTCTATGATAAACCCAAAGAGCCCAACTTTTGGGACAAAAATCCCTATTTGACAAAAACTGTTGGGAAAAATGGAAAACAATATGGGAGAGATTAGGTTTAGATCAACATCTCACACCCAACAGCAAGATAAATTCAGAATGGATGAATGATTTGAATATAAAGAAGGAAACTATAAGAAAATTAGGTGAACATAGAATAGTATACCTGTCAGATCTATGGGAAAGGGAAGATTTTAAAACCAAGCAAGAGTTATAAAAAACTACAAAATGTAAAATAAATAATTTTGATTATATTAAATTTAAAAAGGTTTGTACAAACAAAAACAATGCAACTAAAATCAGAAACAACAAAGTGGGAAAAAATCTTTATAACAAAAAACTCTGACAGAGGTCTAATTACTCAAATATACAATTAGCTAAATCAATTGTATAAAAAATCAAGGGATTCCCTAACTGATAAATGGGCAAGGGACAAGAATCGGCAATTTTCAGATAAAGAAATCAAAACTATCAATAAACACATGAAAAAGTGTTCTAACTCTCTAATAATTAGAGAAATGCAAATCAAAACAACTAGGTCACACCTAGCAGATTGGCTAAAATGAGAGAAGGGGAGAGTAATGAATGTTGGAGGGGATGTGGCAAAATTGGGACATCGATGCATTGCTGGTGGAGTTGTGAACTGATCCAACCATTCTGGATGGCGATTTGATAAAAGACTGCTTGCCCTTTGATCCAGCCATAGCATTGCTGGGTTTATACCCCAAAGAGATCATAGATAAACAGACTTGCACAAAGATATTTATAGCCGCACTTTTTGTGGTGGCAAAAAACTGGAAAATGAGGGAATGCCCTTCAATTGGGGAATGACTGAACAAATTGTGGTATATGCTGGTGATGGAATACTATTGTGCTCAAAGGAATAATAAACTGGAGGAATTCCATATGAACTGGAAAGACCTCCAGGAATTGATGCAGAGTGAAAGGAGCAGAGCCAGAAGAACATTGTACACAGAGACTGATACACTGTGGTAAAATCAAATGTAATGGACTTCTCTACTAGCAGCAATGCAATGACCCAGAACAATTCTGAGGGATTTATTGAAAGGAATGCTACCCACATTCAGAGGAAGAACTACAGGAGTAGAAACACAAGAAAAACAACCACTTGAACACATGGGTTGATGCGGACATGGTTGGGGACGTAGACACTAAATGACCACACCAATGCAACTATCAATAATATGTAAATAAGTCTTGATTGATCACACAAGTTAAAACCAGTGGAAATGCGCATTGGATATGGGGGGAGGGGGTGAAGGGGGGGTGAAGGGGAAAGTAAAAACATGAATCATGTAAAAAAATAAAAAATAGAAGTCTAAAAAAAAAAAAAGCTCAAAATACCACCACCACCCCCAAAAAAAGAAATCTGCGGGATTCAGAAATGTCTTTTAGAAGTTAGCACATTTCAGATTCTCCAGATAAGAGAAAAACAGAAAGCAAGGAATTCAAGGAAAGGCAGTTTTTTTACATTAGACTCCTAAAGTTTGCATTAACTGGATGTCTCTTTGCATACAGTCACTTTTTATAATGATCTGAATGTAAAAGGCATAATCAGCCAAGAATAACTGCTAAGAATAGCTGACTCCTTTGGCTACAGAGGAACTGCAAGGCCAGCATAAAGAGGTTATAGTCAATCAAATGAACCCATTTATGCCTAAAACATAGACCCTACCAGAGTCACCAGATATGTACTGGTACTGGGTATTTATTTTCAGGTTTAGGAAAGGAATGTTAGTGGGAACAGCTATACTATGCCAGTATTTGGGCTACATTTCACTAACCATGTTCTCTGATGTACCAGTTCCAATATAAACAATAAATGAAGAATTCTGAGTTACTGCTTACATGGCAGTCACAAGCACTATCAGGCTCAAGGACCCCTAGGTTAATTTTTGCATCTCAACAAGAATTCAACTCAATACGCATTGCTGAAAATGTACTATGCAACAAAAGCTAGGCTAGGCAATGGGGAATTTAAAAAATTAATTAAGTGGTTCCTGTCCATAAGAAGCTCAAATTTTAAAGGCACCAAAATCAAGCTAAGTAGTGAATTACCAGAATCTTGCTATCCCAGACAGGGAGGAGAAATTTAGACCCAAAAAATTAAAAAGAAAAAAAAAAAACAGCAAGCAAATTAGAAGGCCAAATGTCCAGATGCAAGTAAAAGTCATCTAAGTGATGGTACTATCATTCATCCACATTCAGTGATTATGAGATTTAGATATACTTTAATCAGCAAGAGAAACCAAGTATACTAAATGCCTAACTTTATATGATACTAGATGAGGTACTAAACTAAGGGAGCCTTTCCTTTCTAGGAGCCCACAATCCAAGATGGTCAGTGCTACTAAACATATGTGTGTGGGACATACACAGAATAAAGATGATAATCAGAGGTGTCAAAGCCCTCAAAATTCCCAAGAATGGCAGGAACCAAATTAAAATGTAATTGGGAACTGTTTAACAAAATAAATAAAAATATAGCATATTTTGTTCAGTTGTGTCTGACTCTTTGTAACCCCATTCAGGGTTTTCTTATAAAAAATACTAGAGTAGTTTGTCATTTCCTTCTTCAGCTTATTTTGAAAAAAAGAAACAGACTTAAATTACTTGCCCAGGGTCACAATTAGCATCAAAGGCTATATTTGCACTCTTGAGTCTTCTTGACTCCAGGCCCAGTACTCACTGTGTCACTTAGCTGCTCCACAATATAGCACAGACAATGTAAATTTGTGGTTTTCTAAATCAATATGAAGCCAGCAAGAATCCTTTTATGTTCAGTTTGACACAACTGTTAAGGATGATGATGATGATAATGATAGCTAATATTGATAATAAGACCGTACTGGCGAACCTATGGCATTTGTGCCAGAGGGGACACTCAGAGTCCTCTCTGGGGGAATATGTGCCATTGCCCCAGCACAGAGTTCACCACAATTCTTTACTAGAAAGTCAGAGGGATATAGGGTCCAACTGCTTCCCTGCTCCTCACTTGAGGACATTTCTCACATCACCTGCCCCTCTAAAAGGTTCGCCATCACTGATATAAGATTTGCAAAGTCCTTTACATATATTATCTCCTTTAATCTTGGAAACAACCTATGAGACAAGTGTAATTATTATCCTTGTTTTACAGAGGAGGAAACTGAGGCTTTTCCATGGATATACCAGTGCTTCACCTAGTTTATCCCCCCTAAATAAAATGGAATAAAAAATCAAATAGATGAATTAATGAAAAGCATTTATTAAATATTTTCCATGTACCAGTTATTATGCTATGCTTAAATACAAATACAAGCAAGACAATCCCTGCCCACAAAGAGCTTACATTCTCATAAGGGACAACAATATACATGAAAATATTAGAAAGTGTTTACATCACAGACAATTCAGGGATATGGGAAATTTGAAGATTATAAACAAAGATGAAAATCTGGGGAAAAAATAACTGAGTTCCATGTCTGTAATGGATGGAGTCATTTTATCAGAAACACTAAGGACCACTTATAGCAGCATCCCATTAACATAATAACCCACATTTATATCATGATTTATGGTTTACAGAGCACTTTCTTCACAAAGAAGCAGGCAATAAAAGAAGTATTATTCTCATTTCATAACTGAAGGAAGTGAGGTTCTGAAATGTACTCATGAATACTTAGGTTGCCAGTAGTCTAGATGTAAAGTTCTGGTCTGTTAACTCCAAATTCAACATTCTTGCCACGCACTACATCTCTATTCATAGACTGAACATTTAAAGAGTAAAGTTCATCTACCATAAGGTAGCATACCCCCAAATTAGTGAATTATGAACAAAATTAACATTAAAAACATTACATGTGCATGCATATGCAAGCATAATTTTAAATAAATGTTATTAATTATTGTGATAAAAGGGTCCTATGTACGCCACATTGCCAAGGAGAATTTTTTTAAATAGATATATTTAGATTACTTGAGTAGCAATTAACAAGTTAGAAAACCACAGTGATTGTGTCCATAATGCTTTACATGTATAAAATGCTTTCCACAAATTATTTTATTATCTTAACAACACTGTTGTGTTATTAATAATACTAACATTTATCCAGCACTTTAAAGTTTACAAAGTGCTTTATAAATATTATCTAATTTATCCTTACAACTCTAGAGGATAGGTGCTCTTATTATCCACTTCTTACAGATAACAAAACTGAGGCAAACAGATTAAGTGACTTGCCCAGGGCCACACAACTTGTAAACATCTAAATTAGGATGTGAACTCAGCTCTTTTCATGTCCAATACTCTTATCTCCACGTTGGCAAACCTACTGCATATATGCCAGAGGGGGCTGATCCCCTTCCCCTCTCCACACGTGCCTAAGGGCATTTCTCACTTCACCCAATTGGAGCACTTCCTCCCTCCCCCATCTGGGGTGATGATGTAGGGTGAGGTTGTAGTTTGGGCACTTAATCTCTAAAAGGTTCACCACCACAGCTCTATGCACTATACCACCTAACTGCCTCAGCATATTTGCAATATAAATAATGCATTTGAAGATATTATTTGAAACTAGGTCTATTACTTGATTTAGTATGCTTTTTAGTCTCAAAAAGTAATGACTCTGTCATGGTCCTCTTCACAAAGTTACCCATAGGTCTCAGGTCATTTCTATATGACAATCAAATTGCCCCAGTTATGATTGATTCCCTTTTTTTTAGTCTTAAAAAAAAAAACACTCACTAAATAATCCACCACATCACTGCACAATCAGATTAATTTATTAAGGCAATCAAAATTCTGAAAGTTTTGTACTCCATTTATTTTAGTCCTCTGTATCAGCTGGGTCTTTTTTCTGTTTACATAAATCACTAAGCAATTGATTGGATCTCTACATGGTGAGTCTGGTCACTCACTGATAGCCATAATCTTGCCTTGTTATAGAAGTTACACAGTATGGGTTCAGACCACTGCTGGCTATTCTAGCATTCTCTCCTCCAGAAGCCAGTATCTATTCTCTGTGATCTTAATACTAAACAAGGACCACCCTTCATCAGCCAAAGGGGAGAATTCAACTCAGCAGTTTCCCTATTTCAATCAACCAACAAGCCTTTATTTAGTGCCCTCCTTCTAGATGGTAGAAGCTGTGCTAGTCATTTAGCCAAAAGGCATTTATAAAGAGCCTACTATGTGCCAGGAAACATGCCAAGTATTGGAAACATAGAGGTGAAACAAAGTTCCTAAAGCAAGGCGAGGCTCAAAGACGAAAGTGAAACTGTTCCTAGGGAACTCACTTTTGATGAGGGGGGAAACTGTGTGGGTACAAAGAAGCAGAAAATGTATACAATGTAAATATGAGGTAGTTTCTGAGTGAGAGGGCCTCTTGGAGGAAGTATCTCTTAAACAGAGTTTTGAAACTAGAATGCAGAATGATTCTAAGGCCAAGGTGAGAAGAGAGTGCCTTCTAACCATGTCATACCTAATGGGAGATGGAATGCCATGTGGGAGAAGGACCAACCAAGCAGGCCACTGTCACTGAATTGCAGAGTGCATAAAGGGGAATAATGCATAATAAAAATAGAAAGGTAGGCTAAAGCCAGATTGTAAAGGGCTTTAGACGCCAATCAAAGGAGCTTGTATTTAATCCTAGAGGCAAGAAGTACTCAATAAAGCTTCTTAAGCGAGTGGAATGATCAGAACTAGGAATTCAGAATTCAGAATATCCCTTGGCAGTTACATGGAGGATGGGCTTGAGAAGGAGAGCCATGAAGCAGGAGACCATTTTTGTTGTTGTTCAGTCATTTTCAGTCATGTATGATTCTTTGTGACCTGATTTGGGGTTTTCTTGGCACAGATACTAGAGTGGTCTGCCATTTCCTTCTCTAGAGCATTTTATAGATGAGGAAACAGAGGCAAACAAGGTCTACTGACTTGCTCAGAATCACAAGGCTAGTAAGCCTTGAACACAGTAAGTAAGATTGAACCCAGGTCTTCCTGACTCAGGCCTTGTGCTCAGTCTGACTCACCACCTAGCTGACATTTATGAGGTTATTTCAATAGTTCAGATGATCAGAACCTGAATTTGGGTGATTGCCTTATGATTGGACAGAAGTTGTGGGCATAGAATATACAAAGCTTAGTAAGTATTGTTGGATGTGGGTGGGGAGAAAGAGATTAGAGAGGAGAAATCGAGACAAGCAAAAGTTAAATATTTTTGTCAAGAGATGATTAATAGGGAGAGAGCAAGAACCAGTGGATAACAGTACACAGGAAGATGGTGATGTTCAATGAAAGGCAGGAAGGAACTATTATAAATGAATCTAAGGTTCCTTATCATATTGAAGCCTAATTTTAAAGCCTTCCCAGATTAAAATGCAGAGTTGCATAGGTTCAGAGGCTGATCTCATTTAAATGAGCTCTCACTAAGTCACTTATGATATGGTTATTGATTTAGAGCTGAAAGAGATCTTAAGAGATCATCTCCTACAACTTCCTCATTTATAGATAAGGTAACAAAGGGCCAGAGAGGTTAAGGTGTTATTTTCCTGAGGGAATCTCCTAGTCCATCTTCCATCATTTTCTCACAAAAGTATATAAGTGGAAATATCCTATCCCAAAGAAACAGCAAGGTTGATTTAAATGCAACTCATAATAAAGTAATTTCATAAGACTTCATTTTTGTTTACAAGATTTTAATACTAGTCTCATCCTCATGATGTTTACCGAACATTTATCTCTTTAATATTCACAGTAAGATAAACAATCTTAAGAGTTCTTTATTGAAAGTCCATAATTTAAAACATGTGTGTTTGTTTTGGTTGCCTTTTTTTTTTTTTTCTGTGCACTATGCTTCCTAAAGAACAGAGTCCCTGCCAGAGGTTCCCTCCCACCCTTCCTCAAATGTTCCAATTTAATCACAAGCTATGAAGTAGAAATAGCTAGACTTTTATTGTCACAGACCAAAGAATAACACTCTACTGACAGCTCTGCCAAAGAGACCATTTTAATTGCCAAGTTCAAAACCAAAGTTTTTTTCCCCCTTAAATCCCTGAGAATGCTGCATTTTTGAGTAGTTGAGGGAAGAAATTTCATCTCACTGTTATTTCACTCTGCTTTGTAACAAACTTTTGGAATTCTTTCAAGACCTCATCTTAATAACCTTCTTTTTTCAGGCTATTCTCCTAATTTTGAAGGGTGTTTAAGTTTAACTGTAGAGGGCAAAGATAGTGTGTAGACACAAATCAGTGGGTTCAGTGGTTTAACCCATGTACCCCACGTAGCTGAAACTGGCTGCCCTTCCAAATATGGGAGAACCTAGATAAATATCTAGCCTCCAAAAAGTAAAATGACAATATTTGTTTCAAAAGTAACTATAGACATGGTATGTTTTGTTGCTTAGCTGCAGTAATTAACCATCTCCCACAGCTGTGCAATAATACCACATGTGATCCTGGTAGAGAAAGCTGCTTTTGTGGCAGAGGGAGGGGGGAAACCCATGGTGTTTTGATAAGGTTTTGCATTGTGGAAGCTATCGTTGATGTTGAACAAAACAACCTCATTATTTCTTGGTTCCATTCAAAACGCAAGTGTGGTAGGGGGGAGGAGAGGCAAAGTCAATGTTCTTAAATGAAAAGAGAAATAACCGAGGGGGTAGTGAAGAATCATTAATTTCAAGTCGATGAGTAGGAGTCTCAAACTAATGGTGGTGAGAAATAAAATTCACTGCACCTTCTGAGCTGAAAATCCTGCCCCAGTCACAACGGAAAATGGCCTGCTTCTCTTAGCCTGGTTCCCACTTGCCTACTTCAAAAAATTACCACACCAATTTCTACAAGTGGTATGATTTTCTAAAGAGTCACTCTGTGCTAAAAGAACGAGGTTAAATTACTTTACATTAGCATCACTAGTACACAGTATTTTCTATGTTAGACTCTGACTACTTCTATTTGTGCCATATTTTCACAAGAGAAAAATCCCCCATGCCACTGATGAGGGAAAATAAGAGAGAATGTTGTTTTCCAGTACAGTATCAGACATATTTTGATGACATAACCATTTTAGTAGACTGAAGAAATCTAAGCAGCAATAAAAAGCAGAAAAGGAAAAGAGCATCTAGCTACCCTCATTCAAGTCACATGGCTCCAAGAAATGGCAGGTGTTATTGCTGATCATTGTCAGTGATCTTTGAAAGACTAAAGAGAATTGATAAGAAACTGCAAGACTTAAAAAGAATAAACATTGTCCCAATTAAGAATAAAAAAGTGAAATGTCAACTTATAGATCAATGAGTTTGACTCTGATTCTTGGAGAAATATCTAGAATGTGTTTTAAAGTCATTAACAATAACAGTCAACAAAAAAACAATCAAATAAACATTTTTAAACAAATAAGCAAAATCTTACCCAACCCCTTACCCTGACTTTCCTCAAGATAGAACCAAAATACATAACAAACAATAAAATATTCTTTTAAATAAAAACAATAAACAAATTAATAGGATGTTCTATATCTCCTTCTAGGCTTGCCCAAAACCCGATTCTCTTGGGCCCTATTTACCTTCCTTCTTTCTTTCAAGAATGGGATACTACCTCATTAAAACCAGCAGTTAAAATTTCAGTATGACATGTATAACCCAGATTGAATCACCTGCCCACACTGGGATGGGGAGGGGAAAGGAGTTAAGTTCAATAATAGAACTTGGGAAAACTCATGTGGAAATTTGTTATAACATGTAATTGGTAATAATGTAAAAATAAAAAATTTCAACATGAGTATTTATACCTTGGCAATTAGCAAATGCTAATTAAACGTTGTCTGCTTTTAAATTGTAAGTTGAGGGCAGAGATTTATTTTTAATTAATAATTTAATAATTTCTATTAATTATATTCCCCATTCTTTTCATAGTGCATGGCATATACAGGTACTTATAAATGTGTGTTGAAAATGTGTATTAGATTGGATTTACCCATACAACTCAAGTGATTAGAAAAGAACCATTATGGCTTTGTCAAAAATAAAATAATTCCAGACCTTATTTTGTTTCTTAGGACAATAATTTGGTATAATGCCTAGATGTAGTTTGATATTGTTTAGCTAGATTTTGGCAAAGCTTTTGACAACATGACATGTTAACCTTGTGAACAAGATAGATATGTGAGAAGGTTTGGAACTAGTGAATGGATAGATCCAAAAAACAGATCATTAATGGTTCACTGTCAACTTGGAAGGAACTATCTAGTGAAGTGTTCAAAATATCTATACCTGGGCCTGTCATATTTAAATTTATTAACAGTTTGAATATAGAAGTGAATGACATGCTTATTAAAATCATAGAAGACACAAATCTAGGAGTGATTCCTAGAAATTTGATGATTAAATTAAGATCCCCAAAGACCTTGACCCTAGAACATTGGGTCAAATCTAATACTGAAATTAAATTAGCATAAATGTAAAATCCTACCATTTTGGTTAAAAAAAATCAACCTCGTGAGTGTCTGATAGGGATGATATAACTAAATAGAAGTTAATGAGAAAAAGATTTTGATAAGTCACATTGAAAAAATGCTCTAAATAACTTATAGAGAAATGTGAATTAAAATAAATCTGAGGTAACATCTCAGATCCATTATATTAGCTAACTTGACAGGAAAAAAAAAGATAAATGCTAGAGTGGATATGGAAAAACAGATATACTAATGTACTGCTGGTGGAGCCGTGAACTAATTTGACAATTATGGGAAGCAATTTAAATATATGACCAAAAGCTATTAAACTATGCATACCCTTTGACCAAGCAATGCTACTAATAAGTCTATTCCTCCAAAGAGATCAAAGGAATAGGAAGAGATCCCTATGTGCAAAAAATATTTATAGTTCTTTCTGATAGTGGCAAAGAATTGGAAACTGAAGGCATGCCCAACAAGTAGGGAATTGCTGAACAACATAATATATGAAGATGATGGAATATTGTTGTGCAAATGATGAAGGGAGTGTCTTCAGGAAAACCTGGAATGACTCATATAAAGTGATGGAAAGTAAAATAAACAGAATAATTTCTATATTAATAGCAATGTGATAAGGATCATCAACTTTAAAGACTTAGTAACTTTGATCAACACAATTCCAAAGATCTCATGATGAATGAACTTCCATATGAAGAACTGATGAAATCAGAGTAAAGATTGAAACATTTTGTTCTCTTTATTTTTTCTTTTTTGGGGGGGGGGAGTAAAGACTGAAACATTTTGTTCTCTTTATTTTTTCTTTTTTTGGGGGAAAGGGGGATGGGGGCAAATGGTTAACATAGATTTGTTTTACATGACTATTGGGAGTTTTAGTGTATATCACAAGTTTCAGTCAACAGTGTGATATGGCAGCCAAAAAGGTGTGAAAGTCTAATATAATCTTGGGCTGCATTCTGTCCTACTTAGACCTCAACCACAGAATTGTGTTTAGTTCTGGATGATACATTTTGGGCAGAAAGTTGATGATCTGATGTGTAGAATGGAGATATAGAGTTTCAAGAGCAGGCCATATATGGGCCATTTGTAGGAACTATAAAGGTTTAGCTGGTAAAGACCTGTGGGAGTTGAGAACTGTCAGCAGGTATTTGAATGACAGACATACTATAAGAGAAACTGACCTTATTCTACTGGGCTTCAGAGAACAGAACCAGGAACAATGAGTTCACAGAGACATACTAAAGCTTGAAGTATGGAAAAACTTCCTACTAAGAAGAGCTATCCAAAAGTGAGATGGGCAAAAGTTGGTTGGTTCCTGCATTGGTCTTTAAGCAAAAGTTGTTTGACCAATTGCTATATTTGTTTTAGGGCAGGGGTCGGCCACGTATGGCTCTCAAGCCATATCTGGCTCTTTTGAGGGCCAGATGTGGCTCTTTCTGCAGGAGCCATAAAGTCAATTTTTTTTCAGGTGCTGTTACAGGAGCGCACACTGTGAGTACTGTACGGCTCTCATGAAATTACATTTTTAAAAATGTGGCATTTATGGCTCTCACAACCAAAAAGGTTGCCGACCTCTGTTTTAGGGGAATTCTCATTACAGTACAGATTGGACTAATGGCCTTTAAGGTCACTTCTAAACCTGAGATTCAGTGATTCTTTGAATTATGTAATATTCAGCTGCATAAAAAGTAGGTGTTCTATCTACCTCCTCATCAAAGATTCCCTTGATTCAAACAAAAGGAGCATTAGCTAAAACCAACATTTATGTAATAGCTTCCCTGAAGAGTTAAGATCATGGCCCTGTTTTCTGAAGTATATTTTATTTTTATTATCAGTGCCCAATGTACTTCTGAGATACAGGAATGTTGTTTGTTTTGGTTTATAAACACAGATAATCTAAACATGGATGATTAGAATTTATTTGTGTTAAAAATCCTTTCACCCTGTGCCACAGTCAGAGTCCTTGTTCAAATCCAAATCATCTTTTTGTTGTTGTTTTGTCATTTTTCAGTCATGTCCAATTTTTAGTGACCTGACTGG
Organism: Gracilinanus agilis; assembly: GCF_016433145.1. NCBI lineage: Eukaryota > Metazoa > Chordata > Mammalia > Didelphimorphia > Didelphidae > Gracilinanus > Gracilinanus agilis. The sequence continues at coordinate 465,228,776 of NC_058132.1, read as the reverse complement.
TTTTCTTGGCAAAGATACTGGAATGATTTTGTCATTTCCTTCTCCAGCTCAATTTATATATGAAGGAACTGAGGCAAATAGAGTTAAGTGGCTTGTCTAGGATCTCATCACTAGTAAAGGGTCTGAGGCCAGTTTTGACCTCAAGAAGATGTCTTCCTGACCCAGAGCCCAAAAGTCTATCCATGCTAAATCACCTACTCATGGACAGTTGCAACAGCTCAATTTAGCTGCTCCTTTCTCCAAAGCACCCTATGTAGAACAGCAAGAATCAGCGATCTTAACAGTTGTTTTCCGCTCCTTCAAAAGTCAGAGTGCCTCCCGATCAAGTTACCAATCAGAAAAAAACTATCAGTCACGAAGTTCAAGGCTCTTCCCAAATTCTCCTCTCTTCCTTAACTTAATTACCCTCTACTGTGATGCCTAAAGTAGAGAGCTAACTGGAAGCTCAATAAATTCCAAAAATTGCTACTTCAAGGATCGGTTATAAAGACTTTGGGATAGGAGTAAGGGACAGACATGTAAAGGTCTTCATAATCTGGCCTTTTTCTACTTTCAGGATCTTTTCCTACTTAATAATCCCTTCTACACAATCTATAATCCAGCTATCCTATTTGCCGTACTCACATTTGATGCTCCATTTCCCACCTCTATACTTTTGAACTGTCTATCAGTTTTCAACATGCCTAAAAAAATGTTTTTCTTCCTCACCCCTGCCTTTCAGAATCTTTCATTTCCTTTAAGATTCAACTCAAATGCTCCCTTTGGAAGTCCCTTCAATTACTAGATCCTTCCCCTTTAAGGTTATTTTCCATCTATTCTGTGTGTGTGTGTGTGTGTGTGTGTGTGTGTGTATGTGGTATGTAGCTATCTATTTATATCATCTCTTTTCTATAAGAATGGAAGTTCTTTGAGGGCAGACATTGGGAATATAAAAATATTTTGTATCCTCAGTGTTTAGCACTCAGTAAAATCTATAGTTATTAACCAACTTACTATACTATAGTCAAATACACCTTTCCTTTATTCTGAGATCTGAATTGCTCATGCCTGTTCCTAATCATCATATAAACTATTTCCTCCAAGTATACTTTCTTTCTAATTCTTCACCTAAATATGACCCTTCTTTGCTTCAGAATACCATTGACTTTTTTCCCTCAAAGCTCTCTTTGGCTAACTTCACCTGATAAGCATTCCAAGTACTATAACAACACTGTGTACAATGTTAGTTCTGTGTATGATTTTTTTCTAAAGACATCTAATTAAATCATCTATATATTTATGTTATCAACATCCACATTGCTATCCTTTCTTCTATTGATTGTGAGTTCCACAAGGCAGAATTATGTCTCCTAGTCTGTTCTGTACTCCAGCGGGAACTAACTAAATATTGATGATTATGAAGACGATGATGAAAAGAGATGGCCATAGTCCCATTAGCAGGAGTTGTCTGCATTCCCATGCCACTACCCAAGCAGATTTAAAGCAAAGTTATAAATCGAATAGAGGGCGAGTGTGTCAGAAAACATAGGTTCAAATGTTGAACTGGGAGGTATTAGGTAACAGTATATACATGCCATTCTTGTCTTTTGTTATAATAGGTAACAGGCCCTCTGACATAGTTCTCTGTAACCCACATAAACTTGATTCCCAGGTTCCCTTTCAAAACAGAGGAATACGAGAGTCTGACAAAAAAATCCTAATAGAATACTAAGCCACCTTCTGACACACAGACATACGCCAGGGTGATATTCTTAATGAGAAGACAAAGACCTCAAGTTCTTCTCAGAGACTATTGTCTGACAGACTAAGAAAACCACAAAGCAACCTAGCAGTGCTGCTATGCATCTCCCCATCTGCTTAAGAGCTTCTGTTCTCTCAGCCCACTTCAACCTGGGAAAAGGGAGGGGTGAGGTGGAGGCCAAAAAAGGTGAAATCATATTTATTGTTATGAGAAGAAGAATGTTTTCAGCTTTCATCTGCCATGAGCGAGTAATCAAAGATGGCAGCAGACACACTTTTAGTTAACCTGGTATGTGTTCATTAAACAGCAGGGGATACACAGAGTGTTTATTTCAATAAAAACAATTAAGCATATACATTTTGTTTGTTCAGCGTTAATGATTCCCTGTTGACAGAACTGCACGGAGAGTAGTTCTTGAGTTTCAAAGCATGATTATTAAACAGAAATGACTGTCAGTCTAGTAATTTGGGTAACTGCCAAGTCAACGAAAGGTAAAGACAAGAAAGAAAAAGAGAGGGTAAAAGGACTGATTATCTGTAGCATTTTTTTTCTTCTATAGGCAAAATGAGCTTGGAGGTCATAATGCTTATCCTCTGTCATTAGCACAGCTGCCAAAATGAAATCCTTGCCACAATATTAGTGTGTGACAGGACTGATGTTATCATTAAGGTTGGGAAACCACTTCTAAAATGTCTTTAGGGTACTTACTGAGATGAAAGGTTAATTTGGGAGGGTGGTAACAAGTTAAAATGAAATCCATTAGCTGTCCTTTATGTAAAATAAAAACCAAATATGGAGCTCGATTTCCCCAATGCCAAGGTCACTCCTATCCACAGTATATCGCTGACCTAACGGGCTGAATCTCCTCCCTGTATACCTAACTCCCACTATCCTACCAGACAGGAGGAAATCTAGGTCATGTTTTCATTGTAACGATGGAAACATGATTCGGTTATCTTGAACTCAAAAAAAAAAAAAAAAAGGTAAAATGTCAATTTGCAATAATAATACTGCTTCATATTTATATAATACTTTAAGGTTTGTCATGTGTTTTACATACATTATCTTATTGGAACTGAACAATTCTGCAAAGTAAGTGCTTGTATTATAACCAAAATACAGTTATCTGATTTTTTTCTGCATTCCAGTTTAATGAAGAAAAGAAAATTAAATGACAAGAAAACAGGTTCTAGGTGATTTGTTAGGAAGATTCACTTCTCAGGAATATCTTGGGGTGGGGTGGGAGGGGGAGTGGTCAGTAAAAAGTCAATTCAAAAGTCTCTACTTTCTTGAATAAAGTGATTGTTAACCTAGTGGTCTGATGGTGTTAAACATAGCAATCAAAGAAAGAAAGAATTATTGCATTGAATCAATCAACATAAGTTTATTAAATTCCTAGTATGTCCCAGGAGTTATGCTGAGCACTGAATATATAATTATAAGTATAAAATTGTCCTGTCCAGTATACTTAGTCAATTAATGGACAAGATATATATTTTAGAAAAGTCTCAACCTTTGAGACAAGTTTTCCGAAGAACCTGGAGTAAACCAAGAGGTTCAATCCATTCCTTAAGCATTCTGTTAGTAAAAGATTAACTGTGCTTTAAAATAAGGACACAATTGTCCTTATTTTAAATTTTATTTTATTTTTCAATTAACAAACATCCATTTTCTCTCCCTTCTCCTTCCCTTCTCTATCTCCCCCGCTTTATGCCCAAACAACACAAATGAGCAAAACATCCATTTTCTCTCCCTTCTACAACACAAATGAGCAAAACTCAGAAAAAAATATGCAGAGTCAATATAGCAAATCCCTGCATGTCCAAAAAATGTAGATCTCATTCTGCTTCTTGAGTGTATTACCAAGATATCAGGAGGTGGGTATCCTGCTTAATCTTGGATCTTCTGGAGTTGTGGTTTATCGTCATTGAACTGGTCAAAGTTCTCAATTCTTCTGGATACATGTTTCTTTACATTTTTGTATAAATTGTCCTCCAGATTTTGCTTATTTTATTTTTCATCAGTTCATAAAGGTCTTCCCAATTTTCTCTGAAACTGATCTTTTCATCATATTTTAAGGAACAATAATATTTCCTTAATTCCACATACCATAATTTGTTTAGCAATTCCTCAATAGATGGGTAGGCCCTTAGTTTCAAAGGCATTTACTTCTACAAAAAGAAGTACAATAAATATTTTTGTACATATGGGTTCTTTTCCTCTTTCTTTGATGTCTTGAAACCACTATGCCTAGCAGTGGCACAATTGGGTCATGAGATATACACAGTTTAGTGACATTTTGCTAGATGTTTCAAATTGCTTTTCAAAGTGGATGGGTCAATTCACAGTACCACCAACAGTGCATTATGGTATCTGTTTTCTAGCTGCCCCAATAACATTTGTGATTTGTCCTTATGAAAGAGTCAATCTTAGGAAAAAATAAGAAAAAGGGAAAAGTAATAAAGTAGAAATGTAAACAACTTGTAATTTTAAGAACAGAAAAGGCTGTCCTTATTTAAAACAATTTCAGTTTACCCTACTTCACAGAACCAGATTGATAAAAAAGGAAGTTGGAGAGACATCGACTAGTCCCACATCCTCATTTTACAGGGGAAAAAACCGAGGCATAGAGATGGAAAAGACTTGCCAACATATAGAGTTAGCAAGTGTCAGAGACAGCACTCAAACCCAAATCTCCTGATTTTAAGTGCAATGCTCTTTTTTATACCAGGGGGTAGCTAGGTAGTATAGTTGATAGAAACTTAAATCAGGATAAACCTGGATTCAAATCCAACCTCAGACACCAGCTCTCTGACTCTGAGCATCACTTTGCTTTTGTCTGCCTTCATTTCCTCAGCTATAAAATGGAGATAATAATAACATATACCTCACAAGGTGGTAGTAAGGATCAAATGAGATAGTATTTTTAAATGAGATAATATTTGTAAAAAGTGCTCAACAGTGCCTGGTACTTCATAAGTATTTATTCCCTTCCTCTCTTCCTCTTTATTATGCTATAGCACAAAGCTATAGAGAATAATTAAATAAACTTTTGAGAAGGAAAGGGGATAGCTTTTTTTATTCTAATTTTTTAGTCATTCAATTCATTTCAGCAAACTTTTTTTTAATGTTAACTACTATGTGCAGAGCCCTGGATTAAGCTCTGATGGAAGTATAAAGTTTAAATAAGACATCATTCCAGTCTTGGTGGAGCATAGTTGGGATATGATATATACATAACTACACTGTTTGATAATGTAATGAATGTATTGTTCTTCAATTGTTTTTCATTCATGTCCAGTTCTTTGTGACTCCAAAGTTATTGGTATCACTCTCTTTTCCAGAGCCAATGAAGTTCATTAGCAAGACAAAAATCAGGAAGACAGATAACCCAGGATGCAGTGGATAACCACTTTGATGGTCTTCAATGTCTGACCAAGCTCTAAGGGCTCCACAGAGCTGGCTTCAACCAGCTTCATGGCTGTTAGGACAATCTGCTTTCATTCATTCTTTCTGTCAGGGGAAGTCTTCACATGCATAATGAATTTAAATTAACTATAGCTCCCAGGTTTGTTTTGTTTTGTTTTTCACATGTGTGAAATATATGTATACTGTTGTGTGAAATATATATATATATATATATATATATATATATACTGTTGGTTCTTTTTTTTAATTTGAACTATGCATTTATCCCTATTAATATGCCTCTTTTCACAGTGTTCTCATCATTCTAACCCATCAAAGTCTTTTTGGATCCTGATTCTGTTATTTGACATGTTAACTTTCCCTCACATTTTCATGTTATAATTTTGATAAGCATCTTATTTATTTTTTCATTCAAACCATTGATAAAAGAAAAAGACTAAGAATAATTTCTAGGGCACTCTAGTAGAGACCTCATTCCAAGTTGATAGTTGAGCCATTAATCACTTCTTTTTGTGTCTGATCATTAACCCAATTCTAAATCCATGTAATTGTATTTTATTGTAAACTCCATCTCTTCTTCTCATTCATGGAATATTATGGAAGATTTTGTCAAATGATTTGCTGAAATTCAGTAATGTGCTACAGCAGTGGTGCTCCAAGTGTGGTCCATGAACTCTCAGGGGTCCTCAAGACCTTTTCAAGATGTCCATGAGATCAAAATTATTTTCATTATAATACTAAGAAATTATTTGCCTATTAAATGGCTCATCCATTTCCCAATTAAATATCTGTGAGGCTGGATTTTATTCCTATATTTCAACCAAAATAATATATTGCAACTAACTGAATGTAGAAGCAGACATGAGAATCTAATTGTCTTCTTTTAAGCAGACATTAAAAAGATTAGCCAAAATATGTAAAGCAATAGTATTCTTCTCACTAAAATTGTTTTGTTTTTAGAAAATATAGCTGTTTTTCAAAAAATGTTTATGTTATGAGGTTATGGGTTTATTATTGATATTTTAATCAGTTTCAATGTACAATAGAGTATTAATAGCTATAACCTACATAGATAAAAGCTCTTCTCTACAATTTTTAAGAATATACAGGGACCCTGAAAACAAAAAGTTTGAAATGGCTACTCCAAACATTTTCTTGATCTTTTAAACTTGTTATCTTTAAAAATGAAAGGAAGGAAGGGAGGGAAGGAAAAGGGAGAGGGAGAAAAGGAGAGAGAGAGAGAGAGTAGTAGTAGCCCTAAACTTGATGAAGCCATACTAATTCTTAGTGATTATGTCCCTTTCTATTATTATTTCTATAAAATTTCTATTATGTCTCTTTACTATTGTTGTTCTGTTTCCCATTGTCCTTGGTAGAAAAAAAAAACCTAAATAAGGGTTGAGTAGTTCTACCTTCTCTCTGTTATCTGACATCAATTCTCATAAAAAATAAAAAAAAATAAAAAAACAAATAATTAGAAAGTTTTACTAACACAACCAAATTAAATCAACCATCCAATGATCGATAAAATGCTTGGCAATTTACCTGCAGATGACTGAACAATGATAACTAACATCATGGATGAAAGGCATTCTATTGTTTCATAACCCTTAATTTTTAGAGTATTTCCCTAGAGGATGGTACTTCAAGGCCTTAATATTTAGTTTGTCTATTCTCACTCTATGTTCAATAATACACCTGATAACTACCTACAGAAATGAGAACTACACATATCACTGGCAGATATCCTTCAAATTCTATCTATAGACACAACTAAAAGGTCACTTTTGGCATTGAGATCAGCTATTATTTAAGTGAAAGTCTTGGGAAAGAATATAAATTCAAAGAAAGGAAGGCAGAGGGAGAAAAAAGGGAGAAAAGAACAAGAAAAGGATTTAGATACAAGAAAGATTTCAAAGTAGAATAAGAAATTATGGAAGATTAAAAATGATTGGTTTCTCTGCTGATACGTTGAGAACCTGGTTTGGGTTAAAGTCAAAAAACAAATACCATAAAGATATATTAAAGCACAACTTCAAAAATTTATACCATTTTTCTATACTCCCTAGAAGTAACAACAGATCAACCTGAAATACAACATCAGAGATAAGATGGTTCTTTAAGATTTTCTTACTTCACACTTGGATGATAGCAAAAGTCTCCTAACAGGATCCCTTCTTTCCCATCTTCCTAATACAATCAATCCTATAAACTACCATCAGGTTAACCTTCCCAAAATATTATTTTCATCCTATCAGTAGGCTGCATACAAACCATCAGTGGCTCCCCATTGTTTATAGTACAAAGTACAACCATCCCAACATGGCCTTCAAGGGTCACCATGATCTTACCCTTTCCAACATCATGTCTTAGTATCGATAATGCACAAACACTCTACTCCAGAAACATTAGTCCTAAACATCAGCACCTACCAAAAAATACCTGCCTTTGCTCATATTGCTCTTCTTAATGAGTCTTCCCTTGTTTTCCTTCATCTTTTCCTCTTTGTGATCCCATTTGGGGTTTTCCTGGCAGAGATACTGGAGTTGTTTAATTATTTCCTTCTCCTTATTTTAGAGATGAGGAAATTGACGCCAGCAATGTCAAGTGATTTGCCCAGGATCACACAGCTAGTAAGATGAATCTTCCTGACTCCAGGCCTAGCATTCTATTCATGAGACTGCCTAGATTACCCCTCTTCATACCTATTCTTTAAAACCTCCTTTATATCTTACTTCTTCTGTGTAGCCTGCCCTGAATACCACACTCTCAAATTTCTTTGCTCTATTTTCTTTCATGATTTTTCTTGCCCCCTTTCTTTGCAACATGTCCAATGTGGAAATATGTTTTGCATAACTTCATTTGTATAATGAGTAGAGTATTTTTTGCCCTCTTGATAGGTTGGGTCGGTTTTCTAAGAAAAACAAGGATTCACAACTAAAAATAAAATTTTCTGAATTAAAAAAGGAAATATATTTGTCTCCGCCATTCATTTGATAATTATATACTGCTTTGTAATATTAGTATGTATGCATGTCACATTCCCCCCAACTAAGCTTCAAACTCATTGAGGGCAGAAACACTTAGCAACATTGGATGGAAGGAGGGTAGAGCTAGAGGAAATAAGCTTCTCCAAAATAAACTTCTTCCCTTCCCCACCTACCTTGTGAGAATACAAGTATTCAGTGTATTCCCTTCTCCAGTTATCTTGTACAGTATTTACTTTCTTTCTACTTATATCCCAGTTTGGAATGCAAGCTCATATAGTATTTAAGGACTGTTTTCATTTTTGTATTTTCATTCTCAGATCTTTCAAATACTATGATTTAAAATCAGGTTTACCATCAGAAGCTATAAATCAGAAAGCAGTTATTGAGCACCAGTCCTGTCAATATGCTTTCTAACCTCCAAACTCATTTGCCAATTCCTTTCTCTGATCTTTAAAATTTTCAGTCCCTCTATTTCTACTTTCCTTCTACCAATTCATCTTCTCTTTCTTCAAATAGGATCAAGCTAATTTATAATTGTGTTACTCGCCATTTTTGTTGCAATTACCTGAATGATCTTGGACAAGTCTTTCCACATGACTAGACTTTGATTACTCATTTGTATTTAGCACATGCCCCAAAAAGGCTCCTCAAAGGAGAATGACTTGGACTTCACATAAACTCAGGGTCATCTTGAGAGGAATCAACCCCTCTTAAGGGTCAGTTTCTCTGTCTGATTCTATATTGTTATGAGCAGTAAGGGGCTAAGGAATCTAGTGATGGTTGCTCATGGGGAGAGACCCTAACCACAGCTAGATGTGAGTATAAGATTTATTCCCCACACCAGCTAGGCTAAGCCTCCTTTAAACCTGAAGATTCTTTGCTAACCACAAGCCTTAGTAACCAGTCAAAGCAGACAGTTGGGTAGGAGTAACCAGGAAGTTGAATGTAGGTTCCTGAAACCTTAGGTTGAAATGAAGGATTACCACTGGCTTGGAAATGGCTATAGCCAGCTGGAGATATTACCAGGATTGACTACTTCAATCTAGTTACTGTCACTAAGGTAAGAAGTTGGCGTTCAAAGATTATTTTAGGCTTTAGTATCAGACTGGGTTTATTGATATCAAACTGAGGGTAGGTAAGAGGAAAAAGGAAAGTGAGTGATGGAACCCTAAAAGATCTTGCCTAAGTATTAAAACTAAATAAATATTAAAACACAAGTTGTTCCCTAAGGTTCAGAGTATGGGAAGACCTTGGGGATCTCTTCCCAGCTCTGTTGCTGTTTGTTGCTGAGCCCAGAGGCTACCAAAACTCCTGGGTCAGATGCTGTTGTATTTTTGAAGTTAGCTGTTCACTCTTGCTTGATTTAAAGGTTGTTGACTATGCCAATAAGGTATTGATTTGGCTAGCAATGAAGGTTGTCCCTACCTGCCTGCCTAATCCAACTCCCAAACCTCCAGGGTCCCAGTTTGGCACCACCTCCCTAACCCAAGGAGATGAGAGAAAGAAGTGAAGTCTCAGGGGTTTGTGGACCTCAATTTATACCTTGTCCTTAATTGTCACCTTGGCACATGCCCTGGGATGCTTTGCCAGGTTCTGTGTTGCAAAGTGGCAAACCGCTATCTTGTACCTATAGAAAATGGCTGTCCATTTTTGCATATCACAATACTCACCCTAGAGTAATAGAGCTCATGCCTAAGATTCCCTCAAAATGTGTATAAACGGGACCTTTCTTACAAGATATTTGGCATGCATTGTGGCTATAAGGCATAGAGCAGATTTTCTTCTTTTCTTTTTTAGCATTCCCTTACTTTATTATTGTGCCTCTTTGCCCAATATAAATAATGATTTGAACTTTGAGGGGGTCCTTATCTCATTCTCATTTTTTTTGGCGAAGATCAAATAGAAAATTTCCTTGGACAAGTCACATTTTGCAACATCATCATCATCACGGTTATTCATAATGTAGGGTTTTCTGCAAACACTTAAGGCCAACTACAATCTGACTTAGCCTACTTTTTGAGCTTTATTTCATATTAGTTCTCATAGTCTTCAGAACTAGAATGTAATTACACTCTCCTCTTTTACTTTCCCACACACACATGCACGTACCCTCATCTCTTTCTCTCTCAGGTATTTATTTCTTCCACCATAAAAACTGCACAAAACCATCTGTGGGACTACTAAATAGATATCTCTAATTTACCTTAAGACTTGCATTCTTTGAGCAACTCAACAATTATCAAGAGGACTGAAGCCCCTCATTGCATAGTCTTCAAGATGATCCTAAGGGTGGTGCCTTTTATTTCTGAATAGGGTGCTATTCAGGAAAACTTTTCTTGATAGCTATCACTTAATTCCAGAACTCAGGAGTTCTTGAACTCCCGATTACTGATGAGGTAACCCTCAAAGTTGGACATGTCCATTTCTTTTAGGATTGTCAGTCACCGCCCTCTATTCAGAGAAGGAAACAGAAAATCAAGAGATGGCCACAAATGCACAGTCTAATAACTTCCAGTCCCAGACTGCATGTAAGCACATATCTCATAGAGTCATATGTTTCTGCTAGAGTTAAAAATTGCATCCTCACCCCACTGTACTCCATATGGAAGTACAACAGAGAGAAAGCACATTGAGAAACATTCAAAAGAGGCATAAGAAGCTATTTCTCCTCATTCCTTATGAAAATGTAAGATGTATCTCCTCCTCTCCTAGAGGAGGAGATTCCTTTGAAAAGAATCTATCCTCCAGGGCCTCAGTCAACCAACAAGAGAAGATTCCAACTTTTGCCATTCTTTTTATTCCCCAGTACTTAGCAGGGTACTCAGCACATAGTAGGTGTTTAATGTTTGCTAACTGACAATAATGAGAAGATAATCCCGTGCCTGGAAACTGAGATGAGTTCACTGTTCCCCATCAGCAAGGCATCCTTCAGCAAGTGGCCAAGTATACTTGTGCAGCTCATGCCTAACAAATGTCCACACTCTGTAATCTTACCAAGTGGGCCAAGGGTAAAATAAATTGGAAGTTTCCATCATCAATGCTGCAACATGTAAAATTAAGGACTAAAAAAAAAAGTCAAAAGCATTTTTAAAATGGGGGAAAAATGAATCTTTCACATGATGGCTAAGGGGAGAATTCTTAAACAAGGGAATGGGATCATAAAAGATAAAGTAAATAATTTCAAAAACACAAAACTGAAAAACCTTAATAATAACAAATCAACATATCTAAGATTAGAAGGAAAATTGTCAATTGGTTAAAAAAAATCTTTGCCTCAAATATCTCTGACAAGGGTCTAATATTCAAGTTATGCCAACAATTAAAATAAATACCTAAGACCAAGAACCCAATGGATAAATGATCAAAGAAGATGAACAGTTCTCAAAGGAAGAACTACAAATCAATACAATCACATGAAAGATTTCTCTGAATAAGAAATGACAATTTTAATAATTCTGGTTTCTCCTCATTTTTACCAAATTGGTTGATATAATAGAAGATAGAAATCAATATTGGAATGACTATAGGTAGGCAGGCACACCATTCTGGAAAACAATCTGGAATTACACTAAACATTTTGGGGCAATTGAGGTAAACAGAGTTAAGCAACTTGCCCAGGGTCACACAGTAAGTGTCTGAGACTTAGATTTGAACTCATGAAGATGTCTTCCTGATCTTCCTGATTTCAAGCCCATTGCTCTAGCCACTGAACCACCTAGCTGCCCTAATCTAAATAGAAGAACAACATACCCAAATTGTTTAATTATGACCAAGAATGACCCCTGAGGTAAAAGAAAAATGAAATAAGATATACTTGGCCTTCTTTTACTAAAGAGGTAGATGATTTGGGATATAGAATATTGCATGTGTTATGGAACACAGTCACTGTTTTTTGTTGGATTTTGAACTTTTTTTTAAAAATTTAACAAAATTATGATGGAAGTTTCTTAGAGGAGAGGAAAGGGATGTATTCAGAAATAAATGGGGTGTAAAAATCAAGCAATAAGCATCATTTTGTTCTTAAGGAGGATTGAATTAAATGAACTCTAAGACTTATTCTAACACTAAATCCTAGGATCCTATAAAGTAACCAGAGTCAATTCTCAGTCATATCTCTTTCACCAGCAATTCCACATTTAATTATATTATTTTTCTTGTAGTTTTCACTATAGTACTTTGTAATTACATACTTTCACCTGGAAATGTTTTGGGGGGGGGTTTCCCCTTCATTTTGCAAACTCTTTGAGGGTACAGATGATCACTGACATGTATTATGTATTTTGTACCCAAGATGGCCTCTCTCTAGTCAAAGAGATTTGTTTAGATTTATCTAAAATTTTCCATTCAATTTAACAAGTATTTATTTTTTAAAGTTTTATTGATGTGCTTTGTTTCTACAGTGTTAAAATTTACAGATTGCCCCCTTTTCATGAGAAGTCTCTTTTTAACAAAGTAACACAGTTAAGTAAAACAAATCATACCATAGCGACCTTATTTGAAAGTGCATACAATATTTCATATGTATAGAAAATCTCCTTCTTTCTCTAAAACACACATACACACATACACACACACAGAGAGAGAGAGAGAGAGAGAGAGAGAGAGAGAGAGAGAGAGAGAGAGAGAGAGAGAGAAATCTCTTTTCCTTCCCTGCTATTCCTCACCCCCTTGAATAAAAAATATTCTTATAACAAGTATTCTAAGTTGAGCAAAACAAATTCCCTTATGGCCATGTTCAAAAATATATGTCTCATTCCACACTTGTAAATCCATCACCTCTCTGATGCCATAAAAGTTCCTGTTACTGAAAAGAGCTTCCTTTAAGTCCAAACTAAAATCCTATCTCCTATTGGAAGCCTTCCCCAACCCCTCTTAATTCCAGTGCCTTTCCTCCATTAATTATTTGCTTTTTATCCTATATATATAGCTTGCTTTGTATATATTATTGAAGAATCTCCATATTTATAAGGAAGGTAGTTGCTGCCTAACAGCAGGTTTCTTTGTTCATAGCCCAATGTGGCTGTATAAAAAATAAACTGAATAAAAGTATTTATTATACAATCTCATTTTGCAAAAGACAAACCTGACATGACTGGTTATACTGCCATGGTGTAATTAGTGTCTCTGAATTTCTCTGGGTCACCAAACCTGCTTAATAGGGAACAGAGTCCAGGCCAATTATTGGTCTAAAGTGTTTTTATTTTAATTCTCTCCTTCAAAGTCTAACTCAAGTACCACTTCACTTCCAGGAACTCTTTCCTGATCCCCACAGCTACCATCACTCTCTCTGGAAATTACTTTGTTATCCCCATTAGAATGTAAACTCCCTGAGGGACAGAAACTATCTTTAGCCTTTATTTGTTCCTCCAGTGTTATGCACTGTGTCTGGTACATGGTAGATGTTTATGACACAGCAATCTCCCTTTCGCCTCAGTTTCCTCATCTATAAAATGAGGCAATAACATCTCTCTTTGTGAGGATCAAAACAGCTAATAATTGCAAACTGCTAAACACAGTGCCTGGCACATAGCAACTGCTACATAAATATTAGCTATTAGTATTATTTTAATTATCATTCCCATCCTTTTACTCTTTCCTCCCTCCAGGAGGCTATAAACTCCTTCAAGGCAGGGAGTGATTTTGCTTTATCTTTGAACACTTCACACAGTACCTTACACATAGTAGGTCTTTAATAAAGGTTTGTTCAATTGAATTGAATGAAAATAGTATGGAGATCTTACTATTAGTTACTGTGATTCACTTTTATGTTATATACTTCAAAGGCTATGACTTCTGGCCCCTAAGACAGTTTCATGGCTCCTAGGGGAAGAACTATAATAGACAATGTCATATATTATAAATAATGTATCTGAGTTTCTCATGAACTAAAAGAATCTCAGGCTGGTAAGAATATTTAAGAAAAAAATTCCATTTTCTTTTTCTTTCAAAAATATCTGGGCAAATTCAATGTATTATAAAAAGTGGGTATTTGACAGCAGGATAACACCTATTTTAATATTAAAATTAAAATCAGTAAAAAAGGAAAAAACAATAGTAGGCACTTAATATTTGCTGAATTGATTGTCAGACAGGTTCAAAGGAATGTTAATTTTCACAAGCCTATGCTAATGAAGAACAGCAGTTTAGGTAATCTAAAATTGTGGATAATCATTTCTATTTGGTTTGGGAATACATTTCTCTACTTGAATATGGATGCATGTGACATTCTGAGAGAATTCAGGCTATTCCAAGCAAAATAATGAAGTTATGCAGTGAATGCCTGACGAGGCAAAAGCTAGAAATTTCTTCCTCCCAATCCTTCCTGGGTACCACCTCAGCCCAGGCTCCTGCTGTATTCTAATCGTTTCTCTCAGCTTTCTGAAAAACTCCAGTCCATGAGCATCTCTTGCTTTCTCTTTCTCTCTCTACCTGACCAGTCTTTCTGAATTGGTGGATTTCTTCAGCTCACTCTTGCCAGAACTCAGCAGAATGCCCCACACATGGTAGACATTAAATAAATGATCGCTGACTTGACCCAACAGGTCATTGGCAGTGGGAGAGTCATATCCATATGAAGGGTAGAGGTGAAGAAGTCTCAAGAAGAATATCTGCTTGCAGCCTAGCACAATTGCCTTGATTCTCTCCTTAATAAATCTTAGAGAACAAGTCAAAAGTGTCAAGTCAGCAGAAAAAAGAGTTGGGCTGCCAGTTTCCCAGAGATCACAACTCAAATGTGTTCCTAGACGGGGAGTATTTTGATTATCAGATGGTTTCATTGTTGTTATTCATTCTTCTCCATCATGTTTGACTCTTTGGGACTCCATTTTTGAAGAGTTTTCTTGGCAAAGATATTGGTTTGTCATTTCCTTCTCTAGCTCATTTTACAGATTAAGAACTTGGGCAAACAGGCTTAAGTGACTTAACCAGGGTCACTCGCATAGCCTTGTAAGTATCTGAGGCCAGATTTGAACTTAGGAGGATGAGACTTCCTGACTCCTGGCCAACACTCTATCTACTGTGCGACCTTGCTGCCCCATCAGATGGTTCATTATTGAAATACTATTATGTCCCTTTGTTTGTCCCTTTATTTCTCAGATTTTAGAAATGGTTAAAATTTTCTCAAGAAGATTGAATCGATTTCTTGTTTCACTGTAAACAAAATGACAGTAAGCAAAAGCATAATAAAAATTCCCTGTGATAGTAAGCACAAGGAATGCAGTCACCTAGAACTAAATACCAGTGTCTATATCCACATAAAACTGCTGAATATTGTAGTACTTTTTAAAAGGTTTGTTCTAGGAAATTTCCTATATTGTGTATCTCATTGGGCTGAAGTTGTAGCATTAGAAATATATGTTCCACATAAAGACAATTTCCCTGAGAAGGAACATTTTTTGACATTGGAACAACTTGCCAAGAAAGGTTATGAAATCTTATCTGGAGGTCTTTTACAGTAGAAGAGATTCTCATCTGTCAGGGATGATTGAGGTGCAGTTGTGCCTGTAGGCGAGGATCCTGGCTGGATGACTTCTCAAGGTCCTGTCTATGATTCTATGACTCTGTAAATCACATCAGGCACCACTGAAAAGCAAGCACGGCAGCTGGAATTCATTGTGAGGAATTCACTTTTCTACCAGCTTTTAGCCCATCATCCTGAATTGAGCTGACATGCCTCTAACCCTCATTGGTGTCCAAAGCTGTCTAAGCAGTCAGGGCAGCCACCATTTCAGGATGAATGAATGTATACAGGTTCCTATACCTGAGAAGCAGGGGTGAGGTCATTTCCTGCTGAGTCAGAAAAGGGGAGAATATGGGTGTCTGGATCTGATAAGAAAGTGGAAAAAAAGTAATGAAATCTATTGATAGAATCAGGAAAAGGAACTTTCATAAGAGAAAAATGTTCTCCTTCTAAAGGTCTTTAAATTCTCTGGTTTTATTGTTATCTGCTTTCTTTGGGGGAAATGACTGCATAAATCTTGTTTCAATACAATTGGATTGATGTACACATATAAATTTGAATGAAGAGAATCATTAATTCCATCTTGTCTATTCCTTTGTTTTGACAGGACCAACAAGCCTTTCAACAGATCTCTAGCAATGCTATGACTCCCAAGATAGTCATTCATTTATTCCAGATTTAAATCTGTCAATGCTTGTGGCCACAACTACTTCTTTGGCAGCCTCTTCCATATCTTAATAACCCTCTGAGGGGAAAAATTTTTTCCCTAGGATCCAAAATAAACCTCTTTTAAAAATAATTTCAGTTCATCTCCAAAAGCATTATAATCATCCCATAATGGAAACCAATTAATTCTGAATTTTTACCATGTTATCTATCTACTACCTCCATTTATTTACTGTTTTAACTCTCAAAGGCTTTCTTCCAACCCCATTCTCCTCATTGTGCACTGGAGAGTACTAGCAGTATGAACTAATGATCCATTAGAAGCTAACCCCCTCCTCACCATCCTAATATTCATCTAACCAACCTGTACGTGTATGTAAGATATGTATAAAGTGCCTATGCTACCACAAAAAGGAAGGCAAGTGAACCAGGGAAATAATGAAGTAGCAGCTGTTGTCAACACCCTCTTTCCTTTTCTGGGGGTTGCCTGCAAATGACAGGGGGAAAAAAAAGAAGAAAATAGAAAGAGACCTAGACGCCCACGTGTTTGTTTATTGTTTTGGGGGGTGGGGTTTTGAAGCTAGTTTCACAGGAAATTCAGCACTGCCTACAAATTTGACATGAGATATGAGTCACTTTTACAGATCATTCCAGAGCAAGTGGTCGTAGTGGAAGACAATTCCATTAGAAGGAGCTTTAATCGAGCAAAAGGGATAAAGAGATGCCCATCAATTGGGGAATGACTTGGCTAAACATGTTATGGCATATGATTGTGATGGAATACTACTGAGCTATAAGAAATGACAAACAGGTTAATTTTGGAAAAACATGGAAAAACTGACATGAAATTATAAAGAGTGAAATGAGCAGAACCAAGAGAATACTATATACAGCAGCAGAAATATTGTTTGAAGAATGACTTGTGTATGTCCATCTCCAGAGAAAGAACTGATAAATAGAAATAAGACATATATGTACATTTACAAATATATCTTCTTGTCAAATGATGCTTTCTCTAATAGGGGAGGGATAGGAGGAAAGGAGGGTGTTAACTGAGTATTTTAATGTAACAAAAAAATAAATTTATTTTAAAAAACAGAACAAAAGACCATTCCATTATTAACTTAGCAGGTGGAATGAAGTATCACTCAGATCAGGTAGTCTGGGGTTGGCAACATGACAATATCAAAGAGCATGTCTGGACTACATTGGCTTAAGAAGTACAACTTCACCTAGATTGAATTTACATCTTCTCTGAACAGAATCAATAGGAGAAGGACCTTGACTCTTCTCCACTCCATAGGACTCTTAATAGCTATCTTTTACTCTAGGCCATGGAGGTCAAAAGAAAGGTTGTGATTGAAGAGCTCCTCCTTCACATTGAGGGTGATAATTCTAGGAATTTCTCTTTACTCTTAGGGCAAGAAGCACCTGATGGCTGCCAAGATATTTAAGTTTAGGTCCCAGCAGTCCCAGCTGCTCCTAAATGCCCAGGAATTGGACTGAGGAAAGGGGCTTCAATTACTATCGGAGTGAACCTTGATTCTTCCCGTTATATAGGAAGAAGGGTACATATGAGTGAAAGATGCTTCAAGTCACAAATAATAAAAGAAATTAAATTTAAAACAAATGGAGTTTCATCTAAATCCAATTAACTAGTAAAGATTATGAAAGAAATAGTGCTTGAGGGGCTGTGGGAAGTCAAGAACACAAGAACAAGGTTGTTGGAGCTAAAAATCCAAATATTCTAAAAAACAACTTGAAATTATGCAAGAAAAGTTATTGAACAGTCATTTAAGCTAGCAATTCTACTACTAGAGAGGTACCTCAAGGTGGTCAAAGGCAGAAAGTTCTCATATATGTCAAAATATATATAGCCTCACTTTTGTGATAGCAAAAAAACTAAAAAAAAAATGGATGCCCATAAATCAATACAGTGACCCACACCATTTTTCTTCCACTTCACTTTTTCTTTCTTCCCTTTTATCTTCAAAAATTCTTTAGCATATTTGTAAGGCGTTCAGCATCTGATGCTATAGACCCAGTGGGGACTCTCATTAGACATGTGAAAAGGCACTTAAGTGCTTCAGGAGTTCCCCCTGATGATGCAGACTGTAACCCATCCATGCTTACCCATCCTCCAAAATTCTTATCCATGAATTCCCTTAAGTTCATCACAGAGGATCCTCTTGGTATTCTGGAGGACTTCCTTATTTTCTCCTGACATTGAAAGGGCAGTGGTAGAAGACTCTGGATGGTAACCTGTTGTACCTCATCTTAACAAAGGACCTGCATATCTTTTTATTTCCTATCACACAATTCCTTGATAACATCTTTTACTCCTATTCTTCTTCCCAGTTACCCATTGGTTACATGTTGCAGCCTGTTGACGATACCCATGCACCTTTCCATTGGTCTCTTTGTAATATTCATTTTTTAATTATTCAGAGGTCTTTGTATTTTGTGTCTCATTGCTAGGTAGTAAAACTAGAAGAAGATTAGTATTAAAAAAGATGGACTTTGCTTTCCCTGGAAGCTTGTAGCTAGTAAAGGAGCTATAACAAGAAATCCCTAAAACAATAAAACCCATTCTACTTCCTGTTCAACTGTTAAGACTAACTCACTGTCTATCTGCATTCTACCCCAGATACGCATACTAATGAACAAGCTGTACAGAGTATTCATCCCAATGCATGCTGAAATCCAGGCAATAAAAGACATCCTTCATTGATATGGTCTTTCCTTTGTGGGTGGATGGGCTAGTCTCCTTTGAATGATTACATATCTCTTCCTGGAGGTTTTATAATGTTGTGAGACTTGATCCTTGAGAGCTGGATTCTTGGAACCTCATGGGTAGCGCCAGGTTTGAGTCCTTGAGTTTGCAAGTTCAACACTGGACCTTTTAGAGAGAAATTTCCTAATGCATACTTTTCCTTGGAGGAAGAGAAGGTGGAGGAAGGCAATCCACATGGTTCTTGTGCAGGATTCTACTTGGAGAAAAGAGTTAGTGAATTCCTTGGGTTGGTACAGGTCCAGTGAAAAGCTCCAAAACATGTTCTACATTCAGAGAGTCTAAATGAGAGGATGAATTAGAAGTCTTGGGGAAACCATGTAGGATTCTGTGGGAGAGAGGGACTCATCAGAATGGCAGAGGGTTGTCCTAATACCACCGGTGCCCTGAAGAGCAGTTGCTTTTTGGGAGGGAAGCCTCAAGTTTCTACCTTCCATCTTGGGCCCTTATGAATACTTAATATTTTCTGCATTTTTCTGTAGGATAAAAAAAGTCTTCCCATACCTAGTAACTATATTTTATATTGATTGTCTGTACAAGATCTAGAGACTTTGCTACCATATCTAAGGGTAACCTAGTCATGAGTAGATTTATCCCAGAGATTTTCTTGGATTAATCTTGGTAGAAGAGGAAGAGTCAAAAGGAGATATATTGACTTTCATCCAGCTCCCCAAATGGGGCCAGTCAGTGTGAGCTGAAAACGCGTGACTGGGGCCCCCTGGGTCTTGTTATATAGCAGAAGGAGATTAGGATTCTCAAGTGGTGTTTTTAGAGGCTGATCAGTTATCATCAGTTAGATGATTTTCTTCAAAGGAAGTAAAGATAATGAACCAGATGAGACTTCTTTGTGGCAGAATCATGCAGTTGTTAGGGAGTCTGGTGTTCCTAGATGGCTTTCCCTGTATGTGTCTGTATGTGTTTCTCTGAGGAAAGCACATGTCCCAGACTTTGATATAAGTTTCCCTAGGTCTTGAACAGAGCTGACACAAAGGGTTAGTGGTGATGGGTGAGCCATTTCATATTCTTTGCCTGTATCAGAAATCTCACCTATCCAGGAAACCTAAACTTACCTGAGCACCTCATCATCTAATCTTGCTATTGCTCCCCTTCTCAGCCTCTGGACTTGACCTCTAAAGACCACATCCTCCTTCTCTGAGAGAATTAACTCTCAGCTTTGGGACTACTCCCTGAAGATAAGCTAGCTTGATAGGAAATTAAACTCACCTAATCCACTACTATGTTTAGCAAGGTCCAGACAATGCTTCTTATCCCAGCTAGTCATTGAACAGGAAACCAGGGCCATCTTGCCATCTGACCTACTCTCAAGCACCCTATCACATCTACTTCTTGTTCTAGGAATGGTATTTAATCATGAGTTGCCCCTGGAAAGACATGTAACAATTGACTCACCTCACAATGGCTCCATTCACAATCCCTACAACTCCCCAGATCAAAACTCCTTTTCCTGTCAATTATTCCCTTATGGAGGCTATCATAATGATAGCTCCTTGAGGTGAAGGACTAGATCCCTTTTGTATTCTCAGCTCCTAGAATGGTGCCTGGCACGTAGTAGATGCTTAATAATTTTTTTCATTCATTCATATTGGGAAAAATAAGTCAGTAGCAACAACTGGGTAGAGAATATGTTTCATATTCAGTCTAACAGAGTCAAGTTGGACCCAGACATAAGCGAGGATAATACACCCCCATAAAAATACACATAAGAATGTCTTGGGTGCTTGTGAGAAGCTTCCATCACTTGAATGTGAAAGGAAAATAGAGAAGATTAAATAACAAGCCTTTCTTGTGTGCTCTTTCAGAGGTGTAACACTATAGCTTTCTTGTGGATGCCAAGGCTTAAAAAAGGGATTTAAGTTAAGGCTGCTGAGGACAGAAGGGCTGTTGATGGATTGTAAAAGTAGGACAAGAGGGTAAAAGAAATATGTGACAAGAACATCTGCATAACCTGAAACACAAAAAGCAAAAGGATAAAGATACAGATGAAGAGAAAAATAACAACTCAAGAGAAGAGATTCAACTAATTAATTTAATATATTTATAATGTAGGAAAACATAATAATATGTCAGGTTATTGTAAGATATTTAATAAAATGAATTTCAATAATCTCAACTGAGATTTTAAAATCTCAAAATATAACCAATGAGGAACCACTTAATCCTCATTGTGGCCTGGTTCTACCAGATAATTGCAAAGCCAATATCATTAAAGTAGCTCTGAGCAACCCAACCAGGCCCTTAGAAAAAACACAAGGATAATAAGATTAACAGAAGGTGACTAATGTAGCATACTGCCATGGTTCCCTGCATCATCCCATGTCTTTCTTCTGCTCAACAACTTTGAGTAGCTCTCCACTGCCAGTATATTAAAAAAAATACAAAAACTCCTCATCTTCTGATTTAAAACCCTTCACAATCTGGTCTTCTAACTATGTGACCCTGGACAAGTCACTTAACCCCAATTGCTTAGCCCTTACAGCTCTTCTGTCTTGGAATCAATTCTTGGTATTGATTATAAGACAGAAGGTATGATTTTTAAAAAAAAAAAACTTTCATAATCTGCTTCCAACTTACTTTTCAAGGCTTGTTTCATTTAATTCCCTTTTCATACTCTATATTCTTGTTGGAATGGTCTATTTGCTGTTCCTTAAAATTAGCATTCTACCACTCACTTCAATGACTTTTACACCGGATTCTCAGACTGTCACATATACACTTCTCTGTTTATATGTTGTATCCCTCCCAGGAGAACATAAGCTCCTTAAAACTGAGGACTTTTTAAAATTTTTTCTCTATTTTCCCTAGAACATAGAACAAACCCCTTACTTATAGTAGATGTTTAATACATGTTTGTTAGATTTGGACTGGTTGGATTGGCCTTGTTTGACTGAATTAAAATTAATTGTTGGCATAAAAATGTGTATTTCCAATTTCTGTGCTTACTAAAAATTCTAAAGATACAAATCTTTGTCCAGACTATCCTTTCCACCCCATGCAGATGCTGCCACCAGATGTTCCTGGGACACTACTAAGACACTGATGGGAAATTAGGAAGTCCTCTGAAACTCTACAATACAGAAGTCCTCCTCCAGGTAAAAGGATGAAGCCTGGAGAAGTTAAATGACTCATTCAAAGTCACATACTTTTCTATCATCCTACAAATATATTCAAACCTTTAAAAAAATTCCTCTTGATGTGTCCATCATATCTAATTACTTTTCCACTTCTCCGTTCCATTTCATTGAAAAACTGATCAAAAAAGTTTATTGCTTGATTCCTCCACTTTTATTTATATATTTGTTATGTTATTCAGTTAACATTCTTCATCTCCTCCCTCCATTAGAGAAAGCATCATTTGACAAAAAAAGACATAAGTATATATAAAAGTATGTCTTATTTATTTCTATTACTTCTTTCTCAAGAAGTGGTCATACACAAGTCAGTCTTCAAACAATATTTCTATTGCTGTATAGAATGTTCTCTTGGTTCTGCTTGTTTCACTTTTTCATAATTTCATTCTTTTACTACCTATTCTTTCTTCAACTTCTCATAGTTGAGCTTCTGTCCCAATACTCTACTAAAACTATTTTCTGTGGTATCACCCATGACCTCCAAATTACCAAATTTAGTGGCCCCTTTTCCATCCTCATTTTTTAATTGCTTTTCTGCTACCCAGTAAATATCACATTCCCTCTCTCTTCCTTTGGTTTTGGCAGTAACATGGTCTTCTGGTTCTCTACCTCTCTATGTCTCACTACAAAGGAAACCAGAGGACAAGAGGAAGGTATATATAAAGTCATAGATTAGAGCTGATAGGGGAACTTT
Source organism: Gracilinanus agilis (assembly GCF_016433145.1). Taxonomy (NCBI): domain Eukaryota; kingdom Metazoa; phylum Chordata; class Mammalia; order Didelphimorphia; family Didelphidae; genus Gracilinanus; species Gracilinanus agilis. Next base: position 465,205,857 of record NC_058132.1, on the reverse strand, counting down.
CCATGGCACTTTCCAACTTTCTTGGGAGGTTGTGATATTCCCAGCTAGCAAATATTTGAGGGAGGATTTGAATATTTCTTCCTGCCAGCAAGTCAAGTGCCCTATCCGCTAAGCTATGCTTCCTTCAGATGGAAGGATGACTCCTTGATTCTCCTTAAAGAAGCAAATGAGAGTTTATAGAGTTGCTGGTGCATGTAAAGGTAATAAGAAACATCATTTTATGGAACACTTGATCATTTCACTTCAGGGTACTCATGATGAGTATAAATAAAAAACAGATATTATTGGATCCAGTACACTATTATTATTATATTATTAAACAATAACATAATTGTTTTATATAATATTTGTTTGATGTATTATTAAATTTGTTTAATATAATATTATTATATTATAAAGCCATAAAATAATTGGCAAATAGTAAACAAAACTTGAAATATACTTAGGCATCATAATGATTTAACTTGTGTACATTCAAACCTATACCACACACACACATACACACACATATACACACACGTCACATGCACAATTCAAATATGTCTATGCTTATATAATATCTACCTTTATGGTTCACTCTTTTTTATCAGACTCATGATTTTTATAGGTTTTGGGAATTCTAAGGAACTTACTCTAAAAATGCAGAGTTGCACTTTGTCTAAACCTTATAGAAAGAGAACTGGTGGGAAAACTGAAAAGTTGGGTAATGTGCTCTTGGTCCCACAGCAAGAACATCTCACGGTCTGAACTAGAACACACACCTTTCTGAATCTGAAGCCAGCTTTCTAACTACTATTCCAGGCCGTCTCTCATTATTCATTCACAAAATCAATAAATATTTTAGGATGCTTCCTGTGTATAAGACAATGTGGAATAGTGCTTAGTAAAATATGGATTTTCTCACTTTACTTCATGCATTGGTGATTTCAACACTTGTGCATACTTGATCAAAGCAGATCAAGATCCCTCCACTGCCCAGGAAGGAAGTCTCCATGAATTGTCATGGCCAGCAGATCCAAAACCTAGTAGCCAACTTTCTGGGGATGAGCCGCTTAAAATGTTAACTAGGTATCTCATATGGCAGACATGCAGTCTATTATGTGGTCCATATTCAAAATCTCCAGAGCAGCATGACCTCCCTGAGGTGGAGGATCCCCCACTATGGGACATTAGAGGAGGACTTTAGGATGAATACAGCTAGCTATACAAAGGTATACCCAGAAAACCATTATTTGCATGGTAAATCATTGAAAACAGGGTCATCAAATCCACCAGAATTGCTAAGTGAATGTCCTTTGATGGACTTTCACTTTCTCAAGACATTATAAGAACATGTACAAGTGTATGTGCACATATCCCAGAAAAACTTACATTTAATATCTGACTTACAAAATTAAATAATCTTTTGCGATGTCATTTTCAAACATTTCCTGTCTAAAAAAAGCTCAAGTCTTTCAAGTTATTTTTTCTTCTGCAAACAGTAGGAGCCTATTGATTTGGCACCCATTCTACCATTTCTCATGCTAAAACCAAAATATGTAAAGCACTGATCAGATCAACATGTTTCTTTATGGTGGTGTGTTTCTTTAACACTATTGTGTTCAATAGGGTGCTGCCTGGTTAAAAGAATTCATGTGGAGAATGTGTGTATTAACAGCCCCATGAGAGACCCAAAAGAACAAAATTTGTATTCCAGAGAACAGCCGAATACTTTCTGTAACTTCCAAACCAAAGAAACACAGGTAGGAAAATCTGCTAGTTTACAATGTCTCCAGGCAAGCTGTCTTCAGGAACTCATCAAGTACCTGACAGCTGCACTAATGGTGTCACCAAGATTGATCCTTGACCAACCCGGAATCTATAATCCAGGAAATCACCTCTAACCCTTCCCCACTCACCCAATACCACTTTGGAGAGACACAAGCAAACAAGAAAAAAAGAGATTTTTCCCCCTATTCATCAGTGGGTTTTCCATCTACCACACATGAACCTACCTATCACAATGATTGGGATAAGATAAAAAGAGATAATGATGGATTGGTGGAAGAGGAAGCCCTGAAAACACGATGTTTAAATTTGTAGCATCCAGAATCCCTCAGCCATTAGAAGCCCCACTGGACCTTTAGATTTTTCATTTTCGTTATGGTAGGGCCTTTGCTTGTTTACTTACAGACTGTAAAGAAGCAGTCAGAATTCCTTGTCTTTATTTATTTATTTATTTGTTTATTTATTAGTGTGCATGTGCCTTGTTTTCATGTTGTCTAATATTGATTGTGATGACAAGAAATGTCTTTTCAATGATACTTGTGAATGTGCCCAAGGGCTAATGAATGATGGGCATATTCAATAAAAAGCTAACAAAAAGAGAATGAATAAGGACACAGTCAGTCTTATTTGAAGGGAGTACAAATGAATTGGGTCATGGATTTTCCCATGATGATCACTAATTTGTTGAACACTTGTCAAGCTCAGAGCAAGGTTTCTGCAGTATGGGGGCTGGGGGTGAGGATAGAGGGAGAGGGAGAATCTCTGTCATGAATGAGAAATTTTCCACACTTCCTACATATTTGGAATCATAGAACGTAAGGCCAGGAAGAAACACCTAGTCCCAGTTTTCCATTCTGCAAATAAGATGATAGCTCAGGGAGGTTAAGTCACCAAGGTAATAAAGAGCAGTTCCAGGGTCTCTGATTCTAAATTTAGAGTACTTTCTGCCATACCATACTGCCTCCCTGGCAACCAGAATATAATCTATACAAAATAGGGTTTTTTCCCCCTTTTTTCTTTAAAAAAAAAAAAAGTGGGGGAGGGGGCAGCTTGGTAGCTCAGTGGATTGAGAGCCAGGCCTAGAGATGGGAGGTCCTAGGTTCAAATCTGCCCTCAGACACTTCCTAGCTGTGTGACCCTGGGCAAGTCACTTGACCCCCATTGCCTACCCTTACCACTCTTCTGCCTTGGAGCCAATACACAGTATTGACTCCAAGTCGGAAGGTAAGGGTTTTTTTTTTAAATAAATAAATAAATAAATAAAAATAAAAATAAAAAGGGGGGCTTTATTGATATGTTGGACTTTTAATTCATTTTATTTTCTAAAATCTCAAACTGCCTCCCCTCCCCACAAAAACCTCCTTTGTGATAAAGGAAATCAGTTAAATGAAACTAGCTCTGATAGCATTATATAACATTAAGCTTACATGGTTCCTCACTTCTCCACCAAGAGGAAAGAAATGTCTTTCATCATCTGTTCCAAAGCACAAAGACTGTTAGCTACAGTTGATCTGAGTTGACTGCCCTTTTTCTGTTGTTTTCATTTATGTTGTTGTGGTCCTTAGGCATACCGTTCTTCTGGCTCTGCTTCTTTACTCTGCCTTGGATCTTGAAGGTCTAGAAGGAAGCTTAAGAGGAGATAATTAATTTTCCCCCCCATTATAAATATTAGGATCATGGGCTCTAGTTCCATTTACATCAGGAAGTGACATTAGAGAACAGCTGGTTGAAACCAAGATATATTCAAAATATTTTTGTAATTATGATACTGTCCTATTGTATGGGTATAGCATCTCCTCTGGGCTATGCCCCTAACTTGTACTTGTGAACATGGGTTAGTTGGAGAGAGGAGCTTTTTCCCTTAGGTTCTGAGATACCCTATGAATCCAAGCCCCTAATACTACACAATTTATGAGCCCCTACTAGTATGCTTCTACTTTACAGTAAGCCAAGAGACACAATTAGCTCTTAGCAAAATCACTTTATGAACTAACAGAGTAAGAATGTCAACTACAAAACAAAAACAAAAGCAAAAAAAAAAAATCCCATAAACATGGAGCACTCTCCTACAAAATTTACTCAACACCCTGAAAAGAGTAGACTCAAACTTAGAAAACAGTGGTAATGTGGCACACATGTAAGGAACACACGTGAATAAGGCTACTTAGTCCTCTCATAATGCTATGTGATCCTGTGCAAGGCTCTTAACCTCTATCTATTTCAGCTTCCTCAGCACCCACCTCCCAGGATTATTGTAAGAATAAAATGAGATTTGTAAAGCTTCTGCAAACCGTAAAAGTATTCTATAAATGCTATTATCTACTAATTATTTTTCAGCATAATTACAACAAAATTTCTCAAGTGCCTATTATGTTCAAGGAATTATGCTTAGGTGCTAGGGATATAAAATAAAATGAAAAATAGTCCCTGGAAATGAAAAAAGAGACAAATTTGTGCTTAATATAAAGAAAAACTTCCTAACAATTTGAACTGTCCAGAAGTGGAACAGCATGCCTTGAGAGATGGAATGTTCTTCTTTGGAGGCTTCTCAACCCAAAGTTGGCCAGCTTCTTGACAGTTACATGTTACAGTGAAGGTTCATTTCATGTATGAATTTGACTAGATGGCCACTGAGTCCCTTACAGCTCTCAAATTCCATGTTTCTGTGAATATAGGAATTCTGTTGTTTTTCAATGGAGTCTGACTACTAACAATCCCATGTGGGATTTTCTGGTTTTCTTGGCAAAGATACTGGAGTAGTTTGCTCATTTTACAGATCAGGAAAGTGAGGCAAACAGGATTAAGTGACTTGCCCAGGCTCACACAGCTAATTTAAGTGTCTGAAGTCTGATTCGAACTTGAGGTCCTCCTGACTCCAGGCCCAAAGTTCTTATCCACTGCCCCCTCTAGCTATACTCTTTATCATCACCATCACCACCATTCTTTCCATTGTCTGACAGGAAACCTTTTACACTTATAGTCTTGGGAACTTTACAGAGAAATTAGTAAATGACTGTGGAGGTGGGAAGTAGGAGAAAGGGTTGCAGGATTACAGAAGTGGGAGTAAAGAGACAGGGAAAAACAAATAAAATTGAATTATAAAACAGGAACAAAAAGAAGAAAAATAAATATTGAAGGGGAAAAAACACTGAAGCTAAGAGAAAAAAAAACCTAAGTAGGATAAATTGTATATAGATCTTATATTCAAAGAGTAGGACAATAAAAAGTAAATAAATGTATATAGATCCAGAGGGAATTCTCTACCTACAAATTTTCCCCAATAATCCTGAGGGAGTGAAAGATAATAGAGGCTTAATGGAAAGTGAAAAATACAGAACTAGAAATACAGTCTACAAATTCACAACTATTGTAAAAACATATATGTGTGTTTAACTGGGGACAAGCAGGGTCATGGAAATGGCTGCCAGCTTTGCCACTCCCTCTCTGGACTTTCTAATATTTCTCTAGAGCTTTAAGGTAATTTGTGCAAACTGGCTAGTCCTTGAGGAGAGGGGGAGAGTAGGAAAATTGAATGGAAAGGACTAAGAAGCTACAGTGTCTAGGTTTTTTAGCTCCATTTTCAAAAAGACTCAGGGAGAGGTACTGATCTTGTGGAGGACATACTGTCTAAATCCTGAGGTAGGGAAGACAGGAATGCAATTCTTTCACCTTAACTATGCTAGGAGTGTAGCTGGGGACTACTGTTAAGAGTGGTAAGTTAGGTGGTCTTTATAATCATCCCAGAGCTCTTCTAGATCTCATACCATAACAAAAGAACTGAATTGTGTTGACCAGCATGTTGGCTTTGGTCAAGAGCTAAAGAGTCATTACAAAAACTGTCACACTTTCCTGAGGGATGAGTGAACAGATGGTAGTGCCAGCATAGCTAAATGAAAGAGGTTGCAACCGCCACATTAACCTTGATGCCTTACTAGCACTCACCTAAAACATCTAATCCATTGGCAATTCTTGTTCTGCTTTCTCAGTGTCTCTCCTCTCTATCCCCTTTGTTCCATTCACACAGCCACCATTCTGGTATAGACTCTCATCACCTTACATCTGAACTAAACAATAGCCTTCCATTCAGTCTCCATGCCTCTAGTCTCTTCCTACTTCGACCTGTCCTCTATTCAGTTGTTTGACCTAAGATACAGGTCTGACCATTTTACATATCCCCTCTCACTCAGTAACCACCAGTGGCTCTCTCTTACTTGTAGGATCAAATATAAAGAGCTCTATTTGGCGTCTTCTGGGATTCTTGTTGGTCCTTGTACTTATCTTCCATCCCCCTCACTCTTTGCTTCTTCATTATTTGTGCCCCCCAAGCCTAAACTGCTCTCCTTCCTCACATCAGCCTCCTGGCTTCCTTGGTGGTCTTCAAGACTCAGCTGAAATTTCATTTTCAACAAGAGGCCTTTCCTAGTCCACTGCTGGCCACTTTCCTATGCAATCACCTCCCATTTACACTATACATATCTTGAACACACATAGTTATTTGCATGATGTCTCCTCCATTGGAATATGAGCTCCTTGAAGTCAGGAATTGTGTTTTTAGCTTTCTTTGTATCCTTAGAGCTTAGCACAATGCTTGGCACATATTAATTTGTTTAATAAAGAATTGTATCACAGAATCTCAGAAGTCATCTAATACAATCCCTAGGAAAACAGGCCATCCTCAGCAAGAGGTCCAGGGATCAGAAAATCCACTATAAAAGTGTCTGTAGTTTTATTACTTTTTTTGGTATTCACTTAGTCATAAATTACCCTACTTTATTTTTTTCACATATACCTATATCTCTCCTATTAATTTATACGCATATATGTACATATCCACAGATACATGTAGGTAGAATTTATTTCATTTTTCCTCTCTTTTAAAATATTGATGCTTTCTTCTCTTTTTAAATCCTTGTCACTCTGCCCCCGTCACATTGACCATGCTTGAAAATATTGCCTTATTCTGCCTCGTATAGTTTGCCATGCCTCTGAGGAATCAAGCTTCTCCATCAATCTTCTGCAGCTACAAGTGGTCCACTATCTTGTTCAAAGTTCTTTAGTCTTTTAAAACTATTTTTCTTTATCTTATTGTGGTAATTTTGTAAATGCATCTTAGGTGAAGGGGGGACAGGTTATGAGGATCAAATGAAATAAGGCATATAGTGCTCTTCAAAGGTCAATATCTAGTCAATATTCAATAAGTCAATAAACATTTATTAAGCCCCTACTGTGAGTTGAGCACAATGCTAAACACTGGGGATACAAATAAGAAAAACTAAGTCTCTGTCTTCAAGGAACTTACAATCTAATGGAGAAAGACAGTATATAAAAAGAAGCTAAAAAGGGAAACCTACTAGAGGGGAATCAAATTCAGTATAGAATGGAATGAAAAAGGGAAAAAAGTTATCCAAAAAGTTCTTAACCCTCTATAAAGGAAGGCCTTGGGAAGAGTTTATTCTTCCCTCTCTAGCCCTCCAGTGAGAGAGGAGAGTCAGCTGAGGATGCTGAGGTGTTAACTATCAAAACTGAATTAATTTTGCTTCATTCTACATCAATTTACATACAAGTCTTCCCTTCTTACTCTGAATTCTTCATATTCATGATTTCTTGTGGTACAATAATATTCCATTACATTTAGATAACTCACTTTGGCCATTCTTCAGTTGATGAACACCTACTTTTCTAATAACTCTTTGCTAACATAAATATGATCTTGTTAATATTTCTGTATGAACGATAGCAAAATTTTCCCCTGTATTTGACCTCTTTGCTATAAGGGTCTAGTAGTGGTAAAGGGATATAGATATATCTATATAGTTTAGTGGCTTTTTAATATAATTCCAAATTGTTTCCCAATATGGTTAACTCAATTCCTAATTCTGCCAATAGTATGTTAATGTACAAGCTGCCCATAGAACTTCCAAAATTTACCATTTTCCTTTTTTTTCATTCTTGCCTATCTGATAAATGTAAAATAAGACCTCACAGTTGTTTTGATTTGTATTTCTCTTATTATTTTTAACTTCTATTTCTCTTTTTTTCTTTTTTTTTTTAAACCCTTACCTTCCATCTTGGAGTCAATACTGTGTATTGGCTCCAAGGTAGAAGAGTGGTAAGGGCTAGGCAATGGGGGTTAAGTGACTTACCCAGGGTCACACAGCTGGGAAGTGTCTGAGGGCAAATTTGAACCTAGGACTTCCCATCTCTAGACCTGACTCTCAATCTACTGAGCTACCCAGGTGCCCCCCCCACTTCTATTTCTCTTATTATTAAAACGTCTGCCACTGGAGGAAACCCATTCCACTTTTGGAAAATTTTTATTGCTATAAGGTTTTTTTCTTAACTATTATCTGGCCAAAATCTGCCTCACTGCAACTTTCATCTATTGCCCATAGTTCTGTCCTGTGTAGTCAAGCAGAATTAATCAGATCCCTTCTTCATTTTGAAAACCTTTCAAATATTTGAAATCATCTCCCATGCTGTTCCCCAACATCATCCACATGACTCACATATATACACATATTCTACCCAAAAAAAATCTCATTTGACCAATTCACAGCATGATAAAGTAGATGATTCAGGTATTATCCCTGTTTTATGGGGATAGCACAGAAATGTGAAAGGATGTCAGAGAGCTAATAAGTGGCTAAACTGGGATGGATCCAAGCCCAGATCTTTTGGCTCCAAATGCAAGGTATTTGCCAGTATACCACAGCTCCTTCATGCCTATATAGCACTACATAATAGCATTCTGTGAGGACAAAAATACAAAAGAAATATAAGACATAATACGTGCCTTTCAAGAGTTTACAAGTCAAAGAGGAAGATAAGAATAAAGGAAATCATTCATTAAAGCAAAACAGTATATTAATATGGATCCAAAGAATAATAATATCTATACATTTACACAGTTTAAGTTTTGCAAATTACTTTACATATTTTATCACATTTGAGCCTAATATGTCTAATTCTGTATGGTGGAGTTACACTTATCACGTCACACTGTTGGCTGATGGAATGAAAGACAACCAACCACAGCACTGTGTTCTGTGTCCTTGACTGGTTGATTGGCTCAGTGACTATAGGTTATTAAGAGTGTGGAAAAGGTTTATAGGAGAGTGGGAAGGATTTATAAAGCCTCAAAATATATATACATAATAAAATAAATATAATGCCACTATTTCATGGATTTTTATCTATCCTGGGGGTCTCTGGAACGTAACTCCTGTGATAGGTGAGGGATCACTGTACACATATACATATATATGTATATAACTGTTAGGGAAGTTTTACAAAGGATAGGTCACTGGGGGCTAAAATAATAAAAGAGAAAAACCTTTGAAGGGTTTGGGAGAAGTAGAGAATAAAGAAGAACATTCCTGATAGGACTGGATCATAAGACCATAGATTGAGAGCTGGAAAAGATCTTAGAAATTATTTGTCTAACTCTCTCATTTTATAGGTAAGAAAAGTACATTGAACGCAGTATTACAATATTGTACAATGATAAATTGTGAATAACTTAGCTATTCTCAGCAATACAAAGATCCAAGGCAATTCTGAAGGAACTATAATGAAAAATGCTATCCACCTCCAGAGAAAGGACCGATGGCATCTGAAAGCAAATCAAAGCATACTGCTTTTTTTTTACCTTATTTTTCTTGTGTTTTTTTGTCTGTGTTTTCTTTCACAACATGACTAATATGGAAATATGTTTTACATTACTGCACAAGTATAATATATTAAATTGCTTGCTATCTTGGGAAAGGAAGAGGGAAGAAAGGGCGGGAAAGAATTTGGAACTCAAAACAATTTTTAAAGGTTAAAATTTTTTATTTTTTAATAATAATAATATATTCATTAATTTATAACATTTATTTATATATTTAGCTATGCTTGTAGAAATTAAATTTAATAATTATTATTTTTATTTTTTAATAATAAATGAATTTTATTTAACTTATATGTAATTGGAAAATTAAAATTTTTTTAAAGAATTCATATTTTCCGTCATCTAGTAAATCATCTGTCCTATTCTGTCATGGTACTTGCTAAGAGTAATCACCTTGGTGTGATGAGATTCATGAGTCAAGAATTGCATTGAAGCTACATGGTATAGGGGAACAAATACACTGAATCTGGGATCAGAAGTTCTGGGTTTGAATCCTGGCTCTGGTTCAATCTTATGTAAGTCATTTTGGACCTCAGTATCCCCTTCTGTAAAATAAGGGATTGGTTTAAGTTGAATAATCTCTAAAGTCTCTTCTAACTCTAAATCCTATGATCTCCTATGGTTTTTTGTGACTAATATTTAGATATCTGGACTATTTCAGAACACCAATAAGTAATTTTCAAAGCTGTCTAACTTACTATCGAAGAGCAGCATAAGCTCAGGGAAAATTTTACTCAGTTGTTATTTTAAGTGTGGCCTGAGCACGTGCTCAGTCTCATTACCCCACTTAGATTTGTAAATTTAGTTTAATCAACAAGCCTTTATCAAATACCCATTGTGTTCCAGAGTCTATGCTAGGTGCTGGGTCAGGTAATCAATAAACAATTATTACTCACCTACTATATACCAGGCTGTATCCTATGCATTGGGATTATGAGGAGAAGCAAAAGAAAAAGTCAGTCCCTGCCCTCAGAGAGCTCACAATCTAATGGAGGAGACAACAAGCAAATTAACTCCCATGAACAAGATATAGATAGGATATATAGGAAGAATAGGCAGCTAGGTGGTGAGGTAGAGGGCCAAGTCTGGAGCAGGATGACTGTGCTTCCTGAGTTCAAATCCAGCCTCAGACACTTAACTAGCTGTGTGACCCTAGGCGAGTTACTTAACCCCATTGGCCTTGGTTTTCTCATCTGTCAAATGAGCAGGAAAAGGAAATGACAAACCACTCCAGTATCTTTGCCAAGAAAAACCCAAATGGGGTCATGAAGAGACCCAACTGAAGACAACTGAACTATAACAATGAAGACATTAAAGAAAGAAGGCACTGGTAGTTAGGGGAGATTGGGAAAGCCTTCCTGTAGAAGGTGAGATTTTTAGCAGAGACTTAAAGGAAGCCAGGGAAGCCAAGGCGGTGATGCTGGGAACACAAGACAAAAAAGTAAAAATAGTCTTTGTCCTCAAAGACCTGTAAAATGAGAAAACACCCCTTCCACCTCCTGTGCAAGGTGATTGTAAGGCTGAAAAAACAATCATGTACAACAGCATTTTTTGAAACTATAAAGTGCTATAAAAATATTAACAACAGCAGCACTTTTTTTTCCAAGAAGTATATTCAGTACACTTCCAAGCCAAAGGCTGATCAGTCCTGGCACACACACTTGGCAAACTTGTTCAGAGTCATACATTTGCCAGTGAATTGTGTGTTTCAACCTTGAGGCACAAAAGAAGCATATGGCAAGGAAGAATTTCTCTTGCAACAAGTTCAGACAGACCCTTCTTCTCTTGACCTTGTTGCAAAGTGTCTCTCCTGGGCCCTGCTCCATTAGTAATTCCCATCACCAAGAAGCAGGCATAAAGTAATAAACCATTTCAGGTTTGTCAAGGTAATGATGCACTCTATGTCGGTTTTATGTTTGATGAGGTATTACAGAGTTAACCATTATAAAATAATACCCCACTCCCCATCCTAACTGATTTAAAATAAATTCCTAAGGCAACAAAAATAAATTATTGCAAAAATTTTAAGCTGCTCATTTTAATTTTTTTATTTTATTCAATATATTTTTAATTGCTTTTGTCATTTGCTTTTTAATAAGTTTTTTATTGCTACGCTAGAGTAAGTGGCTTCTGGAGCCAGGCTGCTTTTGGTCTATGGAGCAGCAATCTAACTCTTCAGAAAAGGCTATTTAAAAAATAGTTATGAGAGAAAGGAACCAACATGAACAATGCATAGTAAGTTCACTGATTTCTCTCACTGGATCAGAGTTCTTCCAGCAAAGAGATTAAATATTGATCAGTATGGACGCAGGGACAGACTCTTCCAGCTGGCTGATCCTTACCCTCCTTTACTTCTGATTTCTTATGTATGCCTTTTCTAGTGTCTCCTTCCTCTCCACCTACACATTCAGGTCTCAGAATTTAATTATTTATTGCATAAATGACTTTTTTACAGGATTTGGCTCACAGAAACAACAGGGCTTTGACTTGTCATAATTATTGCTGGAAAAACATCGTGGCTTTCCTTCATAGAAAATGCATTGTACACATCCAAGTGTCTATTGGAAAATCAGCATTAACAGCTGTTAGCAGTCACTGTACACACATACATAGTTGATAGTGTTTTCTTAATCTCTTTGACACATTTGGGTTGATTTTTTTAATGCCATTATTTTTGTCATACTAGGCTTTGAGAATTTAGCTACTTTTTTATATCAATACCAAATGATGAAACAACATCATATATATAAAATGTACTTGGAACCTAGTGAACTTTAACCAATCCCTCTTCTCTGAACATTCAAAGAGATAGAGCATTTTAGTTTTTTGTTTTGTTGTTTTTACTAAGAAGCCAACTAGTTGATTCATGTGCTCTTGTGAAATTCCCTGCCATCTAGCCCCTGTTTTTCTCCCCGGGATCTTTTAAATACACAAAATGCTCTTTGGGAACTCATCTCAAGCATTCTAATCTCTTCTTTCTTCCTTTTCACTGAAGCTCAAACCCCAATTCACACTCATACTAAAAATATGCACTGTGTTCAGTTTAAGCTGGTGATGTTTTCAGCATTGTCTGATGGATTCAGCAGCTTTCTTGGCTCTCGGTATGAATTTCTACAGTGACTATTTGGCATAATTTTGAAAGATATTATAAGCTTGCTTCACTCTCAATCATAAGTACCAAGGGAGAAAAGACTTTTAGCTTTTTACTATCAAGAGACTTTGCAAACACGCTCCAACTATAGCTAGTGGTTGGGGCAGGGCATGTGGGATGGGGGAGAAAAAGGATAAGCTGCTTGCAAATAGATATCTACTTTTTTTCATCTGATGGAAATGTTTGCTTACTCATTAAAGTGGTCTCCTTATTGGACCTTGGTTTTTGCCTTACCATAAAGCCTCTCTTTGCAACGTGTATAGCTTGGATCCATCTTGAGGATGGAACTGCCTACTCCACTAGCCTATGATTGGGTCATACAAGGAAAGATGTTTGCCATCTGTGAGTCTGGATAACTCTTTTGGCACTGAGAAGTGGTCAGCTATGCATCAATACCATTTTCTGCTTCAGTTAAGTGAATTTGATTTTGATCTTGCATGTGGGTCTCCAACCTACGGGCAAATGGAGACCACATGGTAATTATCTCCCCATCAAGACTGAATCCAAAGATAGCTGTGCTTAGGAGAAAGCAAAACCAAGAAAAAGGCTGTGGTGTTAGAATGTATTTACTGCTAAAACATAGTGATTTCAATCACCAAAAAAAGTCAAGCAAATCACAGTATAGAAAAGGAAATAAATGCTACCAAAGCAATCTAAAACATGGGCAGTGGCTCTATGACACCCAATTATTACTCATATCTAAATTATTAGAAACCAAGGATTATGCAAAGGAAAACAACAATGAAAGAGTTCAGAATGTTGATCAATGCAGTGTCTGATCGGGTTTCCAAAGGACTAACAGTAAAGCAAAAGCATACTTCCTGCCACTTGGAAGAGAGATGGTGGGTCCTAGATACAGAATGAGGAATGTGTTTTCAGACATGTGCCTGATGTGTTCATTTGCATAGTTTAACCTCATTTCTTTGTTACATGAAGTCCTAAAAGGGGTAAGAAGGAGAAGTGAAGGAGGAAATTCATTGGTGCGTTTTTTAAAGAAACTAGACACTATGGTAAGGTCCTTTCTTATTTAGAAGGATAGGAAGGACTTTAATAACAGTCTTCCTTGCTTATTTCAGTTAACTGATATAAATAGGATGATTTAAAAGCATTTTGGATAAATCATTCTTGTCATACAAAATGGCAAATTAACATTTTCCATTTGGAAAAGAAAAAGCTATTGATCATAAGTCTGGAGTTGGGAGGGATCTTAGAGGCCATCTAGTCCATCCCTTTAATTTTACAGATGAAAAAAGCTCAAGCCCAAAAGGTTAACTGCTTCCAACCATTTACTGTATGCTCTGTGCTAGGCACAAAGGAATACAAATATGAATAAGATAAAGTCCTCATCCTCAAAGAGCTTGCAGTCTACTATTTAGCATAAAATATATAGACAGATAACTATATTATGAGCAGGAATGTGATAGGTGCATTGGAGTTTATACAGAAAGGAAGGAGAGATCACTTTATTTTGTTGGGATCAGCAAGTTTATATGAAGGAAGCATCATTTGATTTTGGAAGGATAAGAAAAATTTTAACAGGCTGGAAGCCACTCAAAAAATAGAGAATGTTGTGATCTAAGACTCAGAGATAAGAAAGCTTGGGACACATTCAGGAAAAAGCAAACAGAGCAGTTTGGCTAGAATATATAGTATGTCAGTCAATCAGTCAAACAACAAACATTTATTAAGGCACTGTGCTAAGTGCTAAAAAGAAATCGTGTAAGATAAGGTTGGAAAGGTTGACTGAAGAAAGATTGCAGAGAGTCTTGAATGCCTTATAAAGGAGTTTGGACTTTGTTCAATAGTTAATAAGGGGTCAGTTGATGGTGTTTAAAGTATGAGCATGATGTGATCAGGCTGGTACATCAGGAAGAGCTAACTGTTAACAAATGGATAGGATATGGGATGTGGAAGGCATTGGAGCCCTAAGAAGGTTAAGAAGGTAGAAAATTTGCTGTGGGGAATATGATAAGGAGGCAAGAATGACTAAAAGAATTGCTAAATAACAGTAAGAACCTACAGGAGATCAAACAGCATGACTCTCTAGTTGACTAATCAGCAAAGTTTTAGAACTTTCTTCAACAACTCAGAACTGTAGCTAAAAGACAAGTATAATAGAGTGGATGTTATCCAAAACCAGATAATCACAAGATTAAGTGCCAATGGCCTCTGTTTAAATGTTGAGTAAATTAAAATAACAATAGCTAACATTTATTTAACATGAAGATTTGCAAAGTACTTTAAATATAATTATCTCATTTTATTCTCACAACAATTCTCTGAGATAGTTGCTGTCATCACCCCTTTTATCATCATCCCTATTTTAAAGAGGAGGAAACAGGTTTATACAGACTTGAGTTTGAATTCTGCCTTACACACTCATGTGTAATAATAAGTGTGTAAAGCAGGATTCAAATTCAAGTCTTCCTTAATAATAAGTGTGTTAAGGCAAGATTCAAACTCAAGCCTTCCTGATTCTAAGTCTAAAGCCATAGCCATTGTGCAATCTAGTACTACCACCAATAATAACTTCACCTCTAAATAGCCCTTTACATAAATTATTTTGGTTTTCCTTCACAATAACCATGCAAGACAGATTTTACATATAGTACAGTTCCTATTTTTCAGATGAGGAAACTGAGACTGAGAGGTCTGTTGGGGCATAGTTGCATATAGTACAGACAATTATAGTTCTTCCTGCTTCCAAGTTCAGTGCTCTCCATCTTCTGTGCCATCTAATATTGCTTATAAGGGAAGGACTGCATGCTCCACTCCTTCCCCAACTAGGACACTTATGAGTACCGAGAGTTATCCTCATACCTCGTGACTAGCAAGAAGGAAAAAGAGCACTTTCATCATTTTATGGTTTTTGGATGCACACTCAGTTCTGGTTCAGCAGACGATTAAAAAGCTTATCTTCAACCTGCAGTAAGTGGACAGGAAATAGTGATAGAACACCTGTGCATCCTCTGAAGTCGAGGGCAGGAGACTCCATTATAAATGCCTGAAAGTATCCTCAAAGGACTGAGATCTCACTGACCAGTCTCCATTCACCCATTACCCTACTAAGGGGGTAAGTCAGCTAACATTTATAAAGCCCTTTACATCGATTAATCTGTAGGATCATCACAATAATGCTACAGGCATCACACATTGAATGTTTTGGAGTCAAGATTCAAAGTCATATCTTTCATATTCCAAGTCCAGTGCTTTCCAATCACTAGGCTCACTCTCTAAAAGATTTCCCAAAACTCAGTGTGAAGTTTGTTAAAACCTGAGGGCAGTTAGGTGGCACCGTGCCTGGAATCAGTAAGACTCATCTTCCTGAGTTCAAATCTAATCTCAGATTACTAGCTATGTGACCCTGAGCAAGTCACTTAACTCTGTTTGCCTTAAATTATTCATCTGCAAAATGATATGGAGAAGGAAACAATAAAACCAGTAACTTTGCCAAGAAAGCCCCAAATGGGGTCACAAAGAATGAGGCATGATTTAAATGACTGAACACTATTTCCTTCACAGCTCTATTGATAAAAATGGCATTTTTCTAAGTCACAAAGCCTAGAACAATAACTTACGACTCAAACCAGAAGAAACCCAAAAGCTGTAGTTCATCCTTGTCACAGATTTGGGAAAGTGATGATTTACCTTGAAACCACAGAGAGAACAGACTGACTAAACCAAATGGAAATTTTCCATTTTCTCTGTCAATTGTTCAAGTGTCCAAGATCTAGTTTGTGGATTATGCTGAATATTTTTCTCTTTGTCTTTCCCTTTGCATGTCAACCTTTGACCATTCTCCTCCCATTTAACATTTCTATCTACAGGCATCAAAGACCAGAAAGGAGTGAAGTGCCCAAATTTACTGCTATAAGCAAGTCAAATGGAAAGACACTTAGAAGTTATCTAGTTCAAACCTCCACCTATACTTTTTTTTCTTTACAAATGAGGAAACTAAGACCCAGAATAATTTGGTCATAAAATCTGGAATGTCTAGGGCAAGATTTCATCCAATCCCACCCTGCTTTTTGTTTAATAGATGAGGAAACCGAGGCCAGGTAAAATTCATCATATGGCTTAGGAAGGATCTAGGAGCAAGCTCAAATTTTCCTGATTCTAAGGCCTTAATAACTTTAACCTTAAGTAACTTGGCAAAAGTCTCACAAGGTTTTCAGAAAAATTTGGGAAGACTTATATGAACTGATATGAAGTGAAGTGAGCAGAACCAGGAGAACTTTGTATACAGTAATGGCAATGCTGTACAATGATCAATCATAGTATTCTCAGCAATGGAAAGATCCAAGATAACTCCAAAGGTGTCATGATACTATCCACCTCCAGAGAAAGAACTGTTTGGAATCTGAATGCAAATAGGAGCATACTGTTTTTAACTCTTTTTTTCCTCATTTTTTTTTTGTTGGGTTTTTTTGGTTCTGTTGTTTTCTTTCAAAACATAACTAGTGGGGAGGAGGAAGAGGGGGTAGGGAAGCTTGCCCTAGGGAGGGGTGTGAATTCTGGCTAGGAAGAAATATAAGGGGAATTTATAACTAATTGATATTCAAACTCCTGGCTTAAGAGTAGAGGGAAGGGGGGCAGCTCGGTAGCTCAGTGGAGTGAGAGTCAGGCCTAGAGACAGGAGGTCCTAGGTTCAAACCCGGCCTCAGCCACTTCCCAGCTGTGTGACCCTGGGCAAGTCACTTGATCCCCATTGCCCACCCTTACCACTCTCCCACCTATGAGACAATACACTGAAGCACAAGGGTTTAAAAAAACAAAAACAAAAACAACATAACTAGTATGGAAATGTGTTTTGCATGACTACATGTATAGCCTCTATCAAATTGCTTCCTATCTTCCTATCTCAGGAAGTAGGGAGAATTTGGAACTCAAACATTTTTTTTACCAAATGTTAAGAATTGTTTTTACATGTAATTGGAAATGAATAAAATATATTTTTTTAAGTCTCACAGGAAGTTAAATGATAGCATTGGGATTCAAACTTGGGTCATTTGACTCTGAAACAACTTTATTTTCACTGTACCACCAGTCTTCAGTTTCCTTCTCTATAAAAGGAGGTGGTTGGATTTCTCTTTATTACCAGAATGAAGGGTGGGAAGAAGAGCATGCCAGAGAATTAAGACATAGACTGTCAGACATATGAAATGTGTCAGTTTATTTTGCTTAATTGTCTTCTGTTACAAGGGAACATTCTTTGGAGGTGGGGTTGACATTGAGATGTCTTTTAAAAGCATCAGTAAAACATTTTTAAAATAAATAATTTAAAAGGGAGATATTTTTATGCTCTATTTTTTTCTCCAAAATGAGGATTTGGGATAATCTCTGGGTTTTAATTATCTACCCTCTGCCTAGCCCTCAACACTGTGCATAATCAAAGGTTAATTATACAACTATTCATTGAAAGTCCACTAAGCACTATGGAAAATCTATTACTCTTCTATTCTATCTAGAAGAGGGAGCTCAGCAAAGATCGTCGCACCTGCTTGACACCACCTCGGGTCTGTTATTGCTTTCTCTGTTGCTACAAAAGCCCACACGTGATCCAATATCATCCCAGGAAAAGCCTGGTTAGAGGCAGTTATGTTTTTGTCAGTTCCAACCTCATCCTCTCTCTAAACAAAGAGAAGAAAGACCATCCAATAAATTAATTCTTTGGTCTCCAGCAATTATACTGGCTAGAACTGGTGAATTATTTAAAACTAAAAATTGATTAATTATTCACTGAGAGTTCACAAGAAGCCTTTCTAGTCATATAATGATAGAAAAAGGCAAGGCAAGCTGCCACTCCAGGATTCAGAAGCACTGAACCAAGTCTTTGCAGCCCCTAAATCTGTGAAATCATAAACCCTAGATGCCTGTCACAGGCACCATTTTAGGGCACTTAACTCAAAGAAATGGGCTTTTTTCTTTTAAGAGGAAGGAAATAGGTATTCAATTAATAATAGTATTGGGGGCAGTGGATTGAGAACCAAGTCTAGAGACAGGAGGTCCTGGGTTCATATCTGGCCTTAGATACTTCCTAGCTATGCAATCCTGTGCCAGTCACTTAACCCCCATTGCCTACCCTTACCTCTCTTCTGCCTTGGAACCAATACACAGTATTGATTCTAAGATGGAAGGTAAGGGTTTAAAAAATAAATAAAATAATAGCATAAAGTTCTATCTGTACCTGGGAAGTTTCACACAATGCTATTAATTCAATTCAATAAGTAATGATTAAACACCAACAGTATACCATCACTGTCCTAGGCATTGAGGAGATGAAGACAAAAAGAAAATAATCTTTGCTCTCCCAGAGAAAATTCCCTCAGAAATTAGCCCTATCATTCTAGAGTATTTCTCTTCTCCTTTTTCTTCCTTTTATTTTATTTTTCTTTCACAAAAGTAGATATTTAAGTAAGATACTTTGACTAAACGGATTAAGGGGCTTCATTCCTGTTAAGTAATTAGGTTAAACAGGACACACAGTCTATCTCAATTTTTAGTCTGCAGGATTGGTTAAGTTAATTGATAGCTATTATGGATAGCTTTTCATAGGAGAACCATATAATCCGAGAGCCAAGATGTTTCCAACAGACCTCTCAAAGTCTCATTTTTCTCTGTACACCAACTCTGTGTAAGTTTAAGGTATGATAGCCATAATACCACTTTATATTTGTAGAGTACTTCATGATTAACAAAGCACTTTTCACATGTATCATCCCATCAGTATTAAAAGGCATGGAATTGGACTCACTCAAATGTGGATCACTTAATCAATTCCATCTTGTAAATGGATATTAAATTATAAACAAGCTATTCCCTTGCAAAAGACCTTTCTCTAGTAACAGGTGGCTTGTACAAAGCCTTGCTACTACTTCTAACCAGTATTTGTCAAAGTCCCAAAAAGTCTGGAAAACAATATGTGCTTTCATCCCGTGGAGTACATGTGAACAAAAATTCCTTTCAAGGTCATGTATAATGTATCACAATATTATACAGGATTCTTTTGCAATGCTTGCTGGGCTTTTGCATCACCAAAGAATACCAACATTTATCTAGAAAACATTTCCTTTCCAAATTTTCTACTCCTGGACTAAGATCTAAGACTTACAACTTGGATATGGTGTCTCTAAAGTCGGGCCAAATGGCTTGGCTCAACCCACAGTGACTACATATATTTATGCAATTTTGAAAGCAATCTTCTCTTTAAAAAAAATTCTGGACTAGATAAAGGATTCAGGTATTTCTCTCAAGGTAATTTTTTTTGGGGGGGGAGGAGGGAGTGGTTGATATTCTTTGGCCAAAATGTAGTTTTTGATATGATTTTTCCCCAAGAAAAAGGATTATTGAGTCACAAATCATGGTTTTTAAATTCCTGCTTCTTACCTTTGAGTCTCAGACTACTGAAAAAGCAGGCTAACCAACTTATTGATCATAATACCTTGCCTTCTACTAGAGGCTTTATACATCTTACAATAAAGGGATTGCCTTACCCACCACTATACTGTCAGACCCTTGAAGTGTGTCAGTTTATTTTGCTTAATTGTCTCCAGTTACAAGGAAACATTCTTTAGAGGTGAGTCATTGAGATGTCTTTAAAAAAGCACCAGTAAAACATTTTAAAAAATAAATAAATTCAAAAGAGGGATCTCTTTAAGATCCCTTTTATTCTCCAAACTAAGGATTTTAGATTATCTCAAGATTTTCATGAGTACCACTGAAGTACCATAGTCATAGCGAATTTCTCACAGTTCCTCTGCATTCCAAAGGAAGACTAAAGCTATAATGTTGCTGCTGTTGATAGCATATTGATAATTTATATCACATAACTTCAGTTATTTTATATAAGGTATTTGGATTTCTGTTTTAAAATCCAAGTACCCCTAGATTCCCCAGGGCTGGTGTTGATATAGTCACCTACAAGGCCCTGAGAGAAGGAAACACAAGACAAGTAAGTTTCGATGGGGGTCAGGGAAGAAAGAGATTGGATATCTCAGGAAGGCTGGTTATAACAATGGTGAGAAAAGGTAAGAATAGCCAGTTATCAATATATAAGCACCAGGCCTCTAATAATAGCAACTGGCTATTTATTATTTATATATTTAAGGTTTGCAATGCACTTTACAAAGATTATTTTGTCCTCACAACAACCCTGGGAGGTTTGTGCTATTATTTTCCAGTGTTATAATTGGATCATTATAATCCCAGTCTTATGGATGAGAAAACTGTGACTTGGCTATCCTCATACATCTAATAAGGTCTTCCTGACTTCTAGGCCCACAACTCCATCCATCCATCTAGTTTCCCCTACATCTATCTCTACCTGTACCTATAGGTAAGGGCATAATAAAAAGTCATGCAAAAAGAAGAGAAAAAAAGACCCTGAAGATAATGTACTGACTCTATAAATTTCCCTAAAGCTATGCTTTTTTTTGAACAGCTTAACTTCTTCATTTTTTTAGGTACAAATTGAATAGAAAAGAAGATGTTGAACAATAGGAAGGAAAGGAAGGCTTTCCTTCTTTCCAGGTCTTGAGGCCTGTTTTGCTAGTACTATCTAAACCTCAAGAAGCAGCTGGGTAGAATGCAAAGGATGGCTTAAGCAGACAATCAAAAAAAATTATTAAGTACCTGAAATGTGTCTGATAATATATCAGATATACTGTTATGAGGAAGAGTATAGATATTTAGTGAAATTAGCACCCAGGCTGTCAGGCTATTAGAGAAGACCTGAAGGTTCCAAGGATGGAATTATGGTAAGGAAGGAAGTGATTTCCTGAGGCACTCTGTTATGGCTGAGAGAGCAGTTGGATTCTGAAAACTGTCTCCAGTGAAGAGCCCAGGAGAGAGTTGATTTGCCTCCCAGAAGAAACACCTGCCTGTGGGAAAATTCAAGTTGGGCTGGAGGATCAGACTTAGGTTGGTGGACATCCCAAGCTGATTCAAGCTCCTTGGTTTTACCCTTTGGGATTAATTTGACTGAAACTTGTGCTCTTGGAATATACTTAGCCTGAAACATTTTGAGCTACTGATCAAGACCATCAGACCATCTACATGAGATCCCATTAGTCCCTTGTTTCCTGGCAGCCTGCATAGTGTAGCACAGGGATTTCCCAGATCTTTAACCTTTAGCCCTGAATTGATCCCATAATGTTTTAGAGTAGTGTGACCTCTCCCACATCTTTTAATCTTAAGTTAACTATTAAAAAAGCATTTTTAATTCCTATTGTGTTTTTCCCTGTAGAAGTAAGGTATCCCTGGGTGTTTTCATCTAAGTGGCAGTTCGATCCCAACTGTCATTCACTCTCATTGTCACAGCCCTTTTGTATTTGGTTAAGATTGTAATACATCTACAATCTTCATTCTTTCCTCATCCCTTTCTCCCCAGAAGAACCACTGTGTATGTGTGTTTGTGTTTATCTACCCACTTCAATACTAACTACTTGGAAACAACAAACATGAGAAAAATCACTGCCCTCAAAGAACTTACATTTGAATGGAGGAAACAATGGTCCATATATAAAAGAGCCCAAATGAACATACGCACTGTGTGAAATGAGTGTACTAGAGCTGGAGGACTGGATAAAAGGGGGATCAAGAAAGAATTTATGAGATCCTTGAGCTGAGTGTTGAAGGAAACCAAGGATTTTAAGAAGATATGAGAAGGGAGAGTATTGAGGGGATGGATAAAGCCAGGAAAACAGGATTGCAGAATGAGAGGAGGGAAGCAACAAAAAATACAACTGAAAATGTAGAAAAAAAGCCTGATTGAAATGCCAAACAGAGGAATTTATATTGATTCAGGAGATAAGGAGCCACTGGAGTCTATGATGGGAAAAGGGAACAAATGGTATATGTATGTATATTTGTATGTGTATGTTTCTGCTCAAGCATACCTTGTGCATTCAGAAAATCACTTTGACACCTCTGTGAAGCACTCACTAAAGTGGGGAAAGGCTCAAAGCCAGGAAACCAATCAGAAATGTGGTGAGAGGTGATAAGGTCCTAAACTAGGGGCTTGCCTAAATGACTAGGCAAGAGATTTTGTGAGAGCAATAGAAATGACAAGTTTTAGCAACTGATATAGGATGTTGAGAGAGAGTGAGGTTTCAAAGATGACCTCAACATGCAAACTAGAAGGATGACAATATTAGTGAATACAGAAGGTAGTAAGCTTGGAAGGAATAAAAAGTGAATTATGTTCTTTCTGTGTTGAATTTGAGATATCTTCAGCATGTCCAGCGGGAAGTTTCCAATAGGTAATTCATTTGCAGAACTGGCACTCAGGAGAGCAACTAGGGCTGATCTAGACCTGGGAAACTTCTGCACAGAGATGGTTATTAAACCCTCAGAAGTTTATAAGATTATCAAAAAGAGTATAGAGATTTTAAAAAGAGAGAGAGGTGGGCAGCTGGGTAGCTTGGTGGATTGAGAGCCAGGCCTAGAGACGGGAGGTCCTGGGTTCAAATCCGACCTCAGACACTTCCCAGCTGTGTGACCCTGGGCAAGTCACTTGACCCCCATTGCCTACCCTTACCACTCTTCCACCTATAAGTCAATACACAGAAGTTAAGGGTTTAAAATTTAAAAAGAGAGAGAGAGAGAGAGAGAGAGAGAGAGAGAGAGAGAGAGAGAGAGAGAGAGAGCGCGCCTAGGACAGACTCTTGGGATATACCCACCCATAGAGACTGATCAACAAAGAGAACTGAGAAAGAAGAGTTAGATGATAGGAGAATCAGGAGAAAACATGAAAAGCAAGAGACGAAAGAATACCTCCAAGAAGAGGGGCAACAGTGTTACGCTACAGAGGTGTCAAAGAAAACATAGGCTGAAAAGAGTCTAAGGTTATTATGAGATCACTGGCAATTTTGGAGAACAGTTTCAGTTGAATGATACTATTAGAAACCAGAAAGAAGGGGATTAAGAAGATAATGAGAGGAGATGAAATGAAGGCAACAATTGCCTAGCCCTTACCACTCTTCTGCCTTGAAACTGATATTTAGTATTGATTCCAAGACAGAAGGTAAGAGTTTTAAAAAACGAATGAGGAAATAGCCATATATGGACAAAGCTAGTAGTTAGGAAGAGGTCAAAGATTAGAAAGAGAGTTGGAATGACAGAAGAGGAAAATTACCAAAGAAAATAGGTAAGTATGGGGTCCAGGGTGTTATGGAGAGGTTTGGCTTACTGAAGAAGAAAGTCACCCCTTCATCAGAGACTGGAATAAAGGAGAAAATGGAAGGGGAATGATATCAAAGGGTTGTGAGATACAGAGAAGGGAAGAAAAGGGAGTTCTCAGAGAATAATCTTGATTTTTTGTTTTTGTTGGTAAGGTATAAATTGATAGAAGCCTGGATTTAAATCCTGGCTTTCACACTTATTACCTAGCAATGCATCTCTAAACAGCTCAAATAAATGCTGAACTTTAGTTTCTTTATCTATAAAGCAGAGACTAAGACTGTCAGATATTGACAAGTTGCCAATTTGTACTACTTATGACAGAGATTTGGCAAACTGTTTGTATTGGTACAAAGAATTCTTAGCTTAGGAGTTCCTCACATTGATAAAACCATAAGCCCAATGGGTGGGAGAGGGGAAAGACATAATAATATTTATACTACCTGCCTCTCAGGACCATTTTGAGGAAAGCACTTTGTAAACTTTAATGTCTATATAAATGTGATTTGTTATTTTGATCAGGGATGAATGCATCAATGTACTAATGGACCCTTAGAAATAGTTATAGGACACATAAAAATTTAAGTAATTTGAGTTGTCAGGGAGAAACTTTCAGAAAGAGGCACTGTATCCTAGAGGGAAGAATCATGGAATTGAAATTTGAAGATCTGGGTCATTGTTCTAACTCCGCCACTTACTGACTGAGTGATCATGGAAAAATCATTTAACTTCTCTGCCTATAAAATAGGCAAGGTTGATATGGAAATGGGTTCCAGTGATACACACACACACACACACACACACACATATATATATATATATGTATGCATGTATGTATGTATGTATGTATGTATGTATAACCCAGTGGAATTCCTTGTCAACTCCAGGAGTGGGGAGGGATAAAGGGAGGGAGAAAACATGAATCATGGGACCATAGAAAAAAAATTTTTAAAGAAATTTTAAAAAAAGAAAAGAAAAAAATGAAATAGGCAGTTGGACTAATATCTTTAAGGTCTCTTCACATTAACATCCTAAGATTCTAGGAATTCTCTTCTTAGGTGTCCCCAGATGCATTAGTTTGGTTGACACAATGATTTAGGTTATGGGTATATAGTCATGGAACAGTTGCAAATCTGCATTGGGAAAGGGTATTTTCCTCATTAAGAATTCCTTATACTAATAAAATTCTCCAGACCCCCTTCCCTGCCAAAAAAGATAGGGTTAGGTAAAACCTTTAAATCTCACCTACAATAATAGCTAACATTTATATTGGAAAGTTAGGTGGCACCGTGGATAAAGTGTCAGGCCTAAAATCAAGAAAATTCATCTTCCTGAGTTCAAATCTGGCCTCAGACCCTTACTAACTCTATGGACAAGTCACAACTTTATTTACCTCAGTTTCTTCATCTGTAAAATGAAGTGGAGAAAGATGATAAACTGCTCCTGTGTTTTTGCCAAGAAAACCTCAAACAAGGTCACAAAGAGTCAGATATCAACATTTATATAGCATTTACTATATTCTTGACACTTTGTTAAACACTTTACAATTATTTTCTCATTTGATTGTGGTCCTCACAACAACCCTGGGAGGTTATTATAATGTTATTATTATCCCTTTTTTACAGATAAGGAAACTGAGGTTAAAAAAAAAAGGCTATATGACTCACCAAAGGTCGCATAGCTAGTAAGTGTATGAGACTGGATTTGAATTTCAGTCTTCCTTACTCAAAGTCCAGCATCTCCTACCTGCCCCCCCCAAGTAATTACTCAGAAAATGGTGGAAAGCACAGCGACTCTGAGCCCCATCTGATTAGGTGGACTCCAAAACAGCCAGGTTTTCCTTTAATCAGTAGATTTGAATTCACGTGCCTCGTCATGGTTTTGGATACTAAGCATCATTCTGTAAGGAAAACTTGGTCACAATCAGACAGTTTTCTAAACACTTAGCTCCATTTCTAAGTAAAAACCTCATTTTTCATTTGTATAATTAGGACAGGCACAAATATTTGTCAAAGTCTCTGAATAAACGTGGCTGTATCCATGTAACCTTGGACATATCTGTGTGTCAGAATGAGCATGGTCTAAAGATGATCTATATGGCTCCAGTCTGATAGACTTGGTGATCTGATTTGTCTTCTTCACTAAAGAGAAATTCTTCCTCTCCTAAAACCAGACACAATAAAGAGCTGAATACTCACTGAGAACTATTCTGATAGTTCTCTTTTGAGTTAAGAACTCATATAACTGGCTGAATATTTCCTCTAGTTGTAGCTCTCTCAATATATATGTTGCCCTAACCCCAACAGCTTTCAATGATACTGAGTCCTTCCTTGACCATGACAACAAATAGACTGCTGTTAACTAATGGGTTGTGCATGCCATCATTGATTCATTAAATCATTAAGCAAGCAAGCAATTCTATTCAGTGTCTATGCTGTGCCCAGTACTAAGCTAGCTGCTGAGGATGTAAAGATAGAAGACAATACCTGTCTTCAAAGAGCTTACCTTCTTTTTTTGGAGGAGTGGTTTGGGAAAGGGACATATATACAAATAAGTAAATTTTTAAAATTATTAAGGAAATATAAAGCAAGTTGGGGAAGAAGGCAGTGCCAATAACTGAGTAGTCAGAAGAGCTCAGGTTTGTATGCATGTGTGTGTGTGTATGTGTGTGTGTGTGTGAGAGAGAGAAAGAGAGACAGACAGACAGACAGAGAGACAGAGAGACAGAGACAGAATGAGAGCGAGATAGAAGACAGAATGAGAGAGAGAAAAAAAGGAGAAAGAACGAGAGAGAAAAGACAGAATGAGAGAGAAAGAAAATGAGAGAAAGAGAGAAGAGACAATGAGAGAGAGAAAAAAAGGAAGGGAGAAACAGAGAGAAAAGAGAAAATGAGAGACAGAGAGAATGAGAGACATAGGAGAGAGAGAGAGAGAGAAAGAGAGAGAGAGAGAGAGTGAGAGAGAGAGAGAGAAAGAGAGAGAGAGAGAG